>NC_066343.1:71784149-72155768 GCF_022539315.1 Serinus canaria | reverse complement strand
AAATGTAAAATTCCTCTGAATTAATATTAATATAATTTTTCATGTCAAAATAAGTGGTTTTTTGCTTTTTTTTTTTGGTAAATTTTATGTTTATCATTTCTTCCTTCAGTCAAAATTATTTGGGAGAGGAGGACTGGTCAATGGCTATTTGGATGTACTTTATAACATGTTCTGGTTTAAATCTTACAGGGATACAGTAAAACACAGAAGAGTCCTTCAGGTTTAAAATCCACAAAAAATCTTTGAATGGGAAATTCTGTAATTTTTTTAGAAAATTAATTCTAGAATGGAAATCAATGAAAGATTGTTTTTTCAGCACATATAAAAAGGGAGATAAAACAAAACACAGAAATTAGACAAATTAATAATGCTTAGTAATAACAAACATGATTTCAAGAAACCACCATCTGGGTATGTATTAAGGAATAAAACAAATACATAAATAAGATTGTAATTATACACTTATGGAATCACAGATTTAAAACAAAATACCTCCACATAATATCTGATAGCAATCATAAATAAGGGTTTTATCCAGGATATTCTTAGTTGTACAAGTCTAGGTCTTAGATATTCAAAAGCTTTCAAAAGCCCCATAAAATTTTTCTAAAATATAAACCTCATTTAAAGCAGCAAGATGAGAGATTTAAATACCTATTAAGAAACAAAATCACTTGGGTTCTCAGAGTCTTTTAACTTTTGTAGATTAAGAGATTTAGAGGTATACAGTATGTGCTGCAGTGGGGGGCTAGAAAATTGGTGTTGGATCATCTATGGCATTGTATGGAACAATGCTTTTCCTATCTTGCTTATACCAGAATTCAGGAGCTCCCTCAAACAATGGGATATTTCATGGGAAAATATTTCTTTTTAGGAAATTTAGGAATTTTTGCACGCTTCTACACTTATCAAAATCTAACTCATTGCTCCATAGAAGTAAATATACATAAATTGCAAAAAAAAAAAAAAAAAAAAAAGAAGAAAAAAAAAAATCTGTTCTCTGAAACATGTCCCACAGCTTATTTCTTCAAGTCAGTGTTTTAAAGGCTTTTGCTTGTGGACAAACCAACACATATCTACAGGTCTTGTTTTCTAATAGTAAATTTTCATTCAGGTAAAAAAAAAAAAAGACCATCTTATATATTTTTTATCTGATGAAGATTCAAATATCAGTTATATATATTGAAGATCCACTTTCCATGGTTTTCTTGCACATGTTTGTGTATACAGGTTGAACTGAATCTCTCTAAAAATTCTCTCAGATAAATTAAATACTGAACCTCTTAGATCTATCAAATTTAGGCATGCTTTTTTCCACTACCCAATTTTTTTTAATAGTTTTTCCAACATTGTGTGATTTTATTAAAAAATCCTGAAAGGGCGAAAATTTCATAATAATCTTACTCCCGCCCTCAAATTCTCCTCCTGTCCCCAGCCCAAGCTGGGAGTGACCCCATGGAACACCACAAATGTTTTTTTCTTCCCTGGAGATCTTCCAAGAAGACTGTACCATCCTTGGAGGTTTATGGAGCTGCAGGAAAAGGCCACGCTAAAAATGGCTGTCACCACTCACACCTTTCTCGTGTTCTCCTTGGTGAGAACAGAACTAAATCCCGCTTCTCTTCTCACACCTCCCTTCTGGCTCCACTCTTCCTGCCTCGGGAACTTCCTGCTAATCCTTTGGTTCCAGACGAGTGAAAGTCGGGGAGAAGGGAAAGTTGGTTTCTGCTGATATATCAGTTCTGTCTCGGCACTTCTTTGAGCCATCTTTTTCTCAGGTATCAAAAACAGTGGGTTTGCCCCTCAGATAAATCATGGCCCTGGTAGAGTAAAATGAAAAGTTCTGAACAACCTGGTCTAGTGGAAGGTGCCCCTTTCCTCCGTGTGGGACTGGAACTAGATGACCTCTAAGGTCCCTTCCAACCAAAACCATTCTAGGATTCTTTAGCACCCTTAGCTGGACTATGATCTATCTTGCAATGGCATCCTTGGTACCAACTTGATAACTGGTAGCTCTCCAAATTTCATTCATGCTGTTTGGCAGACTGTCTCAATAACAGGTATGAAAATTATCAAAGCTGACCAAAATTACTATCTGGAATTACTTAAAACTCCACAGACCAAAATTATCATAAAATCTCAGGCCAAAATAACAACAACAACAACAACAATAATGGAAATATTAGTAAGAATCATAACGATAATGTAAATTAATAAAAAACTAGACAAATCAAAATAAAATTATAGTACAGTATAGTAAAGTAGAGTACAGTCAGGAATTTTATTGCATGGTTCTATAAAGATATGCAAAAAAACCATCTCTTGAAACATTACAAGATTCCTGGGCCACATTCGGCCCTGGATAGTCACTCCAGCTTTCATATGAGGATAGGAGAGATGAAATCTTGCTCCTCAAAAACTGTACCTCAGAAGATGCATATCTTAGTGGAAATATAAAATAACTAGAAGGCATATCTGAACACAAAAAATCCAATTTTTTTGCCTCTTGAGAACATCAGTTGCAGTAATTTTTGAGTATGCTCTGAAAACAGGCTGCATGTCTGTCCAGAGAAGAATGTATTTCAAATATCAATTCTTCAACAGATCTAAAAGTTTAATACAGATTGACTTACAGCATTTTTTTTTGAGAGCATTCTCTCTCTGTGTAGAATTGGGCCAATCAATCTGATGTACAATTTTGCATTTTGCCTGATTGCCTTAGGGTTGTAAATATTTATTTTTCTGTTTGTTTGACTCAAATATCTTATAGCTGAAGATATTCCTCTTAGGGCAATTTTGACTTTTAAGAGCAGGAATCCCTGAATTTGTCAATGTCTGTTAAAGAATAGTTCATCATGATCCTTCTCCTAGAAGAAAAAGAATCTTCTGTAAAACAATGTGACAGCCATGAAACCATACATTGAAACCTCCTTATTACTGAAATATAAACAACAAATTAATTTAAGTTGGCAATGCGTATCTCTTAAACAAGTTACTCTTTCTTTCCCATATTTTTGAGTGATTTAGGATCATCTATTCCTTTCACAGTGGCTTTTTCCCCTTTTTTTTTTAACCTAAGCTATGAATCATGGCTGGGAACATCAACTTTTAAGGTCAAAACATCCGAAACTGCAAGTTTCTCTCCACTAAAATGTTCTTAGAAGGTATTGCTAGCATCAAAATATTATTATTTGCTTCAGAATGGAAAAAGAAAGTGGAAAATACAAAAGATATAATTCAAATACTTTATGCAAGTAGCATAAGATTTTTTCAGAAAGTTCTCCCTTAATTGCATGGGAAAAAGAATATACCTCGTGTCTACCATTACTCCAGAATATTTCAAATATGCAGTGAGATGGGAGGGAGATATCATCTTCACACCAGGGAGAGGCAACTGAGAACAGCATCCAGAAATACTTAGAACCTTGAACTGATACTTACATAAAATTAATGTGCTCCTGAGAAATTCTGAAATCCTATACTCTGGCACAACCTCAACCAGAGAGTGTGGAGGACTTCTCATCCCTGAGATTTGTCTGGATATGCCTCTCCCCATGACTAAGAAAAGCTTCTGCTGGAAGGGAGACACAGTTTTGCATCATTTCAGCCTGTGGAGAAAACTGCTCATTTCCTAGGAAAGTGCTCTGTGAACTGCATGGGAGGGAGTTGTCTTCATCTTCATCTCTTGAGAGTTTAAAAAGGAAGAAATTTGAAACGCAGTGAGTGTTTTCAAAGAAAAAAAAACCAAAACTTCTGGTGAAGGTTGGGATTCATGAAGTCATGAAACTGTTCCTGGTTCCTGCATGAGAAAGATGTTTATCCAGCACCTAGCATCCTTGGGACATTTAAAGCTTCAGTTAGAGTGGCCCACAGAAACTTGGCTGTATTTAAAGAAGTCTACAAAAAACTGCAGAACCATTTAGGATTTACAATGTCTCAAGCTAGTCATTTCTATTTTCATTTCATTTCCATATGTGCTCGGAACAGAGCATCTTGTAACAAGTCACTTCTCAGAGAGCAATTTCCAAATCTCCTTAATTTATACAGAGGGTCTGGTCCAAGAAGCACTTGTACATTTAATTGACTTCATGTGAGTAACATGGCAGTACAAAAGTCGAGTATAATTAAGAAAAACTGAAGACATGAATAATTACAAACTTGATCTTGTGAATTACAATATTAACTCATCTTTGAATTTTTATTTCCACATTTTGCTTTATAATGGCAAAGCATAAATAGACAGACAGAAGAGAAATCGCAGATCACTCTGCTAAAAGTTGTTGACTAGATAAATGAAATTATTTTTCTTTCTAGAAACTCCAGCTGGTGTTATCTTGGCCTTCAGTATCCACTAATTAAATGGAAAAATGTTTGAGATAAAAAGTTAATTTACTAATTAAATGACAAGTATAAATTGTGTCTTTGGCTTATTGTGCATTTAGAGAATTAATTAACAATACAATCAAGCTGCAGTTGTGAGATGCCAATATGGATGTGATTTGAAGATACTTTCACTACTGTTTTCTATATCAGTTTTTTACGACAGCTGCACCGTAATCAAGACGCTTGACTCTTAATTTGTCTCCGTAAAATTAAAATGAGTTTGTGGTTTCTTGCTCGCTGGGACTGCAGACAAAATGGTGCATTTAATAATACACTTCTGATCAGCTGACACAGTCATGATGCTGCAGCAAGCTGCCATTGTTCTCTACAAAGGAGGGCTAAAAAAACCTGGCTTGACATTAGGCTGTGTTGTCCTGGTAAAGTATTTTCAATGGAACATAACAATGAAAGTATACATATGGTTTAATTGATATCTTCTTTTAAAATTCATGTTAAATACTTGTAATTTGTAAACAACATTATCAAGTGACAGCCTTATTTCAAATCTGCATCAATAGGTCCTTTACATATGACTAAAAATACTAAAAAAGTTAGTTGAGAAACTGCCAAAGCATAATGGATAAGTTTAACTTTTGAAAGTCAGATACATGTAAACATTAAACTTCTTGAGCAGCCTGATTTATCTTGGACTTGGCCCCTTTGGATGTAGAGGATTTGTTTTGTTTGGTTTGGTTTTGTTTCCTGGTTGAAATTAAATACAAATATTAACCCAACGTCAAGTCTAAAGTCAATCTAATATTATTACTGCTGCAACTCCTCCAACAGTTAGAAAAAGAATTCCAAGGGTGTGAGAAAAAAGAAGAAGAAAATAAGAGGAGAGGGTCGGGGAGGGTGGGGTTGGGTCAGGTTGGAGAGGGAGAGGGAGAGGGGAGGGAGAGGGAGAGGGAGGGGAGAGGGAGAGGGAGAGGGAGAGGGAGAGGGAGAGGGAGAGGGCTGAGAGAGGGAGAGGGAGAGGGGAGAGAGGAGAGGGAGAGGGAGAGGGAGAGGGAGAGGGCAGAGGGAGAGGGGAGAGGGAAGAGGAGAGGGAGAGGAGAGGAGAGGAGAGGAGAGGAGAGGAGAGGAGAGGAGAGGAGAGGAGAGGAGAGGAGGAGGAGAGAGGAGAGGAGAGGAGATGGACGAGGGAGGAGAGGAGGAGGAGAGGAGAGGAGAGGAGAGGAGAGGAGAGGAGAGGAGAGGAGAGGAGAGGAGAGGAGAGGAGGAGGAGAGGAGAGGAGAGGAGAGGAGAGGAGAGGAGAGGAGAGGAGAGGAGAGGAGAGAGAAAGGAAAAAAAGAGGAACAGGGGGAAAGGGGAAAGGAAAAAGAAGGAAAGAGGAGAAGCAGGAAAAGGAAGGAGAAGAAGGAAGAAGAAGGAAAGAAGGGAAAAGAAGGAAAAGAAGGAAGGAAAGAAGGAAAAGAAGGAAAAGAAGGAAAAGAAGGAAAAGAGAAGGAAAAGAAGGAAAGAAGGAAAAGAAGGAAAAGAAGGAAAAAGAAGGAAAAAAAGAAGGAAAAAAAGGAAAAAAAGAAGGAGAAAAAGAAGGAAAGAAGGAAAAGAAGGAAAAGAAGGAAAAGAAGGAAAAGAGGAAAAGAAGGAAAAGGGAAAAGAAGGAAAAGAAGGAAAAGAAGGAAAAGAAGGAAAAGGGGAAGGGGAAGGAAGGGGAAGGGAAAGGGGGAAGGGAAAGGGAAGAAAGGAAAGGAAGGAAAGGCAAGGAAAGGAAAGGAAAGGAAAGGAAAGGAAAGGAAAGGAAAGGAAGGAAAGGAAAGGAAAGGAAAGGAAGGAAAGGAAAAGAGCCACCTGGACATAATCAGATCTTTTGCCACGGGGTAAAAAAGCTGGTTTCTCTCCACCATCATCCATACATTTTTGTTTGATTGCCACTTTTTATATTCAGAACTAATGCTAGTTCATCACACATTTTTATGTTGTTATTTTTACAGCTTTTCTTTCATTAAACAGTTATTTTCCCATTTAAGCAAAATTTAGTGTATGGTTAGGCATGTGTATATAATCCCACTCTAAAGAAAGAAAACTGATTATTTTACATTCAATTTACTTTGATTTTTCTGTCTAGTCTGTTGGTGCCTATAGAAGAAAACAGTATTAAATCATTTATAAAATCAGCCCAATCCCTTCTACAGGGAAATACAGTGAGACAGACTGTCTCATAAATTGTTTAGAATAACACAGCTCTCTAGTGATTTAGCCTGATTTGTTTGTTTAAAAAAAAAATAGAAAACCCACAAAACCTGCAGATGGTGATTCCCGTCTTTTATAAAAGGGGTAACAAAAGTGCTCACTTAAGGCAAAAACAATGAGCCAAAGTACCTTTTAATATTCTTGCAGGCAATGTAGACAACATCCCATTAGCAAACAGACTGTGGGCCAGTGAAATTAGGAGGAACAATGTATCCTGAAATGGAAGAAATGGGCATGAATTTTCTGTATTTATTGCAGATATTTCACATGGGTCATATGGTCTGAGCTTTCACTCTATAATGGGGAGGGAGGGAAAATACTCTCCTCAAACCAATCCAGCATCACAAATCTTTGGTCTGTCTTGTTGTGTGGATCACTGACAGGGACGAAATGGTATTGTGTGCTGGAAGCTTGATTTCTGGCATTTACTGGGCTGTATGAAAGACCACATCCCCAAACACTTCTGTCATATTCTCTTCCAGATTGTGGTATATTAAACTGAGGAAATAAACCTGTTTTTCTGGGGTTCATAGATTCATCAAAATTAAAGATGGAAAAGACCTGTTGGTGTAAGTCACTTACATTATCCCTCATCCAATGCAAGATTACTCCCTGTGGTGTGTTTTCCAGCACTTTTTTCAGTCCACTTTGAAATGACTCATGCAACAGTTTCCACTGTTTCTCTCTGGAGATCAGTCTCCACTCTAATAGATCTCACAACCCTTGTTTTTAGCCTAGATTTTCCATTACTCATTTAGAGATTTTTTTTTATCCCTTGGCCATCTGGCAAGGCAGTCCATGGTGTCTCTCTTAACCCAAAAACTGAGTCTTTGGAGGCAAGTTAAGGGCTATCAGGAAGGTGGAAGGAAGGCACAAACTGGAAAGGGCTTCAGCAAGTTTTCTAGTTTATTACTACCCCTGATCTATTGAGTTGTCATTTTGGTGCAGAGATGTATTCAAGCCTGACTCCTGGCCTGATAATCTCTAATGATCTTTTTACATGGGCAGGCAGTGAGAGGAAAAGGGGAGCAGAATGGTTTTGTACTGAATAAGGGTTAAATGAGATATTAGGAAGAAATCCTATGCCATGAGGGCAGTGAGGCCCTAGCACAGAGAAGCTGTGGCTGTCCCATCCCTGTAAATGTTCAAGGCCAGCTTGGAAAAGGGCTTGGAACAGCCTGGGACGGTGGAAGGTGTCCCTGCATGTGGCAAAGGTTGTAATGGAACGGTCTCTGAGATTCATAAACCATTCTATGATTCTGTGATTCTCTCTTCTACAACCCTAATAGGAAATTGAAGTATTTTCTGATTAATATGTACATAGGTATATCTCCTAGGGAGTTTGGGTATACATTATACAAGATTTTGGTCCCTTCTGGGTCTGAACACAGTTAAAACACTGCAGCAGTTAAAGGGTATCATTGCAGTAATGGAGCAGAACAATTCAGGTCTCTCCTCACAACCTAGCCTCACCTTCCTGCAGACCATGACCTCATCTGCCGCGCTGCTGCGTCAAGTGCACTTTACTCCTCTGAGAGCAGGGGGGAGGCGGCGCCGGCTAGCTGGGAGCACAGCAGCAGCGGGGGGCACTACCCGGATGCGTCAGGGACGTCTGGGCTGCGCCTTCGACAGGGCAGCAGTATCGAGAGGAGCGGCAAAAGCAGAGAAGCTTAAGAGAAAAGAGGGTCTTAACTCGCCTGGTGCGATCCAGAAATTCAAGACCTCATTGATTCCAGGGGATCCAGGTGGGAAAAGGCAGAGAACAATGGGCAACAGCATTATATGAAGGGGGTGGATCATAGGTACAAGAACCAATGGGGGAAACTGAGGAGGGGAATCAGACATAACTGACACAGATGAGAACCAATGATACAAGAGCTAGGGAGGGGCCTTGGAGCACTTGCCCAATCACTCTCCGAGGAAGGGAGAAGTTTCTGGAGAAATGGGCAGGGCCCCAGGAGACAGACAGGACCCGGGAGGAGGGGAAAAGCAACAAGAGGGATGGTAACCGTGGAAACGGGGGTGGAGACAAGGGCTTGGCAGCATGCCCAGACTGGGAGGGAACCATTTCAGGGAGAGGGGAAACCAGGACTGAACCATCAAAATAGGTTTAGGATTACAAATGGGGGGAACATTACAAAATGGGGAGAACAATACAAACAGGGAAGATAACACAACTGGAAATTGGATGCGCACCACACTCATCTGTGTATGATAAACTCCAAAGTAATTTTCATTTTTGTCTTGGCCCTTTCTCCAGCTCAGTGGGTGGAGCTCAGCCTGGCCTTGGATTATTCCTCAGCTACATGGGTGTGCACACAAGTTGCTGCTTAAACTTTTGTTGCAGTGAAGAAAGTTGGTTAAAAATCAAAGCAGCAGCTTAGACAAAAAGTGGCTGTGTGTAGGCTGCACACAGGCATATGTGGTGGTTTTGCAGCCTCTTAAAGGCAGGGCAAGCTGTATCCTTGTGCTTGCACCTTCAATTTGGGCTGAACTCTCCACTCCATAAAAGTGTGAAGGATAGGCTGCAAAGTGCCTGGCAGGAGGAGGCTGCAGCTGCAGCTTCAGAGCAGCGAGCTGCACTGACACCCCTGGTGCTGCTGCCTTACCTTGCAGCACCTCTAAGGGCAGAGAGCAGCTGCAGAGGAGATTTTCTCCATCTTTTCCAAGGTCTGGGCTCGCATGGAGTCAATGCTTTCTGAGATATTGGTATAAAAATGAGGTAGGGTTATAGGCATCCTGTGGTGGCAGAGGGAACATGGAAGGTTTCAGCTTGCATCCAGCCCACAAAAACGCCATTTACCTGTGTAGCAAACCCTGTAAGCTCACAAGTGCTTCATTAAAGCCCTTACTGATAACATAATGTTTAGGAGCCAGAGCCAGAACTAAAAGCAATCCAAACAAAAAAATCCAAACAAACAAACAAAAACACACACCAAAAAAAACAAACAAACAAAAAAAACCCCCAAAAAACAAAAACCCCAGAAAAAGCGAACACAAATGGAACACAAATGGAAGAATGTGCCTTAGCTTTAGTTCCTGGAATACAGGGATAAATTGATTTTTCCAAGGTAGAGAGTCTGTTACACTGTCAGTAATTAAATTAGCTGCTCCAGATTCAAGACCAGTCTCCAAACTGTATCTGTCTTAGTCTCAGCAGAACTTCTTTTTCCTTTTGATTGTTTCCTACCTAATTTCATACTCACTTTTGAAAATTAGTTGCAGTTTTTTTATATATATACTTAGGGGAAAAAATTCTTCCATGAAGACACCATCTGGAATCCAATTTTCTCCAGGAATACATGTATGGAAGGAGCATCTTGTTGGCTAAAGTTTAAAAATTGTCTCTGCTTTACAGAACTCTCTGGAGAAGAGGCAAACCCATTGTGAAAAATCAACAACCTATTCCTTGGTTGATTAAACAAGAAACCAAAATGTTTATGAAAATATTTTGAGATTCTGGGGAATTTTAAATTTTTGAAAGAGAAACTAATCAGACACAAACTGTTCCAACTTGTATTGCCCCCTGGAAATCATTAGATAGAAGTTAGTAGGGAGCAGAGAGAGGAAGTAGGAAATTCATGCCTGTCTTACAGCCTGAACAGTGATCAATCAGCAATAAAACATGCCATAAATTGGCCTGCATTGATTAAAATTTTTTCCTGAAAGAATAAGTTAAAAAAAATCCAGGCAAACAAGTGCTGTAAAAAGCATTGGGAAGGATTTATTTTGCTGAGTTGAGATATGCAACAGAAACTTCAATTTTATGGGCCAAGGGAGGTAATGCTCCTAAAATAAGTACATGGGCTTCTGTTCTGTTGGTGGAGAAGAGGCACCTCTGAAGTCCCCCAGTGGGAAATCCACCATTCCCAGGATAAAACGAACTCTGCCACCACCAGCAGAATTTTCTGTCACATTTTAATTCTCTTTTGGTGGGACGGTACATTGGGAGCTCACAGTATTTCATAAATCCAGGAAGACAGAAGCACAGGAATCATTCCACAGTCTTCACCTTCCTGGAGGAGCATTTACTGGACACAGTTTACATTTGTGGTTTGCATGCAGTTGGACAATCTTGCCTAAAGACACTGGAAGCTTTTTATGGTTCATAGTTTCAGATGGCAAATTTGAGTTTCTGTCAAGCCAAATATGAAAGACAAAGGCATTTTTTCACTTATATAATGACACTACCTGTCATTATATAATGTAAAACATTTATTTAATGCTCAGAGGCATTTTTCCCCATTGCTTTAACTGCTCTTTGCTGAGGTTAATTTCTATGTCTTTGCTGAGATTTATTCCTACTTCCTCTCAGGAAGCTGCACTACAAAACTACATTGCCACACTTATTTTTCATCCTTAGGCACTTACCTATAGGTGCATACTCATAGTCTAAATAGTTAGAGCACACTTGGCTTTTCCCAGATTCACTGAAGCCAAGAGTAAAACTAGAGGGAAAATTGCTGTGTCACTGAAGATAATAGTTGTTTTGACAATGCCTGTACTGGAATCCTGCATCATTTATTTATACTGCTTGCACACGCTCTGAGAGTTTTTTTGGCCATGCCTCCTAATATTATTTGAGACACAATTTAGGGGAATTAGTACTTAAGGATAAGTTCTAATGGGTTATATGGCTAAGACACAGACGTGCTTTTTGTTTATCTCTATAGAGTCCAGCAGTTTTAAAATTATTTCCTGAGAGAACCATGCATGTCTTCATGCTACACCAAAATGAAAGAAATAAAACCTCTAAGTTTCATGCTGTGTAAGACCCTCTCACCATCTGCAATTAAGCCTTACACTGTCAAATATTTTGAGAAAAATTGTGCAAAACCAAAATTATATGAAAGAGCCATGATGGTTGGTCGTGATCCAGGACACAGATCAGATGTAATGAATAATTGTCTATAAATGGCTTCAGCCAAACTTTATCATTTCTCTTCAAGATTAGAGAAAGATGCCTTTCCTTTCTTTATTTAACAATATCATCCTAATTTTTGCTGGCTGGTAAAAACACATAAGGACAACAATACCAGATGATGTCTCCAACTATCTTAAAATAATAAAATTAAGGAATCGTTATATGAAATTATGAATTCCCTTAAAGCTTATCTCACTTTAACTTAGCCACCTAAGAGAGATCTGCTTGCTTTAAGTTAGTCATTCAGTCTTTCTTCAGCAGAAACCCTTCAGAAGGTGACTCATCTTAGACATCTATCTTTAGATGTGATGAATCGTTTTATGGCAGGGCTGGTCTCTCTGCAGCTGCTAATGAGGTAGTCTAGTCAACTAATTTCTTAGGATGAGCTCCTAGCTTTTAGATGACTAAGGACAAGGGATTTTAAATAATCTGTCTTAAAGAATTCATTCGCTGAAAAATCCAAAGCAGGTTGATAGTGACTGAGGGAGAAATTAATCTCTCTAAAAAAGGGTAGCCATATGTAAGTTACATTTTGTATATTCTATGACATCCTTAAAATCTGCTTGGGAATGTTAGATATGACCTGGAACAACAGACACTCTTTCTTGAGTGTTTCCTGGAGGCCAGATGATGGACTAGATTTTTGGCATAGGTAATTAGAGTAATCCCATCAAACACCTCTGTTTGAAAGAACTTTTACTCAAATTATTTGAGTTCAGGTTTTACCTCACCTGTTGTGTGTGTTAACTGCAGTCCTGTAACAAAATGTCTTCCTAAAATTTAGTTTATATAATCCCTAATGAGTCCTCTCTGAGGACTGAAAAAGGGATCAGTATGTCAGATGTGAGTAGCAAAGGCTTCCTAAGTCACCCATCCTTTCATCTCCTGCTCTCATTTCCACTTCTGGAGCACAGCTTCTCCTGCATGTCCTTAGCTGTGGAGTTGGAAGTTCGGGTGAGAGCATCTGAAGACTCCTGCTGTTCAGCCTCTTATCCTGAAGACAAGCTGACTTCATCCCCAGGAAACTGAATCACACACAACCTCTTCACAAGGGACCACATGGACATTCCGTGCTACTTGCGAAGTTTGGAAGGAAGTAAAGGGAAGACAGTAAATAGATACACAGATAAAATTCAGTAGCTCTTGGCTTACATCCCAAGTGGTATAAATGATAATTCTTTATAATATGCTATTTTTTCTGTTTGGATAATTTGTGCCTGTGAGCCTCAGCATTCCTTTTCTCTCTTATGCTCTCTGACACAACTTCAGCTGTCTCTGTCGCATGCAAACCACCACGACTTGCACATGGAATGAGTGAGAGGGCAAAGAGTTTGCATCCCTGACTAATATTTAAAGGCAGTGGGAGTATGCTTAATGCCTTTCGACCACCTACTAGGGAAATGGCAGCACTGGTGTCACAAGTTTATCTAATTTCTATTGTTGCAGAGGCAGTGTCACATAAATTGGGGGCACGGGCTATTCGTTTTGCAGCCGTCTTTTGCCTGGTGTATAATTATCATGGCTCATCTTTATTAAACACCAGCCTTATCTTTGTTTTGCTCTCTTTGTTGATAGATGTAACCTCAATACTGTTGCCATGGCTACAGTAACAGTAGCTGAGAAGATTTTGTTTGTTGTAAACAAACCGAGCTGTACAGGCGCAGATCCTAGTGGAGCGTTTCCAGCCCCCTGCCTTATATTATGCTGATTAACACTGCCATCTCCCTCCTGCTACCTATTTCTTATTTTAATTAGCATTAATTTAAGCTGCATCAAGGAATGTTTCCCCTTTTGGTGCCGTGGCACCCCTTTTCTGACAGTTTTTTTTTTCCCCCTATAGCAACAGCCATAGGTTAGGACTGCAGCCCTGCTGAGAGCATCCTCACAGCAAAGCCCTGCTGGCACCAAAAATTAATCTCAATGTACACACTAGCTTAATGGCAAAAGATTGCTTTAATTTACTTCCTACATTCTCACCTCCAGGGGCAACTGAACTTGTTCTTATGTAGGAGCCACAGGGATCTGAAAATGTGTGACTAATTCTGAAACTTATTTAGCTTCAAGCCAATTCCTCAAAATCAAGGACCAAGTTCAGCCGCTCACATAAGGAGATGCAACTCCTCAGTGAGAAACTGTACTGTAAATTCTTGTCTCTCTGTTGATTTAACCCATGATCTCCCATGTGCACAGAAATGGCTGGAATGTCTTCAGGAATAATCTAAACTTCCAACAGCAACAGCTCCTGTTAGTTTTCTACCAGACCTTTCTGTAGCAAGCATTTTTTCCCAATATTTAAGCTCACCTCCTGAGTTTTATAATAATTTTTTCCCTATGCATGCCAATGTTAACAATATCCAGTCTATGCCATATAATTTTGCTATTATTGCTTTCATCTTGAAGAGTTTAGGAGCTATCCCTGAGAAAAATATGCCTGCCTGTTTCAAGGGACTAGTACTATGCCCTCTGTGAAGGGCTCTGTAGTTTCATTATAGATATATAATGAAATATATGTATACATGTATATATATGTATATATATATATATGTCACTGCTGTGTTTTTAAAAATATTATTAAACCTAAATTCCTTCATTTCCCTGAGATATAATTCAGGGTAAAGCAGAATGGGCCCAGGGTTATAACGACATGTAAACAGGGGGAGTGTTCCTGCCTCAGAAGAGATGGGTTGGAAGAGAGAGGGGTAAGGTAGGTGAGATGTCTGTCCTGCAGGAGGACTGCAATTCAAAATGATTGGACACTGCTGCAATGTGACATTGTTATAGAATCACCCATGAAAGCCCTGGAAGTGCTGCTGTCTAGAAGTCTTTGCTTGGCAATGCACAGATGGAAAACATGTTGTTCCTCTTTGCTCCCCTCCCTCACAGCCTTCACTGGCTGTGACCTCCAGAATGGACCAAACCTGCAAACTCTGCATGAGGAGTCAGGCTGCCCTGAGACCAAGGTAGCCTCTTGCAGAGTACTGGAAAAAAAAAAGAGAGCACTGCCAGTACTGCTCTGTGGTGCTTCTAAAATGTAACACCAGGAAGGACAAATTGTTCTGGGAACACTAATGTTAAAGAGGGAAGAAAAATGTCTTTCTCTTCACCCAAACCATCAAAAGACATTGCTGTTCCTGGACTTGACAGTGTTGGTTTAATGTTTGAACTTGATCTTACAGGTCATTTCCAACCCTGATGATTCTATGAGATGGGCGGAATACTAATTATATCACAATTTGCATTAGGAGAAATCTTGCAATGTTTTAGCACTAGGCATGCTTAGCCTTTTGTGTGGAAACTACGGGACCATAAAGTGTATGGTGACAGCAGTGCCTGGGAGGACAGAACCATCAGCAACACTCAGAACTCCAGCTAATTGCTCATTATGGGTGATGAGTTCACATGGGATGCTGGTAGAGCACGAAGCAATTGAACATTGGTACCCTTGGTCCTTGTCACTATCACCATCCAGAGCAGCTGTGGCTGCCCCATCCCTGCCAATGTCCAAGGCCAGGGTGGGTAGGACTTGGATCAACATGGGATAGTGGGAAGTGTCCCGGCCCATGGCAGGACATTGGAATAAGATGATCTCCAAAGTCCCTTTCAAACCAAACCATTCTCTATGGCTCTGTGGTCAATGCTCTTCACACTTTCCTTGTGATTTGACCTAGTTTATCCAATCTTTTGACATGTGAGAAAGCTGATGATATTACAGTGCTCAGTATCTTTCAAGTCTAGCCTAATCTCTACCTTTTTTTTTTAATATACCAAAACACCATGTACCAAAGAGATGTGTCCTGTTTGAAGCCTTTTGGCAAAACTTTGTACACCAGAGCAACACCAGATGATGAGGTTGAGTCAAATCAGAAATCACAACACTTGTGTGAATTTCCTGGGTTTCACATCTTTATATTACAATTCTTCATGCTATTTTAATATAATTTTACACATTAATGATGAACAAGGTGAGGCATTGACACTGGCAAACTTGATGAATAGGAAGAAAAAAATTACCCCCCCATGTGAACCTATAGAATAGTTGACACTCATTTTCAGCTTGAAAAGCTGTTATCTGTTCATATAGCAGCTTTTAAAAGTGCAAATGGAAGCAATCCAACATGCAGAGGTGTGTAGCAGTTTACAAATGCCTCCATAATATCTAAAAATCAACCTGAAATACTGGACTAGAATAAATGCTTGGTGGACCCAAACTTCTTGTTTAATTACATTTTACTGGACTGACAGTTTGATTAAAAGGTGGAATTCAGCAGCTCAGTTAAGAGGATTTTCACATCAGAGTCCCCCTTGCAGCTTGTAATTCTTGTAGCACATAGACCTTGTAACTCTTAAAATGTTTCACCAGCACAAGTCAAAAGACTGCTATGAAGTTTGGATCCTCTTCCCCAATGGACTATAAAGCAGCTCTGTCTTCAAATGAGTGAACACAGAAATGAAACCCTAGCCAGAAAGAAGCTGCACAACAGGGTACACTCTCTGTCTCAGAGACAGCATGAGTGTCATGAAAAAGGGGGAAGCTTGATCTAGCTGGCAATTCAACCACCTGAGAAAAGTCTGATGTTTGATATACCCCTGCAACACTGAAGTCTGGCATTTCCAGGTGACTTCTGTAGCTGTGTGCTTAGAAACCCTAGAAGAAATGGTTTCTGCTCATGAAAAATGCTAATAGAAACATATGTGGAAGTGGAGGGAGAAAGAATGCATTGTTTATATTTTGCATATTTGTTGAATAATAGATTCACAGGAGAGTTTGAGTTGGAAGGGACCTCAAAGATCATCCAGTTTCACCTCTCTGCCATGGACAGAGACACCTTCCACTATCTCAAGGTGCTCCAAATCCCATCCAAGCTGGCGTTGGGCACTGCCAGGGATCCAGGGGCAGCCACAGCTTCTCTGGGCACCCTGGGCCAGGGCCTGCCCACCCTCACGGGGAAAAACTATTTAACATCTAATGTAGCCCCACCCCCCTTTTCAATTAATGTTTTTTCCCCCTGCCCTGTTGTGATATTTATCCATTCCCCTTGTACTACATTAAATCTGTGGTAGAGATGAAAATCTAAAAAAAGCCACATGAATCTGGTGATTTGTCCTTGTGTCCTACAGTTGATATTTTCCTGTGTCCTTTAGCTACCCCCTGGTTTGTTTATTGTTCTTACCACACATTCTCACCTCTGGACCAAGTCTGGAACATAGACAAGCACAAGAAGAAGAATAAGCACACTAAGAAGTGACCTCAACTTTGGTTGTGGTGGCTGATGCTGAAGTCATAGGTAATTTACTCAAGTTCCAGACATATAGACCATGGCAGAAACTACTCCCAGCAGAAAAGGTTTGGTGATATAGGTGCCTCCAAAAAGAATCCTCTTACTTGAAGTGCCATGAAGGAGTTAAACTCTGGATATTACTTACAATCCATTGCACACCAGGGAGGGAATTTAAAAAAAGGTAATAAAGCATTGATAATAATGTCTGTGCTTCCTCTCTGATGTGATAAATTATATTTTCATGTCACTGCCTGTATTGTCTATCAGTTCAATAAATACAAAGGCTGCTCAAAGTTGGTTTACAAATAGGTACTGGTGCTACAGACTAACATATTAGTAAATTTTGCATGCTGTTGAGGGTTTTTTTTAGCTATGTGAAGCTATGTATGAGAAAGATGCTTTGAAAGTCTGACACTTTCTTGGACACAGTGCTAAAGAGGGATGAGATGAAAGACTGAGAAGTCAGGCTGTATTCATCCTATCACTCGCAAAAATATTATTGCTTCTCACAGTGTTAATCTATTGCTAACTTGAAGCTGAGGCTACTCCATACCAAATGGAAGTTAAGGAAATAATTTTTCATGCCAGAATCATGCTAG
Organism: Serinus canaria; assembly: GCF_022539315.1. NCBI lineage: Eukaryota > Metazoa > Chordata > Aves > Passeriformes > Fringillidae > Serinus > Serinus canaria. The sequence goes on along the minus strand of NC_066343.1, from coordinate 72,138,389 downwards.
GAAAAGAGTGAGCAAAAAGAGAAAAAATGTCCTTGTGACCTAGCAGCCAGGCTTGGAAAGATCATTTGCACTGATTTATCATGGTGGTGCATGCCAGTCCTTCCCAGCTCTGCTTCCAGTGAAATGAATGAAAGTTTAATCTTTACTTCAATGACAGACAAAATAGATCTCAGCACAATATTTTAATTTAAATTGTTTTCTCATTTAGTTAAAAAATTATACTCCCCAATTTAATTTTTAAGGAATTGTCTCATTGAAAAGTGAAAGAATAATTTTACCTGTGTTTTGTCGAGGTGGTGGATGAATGATGAGAACAAAGGACAACACAGAAAATTTAACAGGGTATTGCATTGTCACTGTTTTTCTAAGCAAGCTTGTCATGATCAGCAAGCTTGTCATTCACATTCATACTCCAGTAAGCTTATTTTATAATAAAGCGTTCCCTAATATTACAATAATCTAATTGGTTTCTGTGGTTAAAGGAAAATAAAATTCTCATATTTATTATGAGTTATTACAATAAATCTCCTTACGAAAATAAAAATAAACATTTATCCAATTCAAAAGTTATATGAACATCAATATTTGCTCCCTCTGGTTATATCAGAATAGTGCTTCCAGTACTTCATGTTGTCTTGAGAGCATGGAGAAAAACCTAAAATCCAAACCACTGTGAGTACAATTCCCTCCACATTTGCTGGAGGACACTTGCATTCTTTCACCTGATGAATCCATTCAACCACACCTGCTATGCAGTGTTTTATAGTGAGACTCACTGCTGCAGCTCAAGCCTCCTGAGAAGTGGACTCACACTGCCTGGGTTTAGTCTGCAACCCGACTTTAAAGCACAGGGCTCACTTTCTCAGGCTTCCCAGGGGATGTCATTGGGATGTTTGAGTTGGGGTCCTGTCAGTCTTGACCTGCATGACTCTCCACTGATTGGATAGGGAGCCTGGGGACTGGGATCTCTTTATTATTTTGCAGTGAATCTATCAGATATGTTTTGAAGTCAGGCGTTTTGTGTTGCCATTTTGTCTGCGCTTACAAGTGCTGCTTGCTGCTTCTGAAAGACTGCTTTACCTTCCTTTTGAAAACTCTTATCATGTTTGATATGAGGGCTTCCTGAAGCAGGGAAACCCACTGGGTGAGTGAGGATGTCTGTTGTTGTTTCATTTCATTCAGTCCTACTGGAAGGAGTTTTTGCAAGGACTTTTAGTGATGGGATGAGGGTGTCCTTAGCAGAAAAAGGCTTAGAATAGATATTAGGGGGAAAACATCTATATTATGAGGGTAGTCAGGCCCTGGCACAGGGTGCCCAGAGAAGCTGTGGCTGGGCTGGATCCCTGGAAGTGGATCCCTGGATCCCTGGAAGTGGATTCCTGGATCCCTGGAAGTGTCCAAGACCAGGCTGGACAGGGCTGGGAACAACCTGGGACAGTGGAAGGTGTCCCTGTCCCTGCCCATGGCAGGGTGATCTTTAAGGTCCTTTCTGATCCAAACCAGCCTGTGATTCTGTGAATTTTATAATAAAGCGTTCCCTAATATTACAATAATCTAATTGGTTTCTGTGGTTAAAGGAAAATAAAATTCTCATATTTATTATGAGTTATTACAATAAATCTCCTTACGAAAATAAAAATAAACATTTATCCAATTCAAAAGTTATATGAACATCAATATTTGCTCCCTCTGGTTATATCAGAATAGTGCTTCCAGTACTTCATGTTGTCTTGAGAGCATGGAGAAAAACCTAAAATCCAAACCACTGTGAGTACAATTCCCTCCACATTTGCTGGAGGACACTTGCATTCTTTCACCTGATGAATCCATTCAACCACACCTGCTATGCAGTGTTTTATAGTGAGACTCACTGCTGCAGCTCAAGCCTCCTGAGAAGTGGACTCACACTGCCTGGGTTTAGTCTGCAACCCGACTTTAAAGCACAGGGCTCACTTTCTCAGGCTTCCCAGGGGATGTCATTGGGATGTTTGAGTTGGGGTCCTGTCAGTCTTGACCTGCATGACTCTCCACTGATTGGATAGGGAGCCTGGGGACTGGGATCTCTTTATTATTTTGCAGTGAATCTATCAGATATGTTTTGAAGTCAGGCGTTTTGTGTTGCCATTTTGTCTGCGCTTACAAGTGCTGCTTGCTGCTTCTGAAAGACTGCTTTACCTTCCTTTTGAAAACTCTTATCATGTTTGATATGAGGGCTTCCTGAAGCAGGGAAACCCACTGGGTGAGTGAGGATGTCTGTTGTTGTTTCATTTCATTCAGTCCTACTGGAAGGAGTTTTTGCAAGGACTTTTAGTGATGGGATGAGGGTGTCCTTAGCAGAAAAAGGCTTAGAATAGATATTAGGGGGAAAACATCTATATTATGAGGGTAGTCAGGCCCTGGCACAGGGTGCCCAGAGAAGCTGTGGCTGGGCTGGATCCCTGGAAGTGGATCCCTGGATCCCTGGAAGTGGATTCCTGGATCCCTGGAAGTGTCCAAGACCAGGCTGGACAGGGCTGGGAACAACCTGGGACAGTGGAAGGTGTCCCTGTCCCTGCCCATGGCAGGGTGATCTTTAAGGTCCTTTCTGATCCAAACCAGCCTGTGATTCTGTGAATTTTATAGCTTTGCTTTTTTAAGATCAGGGCAGGAGCTTTAAAAGACTAAAATGCATAAATTGTGTTTTTTTGATATGCATTCTGAAGTTTTGATTGCTCTCTAGGACACTCGTGAGGCTTTTCATTATGACATTTCCTTGCTAACTTGAAAAAATATCTTTACTCTTCACTGTTGGATGGTCTTTCATACCACAGACAGGCAGGTAGGCCAAGGTACTGCTGTGGGAATAAAGCAACCTGTAATCACACCCATTCCAGATGAAGGTGATTATTCCAAACATCGTATCTTACAGAAACTTTTTCTATCCTTTTTTTATTTTTTCCTCTCTCATCCAACTGAAAATCATATTTGCTTTTCCCGTGGTTGCCAAATAATGAACAGATATCGCAGTCAAACATTCCACGAGTTTCCAAATGTTTTAGATCCTCAGAGAATCCTGCAGCTTGGGAAACATATGAGAAGTTTAGAGTACTTCTGTCTGTGAGGATAACCTTGCTTGTATCCCAGTAGAATTCCATCTGTCATAAGGCAGCCCTACCTCCACAATATGCTGAAATTCACTGAAAAGTTCCACTGTCCTCCACAGTACTTAATGATATTACCACGGGGGAGAAAACCATGGTACCAATACTGGGCTTTTGCTAAATAATAAATATTTTCAAATACAAGTACCGACCAATTGAATTTTTTATACAAATGTAGAAAAAACATGTGACTGTTGCATATAACACTGAGTATCTTTCTCTAGTGTTTTAATGTCATTTTAAAAATACTATTCTTGGCTTATTTGGAGAGTGAAGTTTTTTTGAGGCAGGTTTTATATAGATTAGAATTCTTGGATTTTTTTTAATGGTAAAAGTTTATTTTTCCCCCTTCCATTGCCCACTCACTTACCTTCTTTTCTGTAAAAAGAAATTTATTTATTTTGTCATTGAAAATGAAAATAGTGGAGGGTTTTTTTAAGCCTAAATATGTCACTTCTTTATCTAGAATGATTTTATTTGTGTTTCAAATCGATTCAAGTAAATATTTGACTGGATTTCAGTCACAATATGTGAAAATATCCAGGAAAATATTTTTATATACTTTTTGTTCAGTAGAAATCTAATCTTTAATACCCTAAGTATATGCTGTTGCTCTTCTGTGGGAGACCTGTGGCTTCAGAAAAGGACACTGCTACCAGCAGAAAGTACAGAGAGTACTAAATTCCCTTTACACAAAAATATCCATTAGTTTGCATTAGTTGGGCAAGAGATGTCAATCAGGAATTGAAAGTACTCAGGGATTCCTTAGTAGCTTGCAAAAACATCTCTACTATCTAGAATTTCAATTAAATTTAAATTTACATTTAATTGACTTTGTCTCCCTCATTTCCCTCTCTGTTCTCAGATGTATGTATAATTGCATTTATTCTAATTAATATTTACTGAATTTTAATCTGCAATCCTGTGCTGTCACTTAGCACAGGTATTTTTCTGAACAGTTCTCAAAAAGACTCTTAATAATCCTTTTTGAGGAACCACACAATGTATGTTCCCTGAATTATCTTGAGATTTTCATTTTTTTTTTCTTCTTTCTGGAAGTTTAAGAGACAGAGAGAGAGAGAGAGAGAGAGAGTTTAAGATTTAGGACTAACATTCTATTTTATGGAAATGTATGCATTTTGAGTCTATTAAGGTAGAGTTATCCAAGTCCCATGCTGTTTTGCTCTCAATTAGACTGTCAGGTTCCACGAGAACAAATACAATTACCATTGGCTTGTTGTGCACTAGGTAGCCCCAAACTGTCTTCCCAGAAGGAACCTGACTGCCTGGTCCTCAGGAAGGGTGGTTTGTGTCCATGAATGACTCACCAGCTACCCAGCTGCCCTTTGGACAAGGAAATTTGGATGGTGATTCTGCCCTTAGAGGGAGTGCTCTGAAAAAGCTTATCTTCATCTTTAAATTCCCAAACATCTTCACAACTGTGTTTCTTAGAGGTTCTCAATGGTTCCTGGGGCTGAGCTATCAAATCATGATTTAATTTGGTACCCACAGCAAATTTTTTTCAGTAGCTGTCTCTGCATGCACTTGGCAAGTACAAGGCAAGGCGATTTGTCTTAATCATCTTTGGTGATGCATTAAGCTATGCAAAATTACTTCATATTTTGCATAAACTAAGATTAAGCAATCAGACATTTACTCCAGATTGCTTGACAAACAGTGAATTCTTAAACCACGAGAATGCTCAGATGTCTGATCCCATGGGGGTTTATATGTCTCTTTAAGGGTGTACTTTCAGCGTTCAGAGTTATCTTTGTCTGAATTTCCCAGCCAGCCACTGAACTCACAAAAATTTTTTTCCACAGGTCATAGCTGATACTGTGCTGGTGTTTCTCCAGACATTTTCTTTTTTCACCTCAATTTAGGCCTGCCAGATTTGACTGCAATACCACTAGGGGTTGATCACAGAATCATGGAATGGTTGGGGCTGGAGCACTGATCATTCAGTTCCAGCCTCCATCTCTCTCTTACTCTGGGTAAACAAATGCAAGTTCCTAGGTCATTCCCTTTCATGAAATCATCAGCTGGGAATTTCTTTGTATATGTATATGTTTATTCATTCATGATGCAGGGAGTTTAATCAACCACATCCAGAAATTATTTTCCTATTCTGGATCACTGCTGTCAATGGTTAGTTTTCCAGCCTGGAAATCTAATACCTCTGCTGTAGAACTGCATTAATTCCTTTTTCTTTTTAAATACTTTTTTCATGTGTCACAGGAAATAAACACAGAGTGAAAAAATGTCTTTTCAGAGGTCTGTGCATCCACCTATAGAGACCTATAGAACATGTTATATACATGTTATATAGTGTAGAAAATTTTAAACATCTATACAGTTTTCCTGATGTGGCAGAATGACTTTTCCATCTCAAAACATTAGTTTATTACTTTAAATAATTGAAAATTAAAAAGGCCTAGACTTCAATAAATCACTTCTTAAATTACTGAAACAAAATATGTTGACTGATTCAACGTACATTCTTCCAGCTTATCAGCATGAACATTTCCAGTATTTCAGTTTTGTCTCAAAAACACTTATGAGGCGAGAAAACTGGAGTGATAACTTTCCAAGAACATTTCACATCTATCCATCTTCTGGGACTAGAAACCTCTGTGCTAGTTTTATGATATTTTAGGGTATAGTGGAATTATTTCATCTCACTTTGAAATATTTCCCATATATATGAGTTTATAAGCAATGTTACTGGCAGGCTGAAAGCCTGAATGCTTATAAATAGAGAGCTGAAATGGGGATAAAAGTAGCCCTGAGATCATTACGGGCTTCTTACTTTGAATAAAGTAACAAATAATTTATTGCATCAGAGAGGCCAAGACTGCAAAAGTGGGCAAAGATCACCCTGGTGCCAGAGTTCACAGCTCTGCCCTGATATGCAGATGGTTCCTAAGCAGATAAGATGTTGATACCAACAGTCTCTGGTGTTAGAGGTGGAAATAAAGCAATGCCAAAGCAGTAGGTTCAAACTCTGTGCACCACCGAGGCAGATCTTGACATTGCAAAGGTGTTTATTCCAAGATCAACCTTCAGAGCCTTGAGTTAGCTGTATCCTAACATGGAGGATATCCAAATCTACTTGTCTTGTGTAATTATTTGTGGAAACCTCCACATTAAGCCTAGCTTAGGTAAAACAAGCGTGATAAGAAAATCATGACCCGAAGAAGAGAAAGTAAAAACCTGCTCTGTACATCTCCTAGCTATTCTTTGCACAGCACACAAGTGCACACAGGGAGGCACAGCTGCTTGACAGCCAGTGACATCTGGTTATCTGCAATCTCCCTTACAAGAGCCTTGCTCTGCGCAATGCACCGGTGCCTCTGCTCTGTGTTAGATAAACATGGCAAACACAGATAGCAACAAGAGAGCATCACAGGCCCTGCTTGCCAGCAACAGCAGCAGCAGCAGTGGGGGCTCAGCAAACCCCCCCCATGTCTGTTTGTTCAAGGGCTCTGACAATCCAGGTGGGAAAGTCACAAGGGGCAAGAATTTATTGCAGCGGTAGGGGCTGGCTGGAAAGCTCCTCTCTCTTTTTATTTTAATCGTCACTTAAATTACTCCTGCAGACTTTGGCAGGGCTTTGATTAGCACACACAAATATCATCCACAAATTCAAACCGGATCTTTCATCCTAATAAACGTGAACCCAGACCTGCATTTGGATCCTGGATGTTGCTTCTGGGTTCTCTCCAGATTCTCTGCCAAACACTGCCACCAAGTGTGAATCTTGGATTGTTTTACTAAACAGTCAAAAGGAACAGAGACCCACCTGCCAGATCCTGGCCCTGATGACCTCTACAGGCATTGGAGACACAAAGACACCCACAGAACCTCTTCTTCTCTATTTCCCCTCTTGAAAACAAGGCTGCCAAAACTGCCTGACACTCATCTAACCTTTTATTTCTGTCACAATAAACATCTAAAGTCCTGGACATTGGTACAAATGATGCAGCCCAATCCTTAGTGTAAAAGAGTAAGACAGATCTGGAGTGAGAGGGGGGACTAATGCCTAAAATAAATCATACAAACTAAAAAAGTAAGAGAAAAAATTTGCTCTAGATGATACAAATCCTCAGCTCCTGAGCCTCAGAATAATACCTTAGCAACACAATCGCCTTTGGTTTCGTTAGTTTTGTACCACAATAATCAATGTGACATGCGAAACTGAGATGAGAAATAATATATTATCACTTCTAGGGGAGGAATATCCTCATTGCTGCTTCAAAACAGACAATCCTGAGAATTTGTCTGCTGACCACTTGAAAAGGTAAAGATAACTAACAAGGAAAGATAAATTGAAATATTTCCAAGTGAAGCTGATCAGAACTCTACATGAAGAAAAAAAGTGACCACAGTTCAAACAGGCTAACTTAATGGAGTATGAGCTTTAATTCAAAATGAAAGTGTTTAAACATCTATCTGGTTAACTTTGCATTCTTTATATTAAATGGAGTTAATTATCCATACTCATCAGCTGTGCCTCTCTAAATGATCTCTAAGAAAGTCACTTGTCAAAAGGGATGTTAAGAAAGAACAAGCTCCTGTAGTAAAAGGGAAAGAATATGATTCTCAGCCTGGATCTGGTTTTTTTTTGGTTTCAATTGGTTTGGTAAAAAAAGTTGTGGGGTGCAGCAGACATTCCTGGCCCTGGGAGAGGGGAGGCTCCAGTGAGGACTGTTCCCATCAGGCAGCTCCCTGACTTCAGTGAGAATAAGAATTTATAAGAATGCTATTTCATATAACTCTTGCAAGGTTCAGACATGGTCTCACAGTCCTGAGTTACAGCTCTGACCTTCAGCAAATTTAAATTTACAAACATATGAGCTAGAAGGACACACTCCAAGTGGCTCCCAACAGCAAGAATTCAAAACCAAGGAAAACATGAAATTTTAAAATAAGGCTTAGGATTTCTCCAGACAACAAACCTCAAGCTGCAATTCTGAAGACTCTGCTTTAGTGGAAATATGCTCCTCAAGCCAAAAAGATCTGGGTTTCTATATTACTCAAAAACTTGAAATTGTTCCAGGTATGTTTAAACACTTCTGAGTTTGGATGCACATGCATCACTTCTCTTTGTTTGGCAGGTTCTGCCCATACATATCACAGAACTAAACTCGGCCTTGGGCATCCATCAGCAGCTCTTGTACCTGCACAACAAAGGATTAGTTAAATAGTACACACTTTTCCTTAAGTAAATATGAGTACCTGTATAATTATTTCTCCTGCAGGTCTTAACAGCACCAGAGGAGCTGTTATCCTTTATCAGGTAAATCTGGTGCAGCTTTTAAATTGCTATGTGTGCCAGAGGAGTTCTTTTTTTTTTTTTTTTTTTTTTTTTTTTTTTATTCTAGGTGGTCTAGCCTCACATCACCCAGAAAGGATTTACAGAGGCAAAACACATTAACTTTATTTGAAATCAGGTCTATAAATCCCCTTATATTGATGAGAAACCAGATCCTTAAGTAGTAATTCTAATTCTAATAGAGATCTGAATGCTTGCTTGTCATAAATCACAGTATTGCAGAATGGGAAGAAGGTAAAAGCTACATTAAAGGCACTTACAGAGCACTTCTTTCTGGGACAGACTGTAAACTTTTCAATTCTTCTTCCAGTCTGGTTTAGAATGTTTCAAGTACCAGATCTCCTGTCAATCCCCTGAGGGAAATATTCTGTGTCCCCACAGAGCCAGCATTGTTAAGGGTTCTTTCTAGACATTCAGTTCAATTATTCATTTATTCACTCCTAATTATGCTCACCTCAATAAAAAACTGCTCTCCTTAGAACCACACTCAGTTGGAGATACCTCCCCATGCCCCCTGCTATTATTTGGACAAAGTTAGTGATTCTATTATTCACTTGCCTCAAATGAAGCCTGTATGTCTGTCTTCGTGGGATTTCTCTGTGTTCCAATTCCCCAGCTCTACAATAAGTCTCACTTTCTCACATCCTTTATCTATTCTTCTGAAAGCTCTAACACAGGGTCAGTCTTTATTTGTGTATATTATCTACAAGCAATACTCAGGGAGCCCAAGATCAACTTCTCAAATATTCTGGGATAGGACAGGAAAACACTAATAAGAAAAGGAAAAGTTGCAGATTATGCTATCCATTTTTTTGACATCCAATTGCTATTAAAGAATGATAAACAAAATAAGCATCCCTTATAAACTTATCTGGTTATTTCTGGCTCTAAATAAGTTTGTTTCCAAAAACAGACTGAAAGAATCTTACAGAAAGGGATGTCTTCCTGTGTGTTATAAAGCAGCCAAAGTAACATTTAAAAATATCCTGTGAAAAAAATCCATTTTGAAACAGATGTTTATAAATAAAGGTTGAGTTTTTCACTCATGTTACTAGAGATTTTCTTTCCTGAATGAAAATTGGCCATGGCAAATGCCAGACAACTTTAAATTTTAAATTTGGAATTGAACAATGTGTGTGAAGACACAGAAAAAAATAAAAAGCGTCACTCTTTTTTTTCAGGCAGGATAAGTTAAAAAAATAATTCTTACAAAACAGGTTTTAACTTCTCTGATATGTAGGTCTCTACGTTCCTTGGCTGCAGCAAATAACTAAAGTTTCAAGGGAGCTTGAACAATAATAAAAAGGCCAAGATAACATGTGCAGATCTTCTTATTTGCTTTTTAGATTCCGTTGGCAGATTTTACCTTGCTGTTTCTTGCCTCAGTTCCTGCTTGTGATTCTCATTTCAACAGTGATGTGTAAGAGGAGTAAATGGCAACGTGTTCGTGTGAACCCTGACAACACAGACTCCTGGACTCAGCTGGGGACAGCAGGCATGAAGGTTCAATCATGGGTACTACTTTCACCTAAAACTACACAGAAGATACTTTATAACTCTTCTGGTCTTTGACGATAAAAAGATAAAGATATTTGAATTATTGTCAAGGTTTTTTCCTAAAAAAAAAAATATATGTTGCTACAAAGCTGTCTGGACAAATGTTGTGGTTCCAGCTGAAGTACACAAGAAGTAATAATTTTCTCTTTAAAGCCAGATCCTAGATGTTTCAATTGCCTTGCACTTTCATCATGTTACCCTTCATTTTTCTCCTTCTTATCCCATTTTAAAGAGTGTGTTTGTGCTCAGTGTAAACAGATGAGAAGGTTTTCATGAAGTTGTCTCTCTGAAACTCTAAGTTCCATCCTAGACAATGAAAATTATTATGTCCTGGAAGGGGCCTTATCCCTTGGCAGCAGGAAGTGACCTGCAGACACAGGGGTAAGAGCAGAATTTCTTTTTGGGGGTGCTTGGCCAGCCCAGTAGCTCCCAAAAGAAGTTTTGGACCTGTAGGAGAGGGATTCATGTCCTTTCCCTGCAAGTGTCACATTGCTTATATTCTTGCTAGTGCCTTTTGATGTTCCTGTTGAATTTACCCTTGGAAGCAAAGGTTAGGACAGAAGGATAACTTTAAGGAAAATGTGTTCCCTCTTGACCATTGAGTAGATGATGCCTAAGATACTAAAGGACAAAGATATTTGTACCTGAAACTTCAGTATGGGTTCCAAAGTTTATTTTTCTTCAAACTGAGGAAATGTTTCCTTACCCTGATGTTAACACTGTTGCTTAGGACAATAATGACTTCCAGCCTTCTGCCAATACAGAGTATGAGATTTTAATTTGAAATCTGATCATATGTCTAGGTCCCCCTGGAAAACTTTATTAGCTCTTTTCTTCATAAATAACTTCTAGAGGATCAAAGGTCTGAGCATGAAACACCATGGCAAATCTGTCCCTGGATGATTTAGCAAAATCAATAGATTTATCAGAAGTAAATTTGTCCTAATGTGTTTACCCATACATAAAAACTGTATGTAGTCATCACATTTATTATGACACGACACAAGAAATCACAGCTATTCAGTCTTCTTTGTCTGCCACACACTCCACAGCTAATTTTGTGTTACAGTGGAGAAAATAACTGCTAAATATCAGCAGTCTCTTCTGCATGTTCAGCATGAACCAGGGTCTGTCCTTGCACCTTAATCTGTTTCATTATGAGGCTGAGTCCTTAAAAAATAAAAAAAAAAGAAAATATACAGAACATTTTAAATCTGATCTCATTTTTTTTTTAGAAGTCAGGACTATTAATTTAAGCAGCATTTGTCCTGATTTCCTAATAGTTTCTCCACACCATATAGCATGATACAGTCTTAATTTTCTGAGAACTGGAATGCTAGAAGTGCAAGATATGCTCAGCACTGGAATGCCAGGGGAATGGTTTCCCTGGCAACAGCAAGCACATAAAAAGTATTCAGAGCAGTCCCTGATTCTCCTGTTTTAAGCCTCCATTGATAGGGGAATCAAATCTAGTTTGGATTTTTTTCATTTAAGGTGAACTGCAGGGCAGAAATGTAGGGATGTGCTTTATTACACTTTGCCACCGTGTGGAGAAAACCTGTAGGGAGGGAATTTAAAAGACCTGGCCATGGAGCCCCAGGGAGGGCATGTAGTCACTGGAGGTGAAAAGAGAATAACCAGCAATTAAAAATAAAATCGGGTTTCTTTTTTCCAATGGTGAATTTTCTACGGTAACTTTTAAATTGAGCCAGAGGCTCATTTTAAAATGAACTTCAGAGCTCAGAATAGGGTTTGGTTCTGGTACTGCAAGACACTTGGATACACATTTACCTCTAATCTGGAGAAGAGATGCTGTGACTTGAAATTCAGATCCTCTGAGTTTTAGGCATTTGGACAGTCCCATAGAAATTAGAAAAATGCTTCAGTATCTCACTGAACCATGGCTTGTGTGATGTTACTTCAAGATCATTCACATTAATTTCTGTCTTTCCTAAAAGGAATCTTAGTTGGGCTCCCACTGCAAAGTTGCCTTCAGGAGGATGAAATAAAACTGAAATTTGTCTTCAACTTGCAAATGTTTTGCCTGCTCTGACATATTCAAGTGAGGACACGTGAGTTTAACTTGTCTGCAGCTTGTCATGTTTCACTAGTACTAGTTCAAGTTGTGGTTTTGCATACAGGGAACAGAACTTAAACCCTAGACTAAAAAAAGTTGAGGATATAATTGGTCTTTCGTGAACTTTTGATACCTGCAATTTTTTGTATAGGAGGAGATAGAGCTGAAATTTTTGGAGCTGTTACTGTGCAATTTCTCATGGAGCAGCCTAAAAATATGAATATGATAAAAATATTAATATGACTCATCCCCTGAACATTTTGACCCCTCTGATATAACAGACATAGATAATGTGGTGATAGAAAAAAATATACAGAAAAAAGAAAAGCTCCTACTGTTATGTATTTGAGTTATTACATAGGCTTATGAATTTTGGATTATTTGCAAAGTGGCAAAAATACTTTTTTAAAATACAGCACCCCACAAACTCAGCGGTTCAGCCAGAAAAAATTACACATGAAAAAAGCAGAATTTGTATCTTTATTCACACAATGAATGTGACTTGATTTTCTGTTCTTTTCCTCCTTTCTCATTTCTAGAGACTTTGTTATTTCAGTACTCTCCTTGTTTGTATGCTTGCTGAGTATTTATATTCCCCAAGTGAATGAGCTTTCCTTTATCCTAATTGAATCTTTTAAAAATGCTTTTTTCCCCACTTTCTACTGTAGTTAATACTGGCCTGCTATTTCTTATTCTTCTCCCTTGGCCCCTCACTGGTTTCTGTGTTACCTTCCCATAAACTTTTCAATAGAGAAGAGTAAGTTGATATTTAGAACTTAGACAAGATAAAAAAAAAATCCAGATCTGGATAACCTTTCATGATGCCAAAAAAATCACTATCTCCCATTAAAAAAAAGAAAAAACAAAACAAAAGTTTTTATAATAACTTGATATCCTGAGTTTTGCTGTCTCTCCCATAGCACATCAAACACCACATGACATTTGCAACTTTAAAAGGGAAGTCAGGACTTGTGAAGTGACAGAAGAGCCCACAAAGAAAAAAAAAAAAAAACTAAATAAATTTGGGATATATTTGCAACTTTTTCCTAGTCTTTTCTTGGTGAGGTTTCATTGTTTTTACAACTCATTAATAAACACTGCCTTGAGCCTCCACACAAACTGCTCATGTTTGGACAATAATGCTGAGTGTGTTATACCATCTGGGTGCTGCCTAAAAAGCTCTTCCCATTTGCAAACAAGCAATCAAGTGTGTAAGGAAGTGTGCTTTCCTGAAGGGAGAGAAGAAAACAAAATGAGGGAGGAAATTGGATAAGATACAATGACCTACTTACTGCTTTCACAAATTACAATAGCCATTTAAAGTTACCCTCACCACGATAAGGCAACTTCAGGGATGCTGCCTGATTTCTGTCCCTGTGAAAAGCCTCAGCTGGAGCTGTCACAACTCAGGGCTCTGTTCTCCATCTGCCAGCCATCAAGGCAATCAGATTTCTGCCACTCACCCACCTTGTTCCCTCAGAGTCACTCGTGCTTATCCTGCTGGCCCCAAAAGCCGCCCCTGTCCTTCAGAAATTCCTGCTTTTCAGCGCTAAGCCAGCCTGGTGGATTTTGGCTCCCAAAAAAGTGTCCTTAAGTATGAAAAATGTATAAAGTGCCTGTATCCCTGTATCTCAGGGCTAGTCAGCAGTGCCTTCCTTTCTGTTCCCAAAGCTATCATTCCCCACTCTGGGCTTCCTGGTGCCCTTCTCACCATCACTCTGGGCACACTTCTTTCTTGTCTCAGCTGGCAGCTTTTGCATGTTGGTTCTACAAAAGCAGCTGAACAATGCTGCAGTTTTTTATTTTGGTTTTGCTTTGTGGGGTTTTTTTTTTCCTTCTAATAGTACCTAATCGATTCTCTGTTTGCAGATTAGAGACTTAATCCAGTGGTGCCTTTGGGCTGCTGCAGCGCTAAATGATCCTCTTCTGCACATCTCTCTCCCTCCCTCATCTCCTCTCCTGCACAGCTTTCTCCCTCAACACACTTCCATGACTTTCATCCCACCAGCTTGATTCAGGGCTATTTAAAGCAAAGCTATTGAGGATTTGGTATTTCAACAATATTAGAGCATTCACCATATCCATGTGTACGGAATACGCTTACTCTGCCATCTGCGTCCGCTTATACACACACTCCTACTTCTGCCCTTGGGAAGATGGGAGAGCAAACACCTGACAGATGCTTAGTCACACTGCTCAATACTTATGGAAAATATTCAGGTGCTGAGTTTAGAAACAGGAGAAAGGCAGTGCAGAATTAAGGCAAATTCCCTGCAAATCTATCAGAATTTTCTGTCTGCAAGAACTCTTGCAAAGACTTGATGTGGGAAGGAAGCTCTCTATCTCTCTCCTTTTTCACACCACTCAGTTACCACAGCATCATTGAGAGTCAGTCTAGGTTTTATTCAAATAGTTATTGCATAATGGGATCCAAGACCTACTGTATTTATATATCCATTCCCATCTCTTCAGCACCTGAGCATCTTCCAGTACAATTTTAAGTGATGTGATTAGCATCTCTCAAGAGGGGCTCACTCTCCATGGGAGGGAAAGATTGCCTGTGGATTTTCTTTTCTACAGCTATGTCCAGTGCCATGTGTCTGCACTACCCAACATATTAAAAAAGAAAAAGTAAAAAATAAGGACTTGGCACTTGGCACAAAGAGAAGAGAGGTGAGTAGTAAATCCTTTGCCAGTTTTTGAAGGTGGTACTCGATCTGGTGTTGACACAACTCAGCACCTCACTCAGAGAATCACAGAGTGGGTGAGGTTGGAAAAAAACCCAAAAACAGTGAATCATCTGGTCCAGCCCTATCCCAGAGCACAGGACACAGGATTGTGTCCAGAGGGTTCTGGAATGTCCCCAGTGAGGGAGACTCTACACCTTTTCTGGACAACCTGTTCAGTCCTCAGTCATGTGAGCAGTAAAGAGATTCCTCCTCATGTGCAGGTGGAACTTCTGTGCATCAGTGCTACCCTAAAATCCTAAACCCCCACATTTACTTTTCTATTAATCCATCAATTTCAGGGACACATTATGACTTTGGATGATTTTTATAATCCCTACAGAGCTTTCACTGATGAACCCTCATGTGCTGTAGGTGGAAGGCAGAAGGTTCAGGACACGCAAAGGTTCTGTTCTTTCCCTAACTTTTAATTTAGCTTCAGTAGGAGTGACAAAACCCCTCTTTGAGTCCAGACAATGTTCCCACCCCTTCCTGGAAAGCTACCACCTTCCTTTGGCTCTACCTTGTTCTTTTCCTCCTCTGGGGAAGCCAGCTATTTCCATAATATTCCATTTACATCTTTGGGATGGACACACAGCATGCACCTGAGCTTTTCTTATAAAGTACCTCAAGTTCATTCTCATTCCTTTTTTCCTCAGCCTAAACAGATCCCTTGGGACAGAGCAGCAGAGCCATCACTTACCAAGGAGTTCAGACAGCCATTCAGGTCTGCTGTGCCCTGATATATGAGCACTTTGTAAATAGCCACTGATGCCTTGAATATTCAGCATGATGGAATTTGTTTAGTCTAGAGGAGGGAAGAGTGAGGAGAGACATAAGTATCTTCCAACGTGTGAAAAATGCCTGCATAAAGGAAATGAATAAAGTGTTTTTATTGTTCACCGGGGCTAGGGCAAGCTGCAATGGTGTTAAATTTCAGTAAAGGAGATTTAGGTTTGCAATTAGGGAAAAATTCCTAACATAAGGATTTTTAAGGAAACACAGAGAGGTTGGAGATACCCCTTTGCTGGAGGTTTTTAAACAAGTCTTAGATATATATCTGTCAAAAAAAAACCCTAAAAATATTTAGGTATAGTTGTAGCAGTCAAAGATCATCTGGCTCAGAATTGCCCTCTAGCCCTCCTATCTGTGCTGCTGTGGGAAGGCTAACATGCTCAGCAAGGGCTAAACCTGATATATGGAGGCACCTGAGTAGTGAGAAAGTGTTTGTCTGATCATTGTCACCGGGGGGAATCAGATTCCATTTCCCACACACGTTTTTCTATCAAGAAATATCACAGCTTTTTACATTTTTCTTCTGCATTACAATTTTTATCACATTTTTTAAAAGCCCACATGTGGAACATTTATTTTTTGATGTTATATGGTAATTTCCCTTCAAGATCTGTGGGACTTCTCTCTCATTTTTTAAAAATTATGGTAACACTTTTCTCCCAGAAATGTTTCAAAGGGGTTGCAAATGGCCCTTTCTTATGGCATCCTACTTGCTTTTCTTCCTGGCCTGCTGTCCTTCTGTCCTGCTGTCTGCTCTGCAATGTCTCTTTTAGAACTCAATTTGCCCTCATCAGTGTTACTTGTTTTTCAAAATTTTTCAAATTGCAATCCATTAGGATTCGATTAGCAGAAAAGTGAAATGACTTTGCTTTCTGTGCTAGGCTGTGAGAAGCTGCTCTGATGTTGATTATCTCACCAAGAGATCAGAATGTTTTTGGATTGACATCCTTTTCTGAGAAGTCAAAGTCCATGGATTTTAAATGCTTCTACACAGGAAGCATTATAATGTATTTTGGCCCCCCCTTTAAAGGAGGGGCCAAATACATTATTTCAGTTTTCTACAATCCTGTAGAGTGACAATCCAGAATGGAAAACAGATCCACAAAGCCTTGCAGTTGCACCGTGCAGACCACAGATATTACTCTCCTTCTGCAGGTCCTCAGGGAAAATTCCATCTCAGCTTCAGGTGTAAGTTGGAAGACAATGAAAGAACTGGGCAAGGCCATCCTTGAAAGGGGGCAGCGAGTTTGGAAAAAAGATTTTTAGCATTACTGAACAGCAGGAATTAGAGGAGCCATGATGAAGAGTTGAATTTTCTATTTTGGCAATCTCATCAGAGATTGTTGTTACTTATTTGCAGCAATGGTTTCCCAGAGGTTTGCTGCACGTTGCCAAAGTTTCCTCACCTCTTTCAATCTCTTTCCATCTTTTGTATGGCAGTTGTCTCATCCTGGAGAAATCACAGAATATCTTGGCCAAGAAATTTGTAAATGTCCATATTCCATTGCTTTTTCAGTGTGAGATCAAAAAGATCACTCAGTGAGCTGGTAAATGAGCAGAGAACGAAAGAGTGAATGCCTGCAGAGGCGCTGTTAAAGGAGAAGAAAAAGCAAATTGCATCAGAAAAGTATAACTGCATCAGAAACAAAACTGTGCCTGCAAAAGTGGATTTGTGTAATATTGTCTCCACTAAATAAAACTAATAGAGAGTCTCATCCATCTTGATAACAGGACAGGTAGGGAGAGTATGGACTAAAGAGAAATAGTTTAGCACTGTTCTTCTTTCTTACAGCAATACAGCCAAAGACTTTGAAATCACTGTATGAGATCTCCTCACTCCTGAGTGTGGATGTGACTGCTGGATGAGAGATAACCAGGTAACCTGAGGTCAACCACTTTAAAGAATTAGGTGGAGAGAATAACTTGGTAGACATACCTGTTGGATCCAGTCTTCAGGTGTTTTGTTGTTTTTTGGGTTTTATTAACTGCTAGCTCCCAGAAAATTCTTCTCCCATTATCACTTAAATGAAAATCTTGAAATAATTTTATGAGAAGTTTCCTATGTAGTGTTTTTTTTAATTGCCTGATTATATTGGGATCCTCCTAAATGGGGGATCATATTGGCTTTCATTTTCTCCTTTAGTCCATTACCAAAATTTAATTGTAGAACACAGAGGGAGAAGCTTGGATCAGCTTTGCTCCCTGAAAATTGTGGTAGCCAGTGTTTTGTTGATTCACATTACTGGAGCAGGGCCAGCTACCAGGGTTGCATTTCAGGCTTCAGCCACTGTGTAAATTTTCTTAAAAATAAACTCAGTTTCAAATGTGGTCTCGTATTATGCATTCACATGCAGTGCTTGAGGAGTAGTATTCTGCATGAGATTAAATAGCCTGGATAGACATGTCAGTATGTGAGGTAGGGGTCATAATTCCCTCTATTCTCAGCCATGCATGTTTTATTTATGGGTTATTTATTGCTCAAATGTAAGGTGTATAGCACCAGATAGAGAATTTCAGGTTATTCCACGCTGTTTCCATTCACCACCCCAGAGGTGTAGGGGATTTTTTTCATCCCCATGTCACATCTACCAAACCTATAGTGATGTCTTCATTTATCTAAAGTTTCTCTCATCTCCTTCCCCAACAGGCATCTCTTTGTCAGTGTCTTAGTTTGGAGCTGCATCACCCCAGGAGTTGCAGAGCAGTATCAGATTTTTAGGTATCTGCATTATAATCCTTAGTGGTAAAAGTACTTTTTTTTCTCCCTTGTCTCTGTAAAAGACTTTTGAATCACAGCAACAGATTTTCTGTTAGAAATAATATCAATTGTTTATTTCTTATCATGGCATTCAGGATAAGTATTGTTCTAGTCTGATTCATCCTCTGCAAGTTACGTGCTGTTTTACCCCAAATTTATCCCAAATGTTGAGATCTTTTGATGGTCACATATGTTTTGTGCTGGGCTGCAACAGAAAGAAAACATACCAGTCCTGTTTTAGTATTTAGGTTGTGCTGGAATTTGGGGTAGGAAACCTGATCCTGGCAGTTAACCCTTTTTTCAGCCAAGAATTCTTCAGTGAGCCCAGAGTTTCAGATTATGAGAGCAGTGACATTTTCTTCCCCATTGCCTCCAGAGACCCCTCTGGTTCACCCACATGGTAACTTTACATTAGAAAAAGAAAGAACTAGCTTTTCTTAGGTTAAAGTCTGTTCAAACTCTACACAGACAGTTCCATAGGCTGTGGGTATTGCCTTCATGGAGTTAATGTTTCCTTCAAGGACTTCCTATCTATGAAAAACAAAAAGGAAAACTGTACCCAACACCCTTCCAGGCCCCAAAAAATGAAACCAAAAATCAAGCCAAACCACACATTGAAAAAATACTTCAAAAACTGGTGGGTTTTTTTTCTCCTTATTATAATGTTGAATTAATTAAAACACTGCTACTTTAAGGGATGCATACCTTCTCAAAAACCTGAGCATTTGTCTTACTATAGTTCTTCATCCAGATATCAATTTAACTTTCTATCATAATCCTTCTTTTAATCACTGTCTTCAATTTCTTCATTTCACTCAGATAATATTTTTTCCACTTCTGCCCTGATGATTTAATTCCATGGCACAGAGCTCAGCAACTATCTGTCTCGCTAAATCTTTAAAAAACTAAAAAAAAATTAACACAAAACTATTAAACTTGGACGAAGAGCTTTGGAGTTTTTCATTTATATTCAGGAAGGATGCCCTTTGTGGGAGAAAGAAAGAGAAGGAACCTCCAAAAGAAATATAAATCAGTATCTTAAATTACTCAAATGTACAATATGGCATCAGTAGCTGTTACATATTTTTTTCTCTCCTTTTGAGATTCAAATACATATGCTCAGCAATTACTGTTACATTTGCATAATAGGACATTTTTTGATTAGCATATCATGGACTTCTGTTTGCATTTTTAAATTGTGGTTACTTTTATTCTCTAATTTGTCCTTATTCCCCCTTCATGTTCTGTTCTACCTGCTCATGTATTCCTTTGCTCCCTTTTTTTGTTTTCCTGAGGGCTTGTTCTCTCCAAAGCTGTGTTTAGTATTTGGTTTTGTAGTTAACATCACACAGTAATGGCATACCAGGAAAGCAAGGCATATGACACATTAAAGTTTAATGAATAAATTGTGAAACCATGTGACAAAAGCCATACTTTCACAAGGGGTAGCCAGGAAATAAATTGATGCATTGCAAGATCCCAAAAAGTCTCCAATTTATTTTATAACATTTACTCATCCTTTCATGCTGTTCCAACTTTGTGTGCACTGAGGAAAATATCTTGTGATTACCTCAGCTTTGTACATTTTATGAAATTTAAATACCCTAACTGCTACTTTAACCATCATCAAAACAGGTTGGATCAGATTCTTGGTGTTACCATTTTGGGTGAGGTTCTTTGATTGACCATTCTCTTTACCTGCTTTAGAGGAGAGAGGTAAGAGAGTGCTGAGGTAGCTATTCAAATGTAAAAAAAAAAATGTCTTCAGTAAAACCAATTGGATTTTCAGTTGTGCAGAATTCTTAAACATTAAAAACGTTCTTAAAATTTTTAAACATTTTTTAAATTCTTTTCTGCCAGAGTACCCTGGTGGCCTTATTTATGACAGAATTCCCTATGTAATAAGATAAATGCCTTCTGCCCCTATTTATAGCATAGTTCCATTATTTGTAAGATAAATAAAATTAGTTCAATTTTATTTATCTTATTTATGAAATACTGAAAATACTTTGATATCTGGGTAAAGATATGTGCAACTGTGCTACCATTGTCTCATTGTTCAAACCTCCAAAACTGAACAGATTCTCAGCACTGTCTCACTTGTAACGTCTTGAGATCTCAAACGAAACGGTGGCCAAGTCGAGTTGATCTCCCTGTTCATGGCTTTGCTCTGTGAATTCATTGATTTCTGTAATTAAATGAGTTGGAAGTAAATCCCAGCCCTTTACTGCATGCAACTCATCAGAGCTGATGGCTGAATCTTAATAAGCTGTTTAGTGTGATCTTGTGCCAGAGCAGCTAGGTGCTAACAGTTTCCCTAGTGCTGCAATTCCATGTAGCAATCTGTGGTTATAATTGACTCTGCCAGGACAAAAGAAAGAGGAGGTGGAATGGCATTAGATTAAAATGAAACAGTGCAGTGAAGAGTGGTTAGCTCAATGAATGCAAAATTTTCCCCTTTTTTTTGTGTGTGAGCTGAACTCAGTGGTTACAATTTTCTTCCTTCTTTCAAATAAATTGCAGCATTTTGGATTCGGGTACCTGTCTGAAGAAAAGAAATGAAAACAAAAAAAAAAAAAAAAAACCACCCCAATAATAACTCTGAAATGAAAACATTAAGACACTTAGTTGCTAAGGAGGGTGGCAATGCCCGTGTAGTTTTCTCTGTATCCTACAGTGAATTAATGCCAGTGTTGAGTAGTCAACACTCTCTACAAAAATACTAAAATAATGACATTGTGGTACTCCTTGAGCTAAGAGATATAAATAACAAAATGAAAAACAAACCTATAAATTAAAAAAAAAATCAAAACCAACCCAACCCAACTCAAAACAAACAAAGAAACGAAACAGAAAAAATGCCCAAGGGCTGCTGCTTGTCTTAAAAAGGATAAGCCAGAACCCAGCAAATGAAAGAACACCACCCCATAAAGGGGGAAATTATGAAATAAACCATTAGGAAAAAAAGCACACCAGAACCTGAGTCATATAAGGGAGAATAATTAAACATTAAATAATTCACAAAATTAAGAATGACTCTCTGTCTACGACATTCATGTGGTCTTTCACTTTTTTTTTTTTTTTTTTTTTTTTTTTTTTTGTAACTTATGCTCTTTTATATAAATCTCAGAAATATTTTTAAAAGTTGAGAAAAAGTTGCAGCTGTCCATGGAGAAAACCTGTCATTCCTTGGAACAGAAAGAGTCCACCAGTCTGCTTGGGCAGTGGATGGGTTCCACTTGCTGAGGACACAAAGTCAAACATCCCAAAATGCGAGAAGGAAACCAAACATGAAAGGAAAAATTGCTGTGATGTACTGCACATGTAGAATATTTTCTTCAAAGTGGCGAGCCAGAAATTCAGGAAATGCAAAGCAAAAATCTATTGTTGATGCAGGAGGGAAATTAAGTGGCTTTGGAAACAAGTTTTAGTGCCTTGCAGGTTTTAAGTGTTACAGAATTAGAGTCACAAAATGGTTTCTTTTGGAAGGGTTGTGAAGCTCATCTCATTTCACCTCCCTGCATGGGCAGAGAGACCTTCCACCAGAACAGGTTCTTCCAAGCTCCACCCAATTGGCCTTGAACACTTCCAGGGATGGGGCAGCCACAGCTTCTCTGGGCAGCCTTTGGCAGATGTAACAGAATAATATTTTCTTTTTTTTTTTTTTTTTAATGGAAATTGGCAAGTCCATGAATCGTGATAGACACTAATTAATCTCATACTTTTGCAAATATCCACAGGTTGGAGTAGGCCTAGATGACTTAGCAAGAGACTAGAAAAGTCCTGTTAGCCCTCTTCCAGGGATCATTTATTGTTGTGTGTAAGGCCTGGGTAAGGTGTAAAATTCTGCAGTTGTACTATGCTGATGCCAAGTTATGGCAAAAATTTTGAACCTAACAGATACTGGGGCAAGCAAAGCTTGTCTTCACACAGGAAAATTCTTCTCCTTACATGAAGATACGAGAATATTGTTCAAAGCAACAGCAGGAAAACAAGGTACTAGTAAAGTGAAATTCAGGAGAATCATAAGATAGGAATAAATGAGGATAATCCTCAAATTCAGAAACAAATGAATTTTTTTAAGGAGGCTGAGGTAGAAAGCTTATTGAAGAGACTATATTGATAAAATTAACATTTTTATATATTGGTATGCTTTGCCTGAGTGGGATGTTTCATTTGGGCTGTAGCAAGAACAGAAGGGATAAAGCTGGTAGATGGTTTGTGAGTGACACCTCAGAGAAACCCACTGCTTCAGTGAACTGATTGAACTTGCTACTTATCTTTTAGTAAAGATAGCTTTCAAGCCATGAAGTAGAGCTAAAAAATAAGTGGAGATTTTTTTTTAAAGCACACAAAAAATTATGTTGCAGTGCATTCAGTGTAAGAGGCAAAGGCTGAGGCTTTCTCTTATGCTGTAAGGCGCTGCTGTAAAAAATAAAAACCTATTTTCTATTTCAGATAGAAATCATCATTAAGTGTGGAGGCTTTTCCTAAGGACTTAAAATAGGGAAAATAAATGCTGAATAGTACTTCATAAAATTTCTTTCTAGTAGGCCATTAGTCCAAATCAGAGAGAAATTATGAATACAATAGATGAGGACTTTAACTGAATGGGCAAATAAATTAGCATAAATTAACTAAGAGTTTTCAATGTTAGAGTTAGTCAGAAGCAAAATTCAGCCATCAAAGATCTTGATTATTCTCATAAGTTCTCCTAAGTTCTGTGGTAAAGAATGAAACAAATAGAAATAAAAGGTAACAAATGTCGTAAAGGAACAAAATGGAAAGCAGCCACAACTTCCAAGTTATATTGATTTTTGAACTACAGAAAATGGGTGAGGTAATTTAAAACTCCACAGGAAAAATTTCTGAGCATAGTGCTAAAGTAACTCAGAAAGATTTTAGCAATTTTGGGACATGGGACCATATGTAACCCTTAAAAATTATAGAAAATAAAAGTTTTACTCCTCTCCGAAGTGTTTAGTGCCCACATCTCTCCTGCAATTAAAAATGCACACGATTTTATGTTCTCTCGTATAAGGATGATAAAACACATTAAACTCACCTACTGAGGTGAGAATATTACCACAGAATCACAGAATCATTTAGGCTGGAAAAAGGCTCTAAGATCATCGAGTCCAGCTGTTTCCCCAGCACAGCCAAGCCCATCTCTAACCAACAACTTTAGGTGATGTATCTACAAATCCTGTATTACTCCGAGGATGGTGACTCCACCACTGCCCTGGGCAGTGTGCTCCAGTCCTTGAAAACCCTTTCTGGTGAAGGATTTTTCATAAGTTCCACCTGGGCTTCCAGAGGAGGTACACTCTCCTTGTTTTCCCCAAATTTCAGCCAACATTCTCTGTTTGGACAGGAAAATTCGCTTCCTTACTTGCTAATCTTTTGGCACATGGGGACTAACTTGCAGATTCTTAATTTTTTGCCAGGGATTAAATGCTCAAGATGGTATTTCTTGTTGGGACTCAGATGTTTGTTAGTTCTTATCCATGCTACAGTCTCACAAACCCCACGTTCTACAGCGCCTCACTCTAACAAACTAAAAATGGAGCCACATCTCTCTCTCTCTACAAGGCCTCTTAAGGATAAGCTGTCCAATTAAGAAATGGCACCCAAATTTTTACTTTTAACCCAATAACCAATCACCTGTGCCCTGTAATACGGACTTTTTTATCCAATTACATAGTACCACCCAAACTCATGAAGAAGAAGGTGAAGAAGAAGGTGAAGAAGAAGGTCCAGCCTTTGCCCTAAAACCTCCATCTTGCTCTATATAAATTACTATATTCTAAAAACTTAAACTATAGGTTTTCCACCCTGTGATATCACACACTCCTATTCAAACTCCACACCCATAATGCCAGTTCTGTCATTCAATTTTGGAAGCCTTCTCCACAGTTTCAGGTCAAAGTCAGTGTTCTCTTGGGGGTCAGTGCTTAGCACAGAAAGTCTAAAATTCTCAGTAGTCAGGGTTCCGACATGCCTGATCTTATATCTCTAATTTTCCTTCCTGAGGAACATCCAGACTTCCTGGACTTCATTTGCCACAGATACTTCCAGGGGAATCTGTCTCCTAAACCAGACAAACTCTGCCCTCCAGCAGCCCAAGGGGCAGCTCTGCTGGCCTCTCTCCTTCCTTCCTGACAAGGAGAAACTCATTTTGTGGTCAAAGAGCCCAAGACAGCCCTGAGCCACCACATCTCCCACCAGCCCTCCTCTCTTCACCATCAGCACCTGAGAGGCTCCTGCCCTGGTTGTCTCACTCACCAGGTGAGTCAGAAAGGTCTGCTCCACTCACATCAGGAACCTCCTCAGCTCTTTGCTCTCTGCTGTGCTTTATTTCCAGCAGACACCTGCTAAGTTGGTGTACCCCATGAGAACCAAGGGGCAGTGATCATGACACTTCTCCCATCTCCTTACAAGAATGTTCCTCCTGCCTCTTCATCCTGCTTGGGAGGACTGTCTCATCTATGATATTTAATTTAAAAAGGAAAAAAAAAAAAAGGAATAAAGCTTATCTAAGGTCTGAATAATTTCCCTGGCCTGTTGATAAAATATTCTACTTAAAATTTTTGGACAATCAGGGATATTGCATGTGTTCAAATGCTAGACAGGAGGATTTTATGGGAAAAAATTGTCAGAACTGATCTGCTAAGAAAGCATTCAAACCTCTCTCTGGGCAGTGTGGAAACCTGCCACAGCCAACCTCTTACACCTACACAGGGTATAAATGGAACCAAACTTGTAACATCTCCTTACTCTCTTATTTCTGCTTTACCACAATTTTATCCTTACTCAGAACCTTGGTCTGCTGGATCAGGTTGTGACAGAGAAGGAAACAGACAGGGAATCACCTAAAATATGAGCCAAAATGTAAAATGCAAAAGTCAAGAAAATCACACCTTTATAAAACAAGGATAAGATTTCTTTTTTGATTTGGAAGACTTTTACCTCTGAACCTACACCTCTGCAGCATCTCAAGAAGGTCATGGAAATGTAATTGTTACCTGGAAAGTGGGGTAAGGAGGCAATATAACAGAAAAAACAAATTTTATTAAACTGTGTGAGAAACCCTCTTATCTGACGTGGAAAATTAAATATGATTTATGGTAAAATGCATCAGGAAAATCAATAACAGGACATGTTAACATAAAATACAAATTGTAGCAAGTTGATGCAGATTTTTTGAAATAACAGTATTGACTGAAGATTCTAATCAGCCAAATGTGTGAAGGTTAATCCAGAGCATGCTTAGGAATAAATGAATTCAATTTGAATGTATCACTAAAATTATTTTTTGATCTAATGGAGTGATAATTGAATTCTTTTTCTAATCTGAAGCAGGGGAGATAGTAGCACCACAACATAATTACTTGTCTGGTTAAATACATCGTTCTTTTTTTGTGGAAATAATTTGCTTTCAGATTCATGCTGAGAAGCTACCAGCTCCTCTTTATCATAATATAATTTAACAAAATGTAGCATTCCTTCTTCATCAAATTAAACCAATTTGTAAAATTGAAGAGTCTTTGGGTCTCAGCTCTTCAATCATCCTCCATTGTTACACCCAGATGAAAAAACAGGTCATTAAAAATAAAACCTTCAAATAGGAACTGACTATCTTTGCTTATAAGTAAGATTTAGAGGAGAGGAAAATAAGGAGAAGATGCCCTTTAAGATGGAAATTACTCAAAGGATTTTATGTGAAGTACACACATCTTTGGATTGCTAGAGCTCTGTTGCAGACACCTCAGGAATGCCTGATGCCACAGCAGCTTACTCCAGCAGAATTAGTGCAACATACAACCATGAAGGTTGGAAAAATACCTCTGAGATCCTGGAGCCCATCTATAAACTCAGCACCACTATGCTGGCCCCTAAACCATATCCCAAAGTGCCATGCATGTTCCTTTTGAACACACCAGGGATGGTGTCTCCACCACGGTCCCAGGCCCCCTTGTGCCAGGGCTTGAAATCTGTTTTGGTGAAAGATTTTTTTCCCAACATCCATTCTAAACCTTCCCTGGTGCCACTTGAGGCCATTTACTCTCATCCTGTAAGGTCTCAGTCTGGGTAAGTGTATCAGAGATATGGACCACAACCCCTCCAAGACCTCCTCATGCATCAGAGTAGGGTAAAACTGATCCTGGGACTTGTTTTTGTTTTGTTATTGCTTGCAGCAAGTCCTGTTGTGAGTAAGGGTAGGGACTCACTAGTACATGCTTTCTCACATCTCTCACTACTGGAAAATAGCAGGGTTGCTTGTTTATCCTGAAAGGTTCCTGCTGTATCTCAGCATCAGGATTACCATCTGTGTAATGACATTGACAAGCTGAGAACGTCTGATGCCACACTCATTTCAGTCTTCTGGTAGAGACTGTTGTCTCACAGGCTCTGATTTAAGAGCTGATCCTTATTCAACATAGTGTATAAAATATCAGGAAAGTAGAAGCAGCTGGTCTAATTCAGAGAATTACAGAATCATAGAACTGCATTGGAAGGGACCTTAGAGACCACCTCACTCCAGTCTCCTGTCATTGTTTCCACTTCCAGAGGTTTCTCCAAGCTCCATCCAACCTTGAACCTTTCCAGAGACCTGGGAGCCACAAGGTTCTCCAGACAACCTCTTCCTGCGCCTCATCGATGTTTTCCTCTCTATTAGTTCTTCTCCAAACTAGATTTTCCTTCACAAGTCATCCACATTATAAGAATATTTTGAATGTTCTCCCCAAAATTTCTGCTGTTTGAAAGCCTAGTCTCTGGGCCCTGCTATGTTTGGAGGAGCTGCACCCAGACTTTTAAAAGTTTTCTGTTTCCTACTGGTCACAAAAAAGTTGGGGAGCTAAATGACTCGTGTTTTTGGGGCATACTGCATTTTTGGTTATTGTCTCTGCATTCAAGCCATTATCTACAAATAATATATGTTGAGGGAAGAATCCTACTTTTCTCTCTTTTCAAAGTTATAACACCTCTGTCTGGATCAGTTGTTTCTAGGGATGAAGTGACCCACAAGCAACAGTGTGGAAGGGGTCCCCAAGGCCTCACTCCTACATCCTGACAGAGGTTTGTTTCTTTGCTTTGTTTTTAAATGCAGATACAAACCTGGACTCTACCACTACTCAGTAAAATTTGAACTTGTAGTGTTTCAGAGGAAGCCCTGGGTGCACTCCAACATGACTCTGGGTGCAACAGTCAATCAGGTTTGAGCCACCTTAAGGAATTAATACTTTTGTCCCTCCCCACCACAAACTTTCCCTGTGCATTTGATGATGGCAATAGTTTCCCAATTAGTGTTGTATCAAAATCTGTGAATTTAAACTGGTAGCAGCTGGTAAACTGGTGGAAATTAAATTGTTCTGTATCTAAGGCACATGTAATTGAATAAATAGTAAAAGTGACAAGACTCCTTCAGGGCCTGAAATTCATTTCAGGAAGAAAAAACATATCTGTGTCTTTAAGGACTCTTTTTTCATTTTTCCATTGCTTTAAAAAAGAAAATCAAACAAAATAAACTGATGAATAAATAAATTTCTGTAATTTCACAATTTACCCCAATTTTCAATTGAGGACCCATGGACACATTTTACCTTCAAATGAGAAGTCCTGTAATCCACAAGCAAAATTAATATTCAGCTAATGAATTTACAGTTACAAAGGCCAAGGTTCATCTGCCTTTTACTATTTCTGCATGATGTCTGTGCAGATTTGAAGGAGAGGAGATAGAAATAGACTAAACAGCAAATGTAACAATGCACTCATACAATTGGTCTGTTCCTCTACAAAGCCAGTTAGAGCAAAATGAAAATTTGTAAATTTAAAGGATGGCGATTCTAGCTAGACATTTTATTACTGAGAGTAATTACCTTTCATCTCTGATTCCCCCACTTCCCCAAGTCTGTGCTCACTCTTTAAAATAGATTGATGGATTGGTTAAGAATTCTCTCTGAGCTCCTGTGAGATTATATCAATTATTTAGAAGTGCTAAAATTTTGGCAGGGACATCCACCTTCTCACTTTGAAGACAATCTGGAGATTAATACAAACATGCATTAAGGGAAGAAATTCAGGCAGGGCAAAGCTAGTGTGACAAAATGAACACTTGTACTCCACTATTGCAGCACGAGGAGGAGAATTAGCTGTCAAATGATAAACAGGATGAATTGCCTGCTTGTCATATCAAAAGCTTTTAACTTTAATCTGAAGATAATGGATATATTGCAAGTTTTCCAGTGATAAAGTCGAATTTGGCTCATAGTGGGGAATTTAAAATGAGGTGCCCTGCCCTATGATAGAAGAATTACTGAATAGTTACCAATATTTTAAGTTGTTTTGTTTTCTATAATCCATGCAGACAGGGAACATATCCCACTGATCCATGAAAGGGTGGGTGTCATTTTGGCCAGATTACGAGTCTTTGTAAAATATGATGTATAAAGACATGCATGAATATTAATTGATGTGATATTTTTAATAGCATATGCTAGATAGTAAGGAGAGAGATAAACCTATTTTGAGACACATTAAGAACATATTCAACACCAGGATATTGGGGCATAAATATATGATCCCTGCAAAAGCAGCTGTTGAGATTTAAGACTGCTGTTGGCCACTATTAGTTCATTACTATCTGCCCAGCTGAGTCACAGTAACAGACCAAATGATTGCTTCTAATCAATTTTGGTGTGGTCAGTCAGCTTAATAGACCTTTAAATCAGAAAGGCTATGAATTTAAACCAGCCTATCTGACATTGCACTGAAGCAGACTAAGAATATTTGTACATTATGTTACCACACTTCAGCTCTGGGAATGGTAAGAGATTTAGAGAATAATGAGCAAACTAGACCAAAGCTTCATAAGATGCTCCATTTCGGTTTGCAATAACAGGAATTTCAGTGCCCACCCTTGGATCAGTCATTAAAAATCAAATTTAAAAAGATATGTCTGAATATAAGTTTGATTAGGGACAAATTATCATAAGACTGAAAATAAATTCTGGCCTCTCCAGGCTTTCATATGTATAATTATGCAGGTGATGCAAACATAAATAGTTAGTAATTGGCTTAATTTCTTTTTTCTAATTCCGTGGCTGTATATATCTTTTTTTCTTTTCTTTTTTTTTATTTTTTTTATTTCCTTAGTCTTGAAGGACCTCAACACCAGGGGCATTTGGCCATGCTGGAGGAACCCTTTTACTTCTGTTGTCCTTGAAGTAGTCTCACACTTTTGTTCTTTTTAGGGCAAAATTGCACATATTTTGAGGTCAAAATTCCTTCTGCTGCTCTCAAGACCACTTTCCAGAAGGAAAGTAGGTTTAGGAAGCTCTAGTGTTCCTAATGATCATTGTTACCTAGTTCCATGTCTTGTGTAAGTAATAGCAATTATTAGGCAAGTCTTAGACCTCATCAAAGTATCAAATTAAGGGGAAGTTGTGATTTTATATATTTTTGTGGTTTGTTTTCTTTTAAATGCTGTTTAAAGCAATCAGGGTTTTGTTAAAAGTAAATCTTACTATATTTGCTGGATACTCCTCATGTTTTTTTCTGCAATTTCTTATTCCGTGTCATTTGCTCCAGAAATATCCACTTCCTTTTATTCTCCATTAATATTTTTGTCCTTCACAAATATATGCATGTGGTAGATTAAATGGTTCAATAACAGCTTTACATTCATTTTCAGAGACTGTAAAATTAGAGGACACATTGTGCTTCATCCAGATTTCTCTCTGTCCTGGCCTCATGTACCCCACTGGGACTTCAGTCACAGAGATTGTTGCAAATCTTCCATCAGAAGCAGGCTAAAACCCTGTTTTGCTATAATTTAGGAAGCTTCTGTGCTTCTGTGGCCAGGTTTAGCTTCTGGCAGGGAAAAAGAAAAAAAAAAAAGTGTTTGAGAAGCTGATTTTAATTGGCAAAAAAAGTGCCCTCAATAATTTTTGATGATTTAAAAGTAGTAAAATATTCTAGTTAAGAGGCTATGTACATGTTTGGTCAAGAAAAGGGGAGATGACCACCTGGTCTTCTGTGCCCAGAGTGATTATTTGAGTTGTGAGTACAGCACTGCAGATAACTTTACCAAACCAAAGACAAAGGCTTTACCCATAATATTCCATATGTGAAAAGCAGATGTACTTCTTCTGCCTTAAAACATTAAAATCATTAAAATTCTAATATTATTTCTTTAATTGTTGTCCTCCCTTTTGAAGGTGAACTATTGTGCAGACTTTGATTCAAAAAAAATTGGTTTTGAAGGATATTTTTTTCAGCAATTACTCGAAAACAGAACATGCTTGTCAATACTCTGTTCAACTGATATGTTGTCTGAAAGAAATAATATGGTTTGAGAAAGACTTAAAGATAATTTTTATGTTAAAATGAATTGTAATTTATCTTTCTATTGAAACATATACAAAAATTGAAGGAAAATGTATAACAGCTCAAAATTTTATCCTTAGAAATTTCTTTTATCTTTTTTTCAATCAGCTGCATTTGATTTTATTGTTCAAATGAATAGCAATAATCTTTCAAAATAATAATTTTCTGAGTTGCTTTAAAAATATTCTGTAAATTCTTGTCATAAAGACAATGTGTAATCATGTCATTAAGCTGTAATAATTTGGCTACCAGAATCAAATTATAATGTTATTTTTTTCCCTGAATTTACCAATGTTCAAGTTGTTTTTAAACAGAAATCTACACTGTAGTATAATTGCTTAATATTTTTTATTAACAATAAATTTTATCTATTTGTTAGTAAATAGTGTTTGTATTTCATCTATTAAAAAAAATTTATGATTTAAACATTTTGACGGAAAGTAACTGGGAAATGAGCAAGTCCATTAAACAATTAATACATTCCAATTTCTAAGTCTTATCCAAATATTCTTGTGTCTATTCTATAGGAAATTTGACACTCATAGAATATCTGTGGTAAAATTAATATTGTGCTTGAACCATTTGGAATATAAAACTAAGGATCTATCATATCACACTAGATTTAGTCTACAGGTATCAGAGAATGAACTTTAATCAAGGCTTGTATTCTTCCATCTTTTTCCTTGCTAATTTTTCCCTTTTCTAAAAAACATTTCTTTAAAATGTATGAAGCAGATGGCAAGACTGTTGTTATTTGTTTGTTGCTTTTAAGTTAAATAAACATTTGAAAACAAGATTTTTCTGTTTATTTTGTTTCTTTTGTTGATTTTTTAAACATTTTAAGCTTGTCAGTCAAGACAGGCATCACAAGAATCAAACCTAATAACTCCCAAATCTAGATCATATGCTCCCAAAATTTTTCCTGAGGTCAGCTTGCCTAAAAGGGTATAAGACTCTTGAATCTCTCAGATAAGAACTGAGATAGAACCATAGCAGGGAGAAGCAGATTATACAGCATATGGGTTCCTTCACTGGGGAGTAAAGCAGTTGTATCACTTAAAAGAACAACAGGTGATCCAACAGAGACTAACTGCAGGAAATGCCAAAATAATGCTGAAAAAAAAAAAAAAAAAGAAAGAAGTAAAAATGCAAAAGCATGATTAGATTCCAAATTTCTGTTACAACAGCTGTGATGGGATATATTTAGATTTTCCTTGTATGAGATACTAACTCACATTTACCATCATCCTTTACTGGATTATTTGCATGAACAGGAATTTGTTTCAATATAAATTTCATCAATGATTTAAAACCACTGGTTTATGAATTTGTCACTGAATATATACTATTTACAATCATCTCATTTTTTTCTAGATCTGTTGCAATGGGAAGCTTGATATATTCTGTCAGAATATCTGTCTTTTAAGTCATAGATGTGGCATAAGTGGAAATTCTATAGCAAAGCAATAACTGGTTTCAACAGGATAATGGGTAGACAGAAAAAGCACACTTTAAAAATACTCAAAGACTACAAAAGTACTTGCACTTCCAGAAAAGTTTTCTATCAAAATTATCTCTTTACACGTGTCATTTCTGTATAAAATATATGTTTCAAAAAAAAAAGTGGGTTTTTTTTCTCTCACACACAGTATTTAATATAGATTTAATATTATTAGATTCCTTTAAGGAAAGGAGAAAACATTAAAAGAAAACCTTCAAGTTAAAAATGAGGTCTTTGGTGGCCATTTTATTCTAAATCTCTGGTTGACAAATGTTCTTACTGTATACAGATTTTAGGGCAACTCATCAGGAAATCCCATAAATAATTTTTAACAGTGAAAACTTGATAATGACTTATATTATAACTTGTTATAACAAGGTCAAATTGTAACACCTGAATTTAATTTTTTTTTCAAAGGACTCCTAGGCATTTTTTTATTGTGCATGTCAGGAATTATCTTAGGAAAGCACAGAAGCAGATCAAAAACTTTGTCTCTGTCATGTAATGGGGTCTGGATGACTTTTCCATAATAGTTATGATCAATAGATAGTTCAGAAACAGAGAAGTTTTTTGTAATAGTGTGGCTCTTCCATTATGAGAGCTTCAAATTAATTCAGAGAAATAAATACCAACACTGCTTTATGAATGTAGCACTTCAAAGTAGAAGACCAGAGGTGCCACCCCAACATGTGTTTCTGATGAGTATTGTGATGTGAAGAAAGTTTAAAATGACCAAGTTTTTTGACTGTTGTGGTTTAACCCCCAGAACCATGCAGCCATTTGCTCACTCCCCCACCAGTGGGATCAAGGTGGGAATTGGAAAGGGAAAGCTGGAAATTCATGGGTTGAGATGAAGACAGTTTCATAGCACAGCAAAAACCAGGAGCACAAGCAGAGCAAAAAAGGGAAATAGTTCCCTGCTTTCCATGTTCAGGCAGGTGTTCAGTCACCTCCAGAACCCACCACATGTAACAGAGACTTGGGAAAACACTCACCATCACTCCAAACATTCCCTTTTCCTCCTCCTTCCCCCACTTCATACACTGAGCATGGTGTCACACAGTCTGGAACATCCCTTTGTCACTTGGGGTCACCTGTCCTGGCTGTGCCACCTCCCAAACTCTCAGCCACCCCCATCCCCTCCCCAGGCTGGCAGTGCCAAAAGCAGCAGAGGCCTTGGCTCTGTGCAAGCTCTGCTCAGCAAGAACAAAAACATCTCTGTGCCATCCACCCTGTGTTCAGCACAAACCCAAAACACAGCTCCACACCAGCTATTGGGAAGAAAATTAACTCTACCCCAGCTGCAGTCAGCACACTTATCTACTGGAATTGAAAACGAAGAGGTGTGTGCCTGCAGAGAGTGTGTACAAACACACTGTGCCTTTGACAGGCCCCCCCTACATGTGGTTCAGTCATTCAATCAGAATTTTAAAAATATATACTACTAACACTGTGTATATACAGCTAAAGATCCAATGGAACCACTGTTCAGGTCTGTCACTGAATATTTTTAAGAAAACATTTTTTCCTTTTTAATAAAGGCTGCATATTTGCCCAAAGAGAAAAATACTAAATAATTATTATTTATTAACTAATAGTAATCATAATAATAATGTCTTGCAATTTTCAACTATTACAAAGCTTGAAAGGATGAGTAGGAGGAAATAAGGCATTAAAAATGGTAGTTGTTTGTATTTCTTCTAGGTTGACATTAATCTGAGACCTCCAAAGATATTCTCCATTAGATGAGTAATTAGACCTCACACCAGCCTCCTCAAACTCAGTGCATATTAGATTGGATAACATTGGTATGGATTAATGTAGATTTTCGTGGGAATAGTAGGAAGAGAAAAAATACTTGAGGAGATTAGGTCATAAATTAAATAGTCACCCAACTTAAAATTGCCTCATTAGGGTGTAGATCAACTGTGTCTTTATAACTGTGTGTTATCTGAACTGAATTCAATTCCAAACTTCATTTGAATGAGTGAAGCTTTGAGTTTTGTTTTCTTTGTGTCCTGATGAGCATATTCTCTCATCTCGTTGTGACATGACAGTGGTACTGGGAGAGGAGAAAATAGCAATACATCATCCTCCATTTCAAGTTCTAAATGAACCCAGTTTGACTTACCCAGAAACTGGTATTAAGGCAGCATAAAGCTTTTCACATCTTTCTAACGGAATGTCTGTATTTGAGAGCTGGAGACAGGACAAAGGAAAAATAATAAATTTTCATATAAATTGTTCCTCATATGTCCATTTCTATGAGCTGCCCAGAAAGGATGAGAAAGGAGAAAGCTATCCCTTTACTTCTTGGACGAGCAATTTTAAAACTTTCCAGTTTAAAAAGAGCTCATAAATTTCTCCAGCTGGCTTCTTACCTCATCAGGTGGTGTTACAGGGCAAGTGAGAGTCTGCAACATCATTAGTTTCAGTCTGAGTCCTCAAAGGTTTTATTTTAGGCCAGAGTGGATAAAAAAGAAATAATCAGAAAAGAAACTAGGGTTTCTTTTGAGGAAACTTGTAATTAGATTAAATTAAATTTCCACAGCTGCTTTTTTTGGTCAAAGACCATGGAACAGGACATCTTACACCATCTTCTGAAATTCATTTATTGGAGTTCATGGGCCACATGCAGTGCTGCAAAAGTCTGCTAGATAGTTTTGGAGCACATCTCAACTCTTGTGAGCCCTTATCAGAAGCTGCAGGTATCCTTTAGATTTTTTATTTTTTTTTTATTTAAGATATCCAGTCTAACTCAACACTTTTCAATTCATGAGTTCTGTGTAAGAAAAGGCAGATTGTTCTGTTAGTTCTGAACCTTCTACAATACTACTTAAATTTTTTAGCTGAAAAAAGGTAAAAAAATGTAATAGAAATCACATTATTCACCTAGACTAATACTTTATCCTGTTTGATAGTGAGTGCCTGAGCTCATATATCTCTACAGCCCAGGAAGCTTCTGCCTCAAAATACCTTTCTTCCATTTAAAATCCAAATAGTTAAATGATGAGAGCTATATTTAAAGCTCCAATTTCCTGGAAGGGTAGACTTTCCCTTTTGTTGGCTGCCTAATTAGTATGCTTTAAATTTAGATGGCTTGAATTAATTGCAGCAAGAATTTCTGGAGAGAATTGGTATTAAAATGAAGAGCACTAAATAGTGAGGTTTTCAGGCAAATGTTGGAGGTGTTCTACCAAGCCCTTCAAACATTTCTGTGACAGAAAAAGTGTAATGTATTATTTTCTTATTAATTTCCCATTTAAGAAAGTCTTATGAATAATAATACCATGGAACAAAAATAGCTAAATATAGTGGGAGATTCAGACATTTTTTTTTCCCTCTGTTGCTTCTAACTACCAGATGCAAAGGAAAAGTTGGAGTGTTTTTTTTTTTTTTTCCTGGACAGTGCAACAGGAATTGAAGTTGTCTCAAGCTGGCTGAGAGAAAATGGTCCCTTGGAGGAAAGTTCATCCTATCTGCTGAAGAAATCTCAGGGGAATTAGACCATTCTGCCCTACTATTATTGAACTGAAGCCATGTTTGCAGGAAGTGGATCAGAATTCAGGACTGAATAAAATATCCTAAGAAGACACCTACATTTTTCACTGCTGAGAAGAGAAGCCTGGGCCATCCACAGGATCCAGGGAGGTACTGGAAGTGACATGTGATGAGCACAGGGGTGTGTATATATCACAGCTTACACTTCCCCAAAAACACAGTGCATGCCAAAGAGGACTTCAAAATCTGGGAACTGGAGCTCTGAGTTTTTCTCTGAAAGCCAATGCTTTGAGAAAGGAAAGGCACCATCATAAATTTCAGCACTTGTAGTTTGTCACATTAAGAGTCATAAATTTTGTTAAATAAAGGACTTCCTTCCTAAAATTGGGATATGGTTTGAGGGGATTCTGAGCTGGAAAAGATGTGATGGAGAGGAGGGATCTGAGGGAGAAAAGTTGACAAGGGGAAGCAAAAAGAAGATTGAAAGCCCATTGAAATGAAAGAAAAAAGGATGAAGAAATTCTTCTACCAAGTGTCCAGTACACCCAGGGTTAGCCTTGTAGGCAGCTGCTCTATAAATAAAATATAACTATTAAAATGGGAATCTTGTGAGTTTTGAAGGCAGATGAGACAAAAGTGTTTCACTTTCTGTCTGACTCTGCAGGAGACATTCTGTGCTTATCTCAGACCTGGAGGTCACTCTTGCATAGTTTGCATGCTGCAGAGTTATTGAAAATCTTCCCTGGCCATATCAGCATTTTGGTCTTTAAAGAGAACATTAGGAGTGGCAGCAGAGTCGCCAGTGTCTAACTTGTTCAGAAAAATACAGATTGGTTCTTTAGTAATTCATTATCTAATTTATAATGCATGGTAAAAGGATAGGTACTCCAGGAAGATGCTGGGGCTTCCCAGCATTGCAGCCTTCATCTACCAACCCTGGGAGTAATGAAGGGTAATAAAACAAATCATACTGTAAATAATAAATAACCTCTTCATCCTATATTTAAAAACAGAAAGCATGCAAGTAAAAATTCACAACATCTGATATGCTTTAATAACTCTCCTTAGTGCTAGTAGCACCAATTGCTGATTTCTGTTGGAAGGAGCCCAGTTACTATAGATTCATTTATAGAAAGAAACAACACAAATCACAGAAAAAATATGAAGAGAAAAAAAAAATTAAAAGAAAAGTTGTTAAAATACCAGACTAAGAAGATAATAAAGCAGTCATTTGATGAAGGACAGTGATTCATAGCATGTGGGAACCTCAAGGGAATGCAAGGGCACAGAGGAAGGAAAACTCAAGCAAACAGTCAGGAGAAAAAAAAAGCTATAGCATTTAATAATAGTTAGAAATGTTTTTGCAGCTGGAGCAAAAAACTAGGGCTCCAACAACTTGTCACCATGGAAGATCTGTCCTTTTTCACAAGAAAGAATTTATTCCCTAGGTGGTTTTTGCAGGAGTGGGTAGGGTGAGGAAGTGTACTTGCAAAGCTAAATTGCCCTGGGATTTTTCAGGAGAGAAATTTACTCTGTTATTCTCTTTCTGCCCCTTTCACTCTGTACCAATACAGCTGCATTGCAAAAATAGCTGCCATGCTCTGTTTCTCTGGGAAAACTGTTCACTGAGGGGGTAAGTGTACTTTACAAACAGACCTGGGATATCTCAGGCTAGGAAGAGTATTTTCAACAGTTGGGTAGAGCAAAGTTTCAGAACACGTAGCCCATACATTGATTTCTTAGTTGATACCATTTTTGTCTCTCTGGGTTTAGTAACCTTGGTGTGTTTAGCTTCCACAATCAGGCTCCTGGTTCCAGAAGTGGTTACGAATCCTGATGTAGATCCACAGGCTGGATCCTAATGAAGATTTCACAGAACCATGGAATCATAGATTGGTAGGGATTGGAAGGGTGGAGATGGTAGAACAGTTGGGATTGGAAGGGTGGAGATCATCTAGTCCAACCCCTATGCTAAAACAGGTTGCACACAACTATGTCCAGGTGAGTTTTGAGAATCTGCAAAGGTCACAAAGATATGTTTCCCAGAGCAGCTGCTGCTATCCTGTCCCTGGAAGTATCCAAGACCAGGTCGGACAGGGCTTGGAGCACCCTGGGGTAGTGGAAGGTGTCCCTGCCCAAAGCAGAGGATGGAACAAGATGGTCTTTATGGTCCTTTATGAACTCTTCTGTGGTTATAGCAAACACAGGACCCTGTCAGGTAACCCCAGAAAATTTTGCGTTTCCAGTTTAAAATATTATTGCCTTTGTGTGACTGCACCAGGGATAATCTCATTCTGCCAGAGTCATCATTTCACCTGGAAACAATCCATTAATCAGAAAAAACCTGAAAGGTTTTTTTTTTTAAAGGTATGATGCAGGACAGGAGAGCTGATGAGGCATGCTCATATTTTAAGCCAAGACTCTGCTACACAGCGCGATTATGAGGGCAACTGCTGTTTAATGAAAGGAATTTTCACAGGTTTCATTTGGATACTGTAGAAGCTTACTTTTAGGAAACAGCACCAGACACTTTTTCAGGTTTGAAAGCAAACATTATCAGGTCAATTTCTCAAGTTTGAAATCCAGAAGTCCTCTTCTTCAAGAGAAATCCATGTAAGTGCCATGCCATAACTTTGAAAATGTGGGCCATTACATCCAAACAGCATTTCTCTTGCTCTGGTTTTAAAATGCAAAATAAGTGAAATATCTTAATGGTGTTTGCAATCTCCTGCTCCCTCTCCCCAGCCCAGGAAACTAGGGACTGGCAAAGTGGTCATTATTTTTTCATGATACCTTCTCTACTGTCTAATTAGAAGTACTAGTAAAAAGTGGTTCTGTACTTCACTGAAGGAAATAATATCTCAGTTCCTGTTTAATTACAACTGAGCTACTGCCACACACAGCATTGCCCCCCCCCAGAATAAAAAGTGATGAGATGTAAGGTTCTCACTGAGGCTCTGTTTGCCTTGGTTCAGTAGTATCTCAAAGAGCTCATCACTCATTGGATTTATCAAATCTGTGCTGGAGTGTTGTAGAAGGCTCAGCACAAACTGTGGTACAGCAATGAAAATTACCATTTCCAAAAGTCCATCAATATCCTACATGTTACAATGAGTCACCACTTAGTGTAGAAGAGCTCTGTTGTTTTGCAGCTCACGTAACATGCCATAGAAAACTTCTTTTGTACCGAGAATTCATACAGATGGGCAAGTCTATGAAAAAATGTAAGCAGACAGAAAACCAGGATTGCCTTGAGCCAAACCTGTTTTCAGACCTGGGAGGGTGTGGCATTCACTCAGCCTTTGTTTTCCATTTATCTTTGTGATGGGTTCTGCCTGCTCATTTCTAGCTGGGAGAAAGTTGGTAGCACCAGGGATATCTGGACTGAGAGCCTGACCACTGAAGGTGGAATCCAGAGCCTGAGAATCACCCAGCCCACGCTAGGGCAGACGAAATGACCCTGAGACCCTAAGAATTAAACATGAATTTTTGGTAGCAAACTGACACGTAGACATCCAGGTGTTTTAGGTCTACTTTTATTTGTTTGTTTTTACCTCCTTTTATTTGTCCAACTGCACAAGATAATTGCCACCCCAGTTTCTATTTATGTCCTCTCTCAGTAATCTTACCACAGCTGTTTGCCTTCCTGGTACCCAGGGAATAGCATGGGAAGCAATCCAAAGGGCTGTGCATATGGCTAATATATATTTGTGTAAACAGATTAACTAGCTCTGCTTGTGGACTTCAGCTTTTGAAAAGAGGTTAAATCCCACTGATTACCAGATAACTCTTGGATTACAAATCAAGCTATGGAACAAAGTATCTTATATCTTAAATCCTGGATAACATGCTCAGAAAAAACCACAACAAAATATGCTTAAAAGATTGACAGAATCATCCCTGTGAATCCAAGGACCACACCTGAATAGTGGATTTCTTCAAAAGTCTGATCAAATCTCAGTCTCTAAGAGATCCACCAAAGCACTGGATTGCCTCAACTCACAGAATAAAAAGTATATTCTTGTACTCTTTCATCTGCCAAGGTATTTTCCATATTCGTCAAGGTAATAGTATACACCATCAGTACTCAATTTTCCACTGTGATTATAAAAGTTACCACATTTGTACTCCAAGATTACTGTTTCAGCAGTTTTCCATTGTGTTTTATGAACATTGTGCATTTCAATGGCTGGTTCTGCTAATGAGATTTGAAAGTTTTATATTCAGAACACATAGAACAGATATCATTAAGAAGGTTCTTTTTTTTTTCTGACATATTCATGAAACTACATGCTAATAAAATAGGAATATAATTTCAGTAGTTGCTAATAAAAATTGATTTTCATATTAATAATTCCAGACTTGTGTTATGAGAACAAAATTTAAGAGTCAGTGTGTTCACTGAGAAGTAAGGACAGATCTCTGGCATCCTTGCTCAATGACAGGAGTAAAAAAAGGGTAATGGTCCATGATGGTGACCCGAACTTTAGATGTGTTCATCTGTGTTTCTATATTTAACAATTTGTTCAGTTGAGATCACCTCATGCAAAGAGGCAAAGTGGAAATTCTGGTCACTGCTTGTAGCCATGATCCTCCCAAGTGCTTTTCTGAAGGGCTGAAGGGGAGAATTCTGATGTCCTGGCCCCCTCCTCAAAGAAGGCACCAGCTCACTACACAGCTTCATGATGGGCCAGGGACATAAATTACTTAACTGTCTCTCCCTGGAAACTCCTCAGTGTTGGAACAAGTTCCTGATGCATTACTGTAATCCAGCGCTGACATAAGTCCTTTCATGTGGATATAACAGACACTTGAGTGATTTCTGACAGGGACATACTTAAATACTTTTCACCAGGAATTGTTGATTCAATTAAATCAAAATATTTTGAGGGAACGTGTTAGATTTGTCAATAAAACTGATAAGAATTCATTTAAGTATGCAATTTCACAAAGGAATTAAATAGTTAAGCATGTGTCAGATAATATAAGCCTTACATTTCTACTTTTCATTCATGTTTAGATATGGCATGTTTTAAGACAAATGGACTTTATAAGTGATTTGAAAGATTCGCAGCTTCTGAAATGAAAATAATTTAAATTATTCCTCAGATACATTCTGATAAAATATTTATCAATTCACTAGTCAAGATTACATCTTTGTGATCCAATCCCCACCTATCAGGTATATGGGATGCCCAAATTAGGTGTGCATCTAGCTACCCTGTCCCTGTAGTCAGTGAGAAGGCAGGTACCACAGGAGAGTGTTCCAAATCTTAGGGTATGCAATGGAAATGGGAATAGACATTGACCCAGGAATTAAAAGATAGGGCAGTTAAGTCTGTGTGACTATATTGAAGGCTCTGATGTTCTGCTCTAGCCAAAAAAATATATTTTCCTTTAAAGATGCAGCAGAACTTGCAAGTCTTCTAGTAATAAAAGCTGTTTATAAACATGTGTTTCCCCAAACTTTTATTTAGGATAGAAATTATTCTAAATAAATAATCACTCAAAGAGATGTAACAGAAAATGCATTCACCTGAAAAGAATATAAGTGGTTTGTTTTGCTGTAATTAAAAGCTTTTAACACAAGGTCACTTTCTCTCTGGTCATTGTTGGAGGAATTGGTCAGTCAGACTGGGTGACCTTGGCAGCTACTCTGTGCTCATGAATCATCCTTTCAGTGGCAGATGGGGAGTTCTGTGCTTCCTTCCTCCTTAACACTGCTCAATAAGATGATTGGAGACTGTGTGACAGCACGAGACACAATTCAAGAAGCTAAGGTCAACAACCAGACTATGTTGAAGATATTGTTTTGTGGATTTTCTCTGAGACCCATCTTTTAAGAAATTTTCTAAATAAACTAGAAATTTATCCTCAAACTTTTAATATAGTATTTTATCTTCTTCTTGCAGTGGGTATCTCATATAGTATCCTCTATAGTATCTTATCTTCTTTTTCTGTGAGGTATGTCTTGGTGGCATGAACAATATGCTAACACCAGCAAAGGAAATAGCTCAATATTTCCTTGACTCTACTCCCATCTGTTGGCAAAAGTGAAGATTGTCCTAGGAAAAACAGAAATCTCCTAATGCAAAAATTCAGAAAATACAAACCAAAGAGCACAAATCCTGACCTGAACACTTGGCAAATTTTAGATTTTTCCCATAACCTGTTTTTTTTTTTTTTTAATGGTAAAC
Source organism: Serinus canaria (assembly GCF_022539315.1). Lineage (NCBI taxonomy): Eukaryota > Metazoa > Chordata > Aves > Passeriformes > Fringillidae > Serinus > Serinus canaria. The sequence goes on along the minus strand of NC_066343.1, from coordinate 72,096,412 downwards.
CCTTAAACCTTTTAACCTTTATTTAACTATTAAAACAAAACAAGTAAATTGTCATACAAACTCACCATGTCTATAAAGAAGGACTTTCACAATTAAAAGCTGCCATGTTTCTCCCCCTAAATACATAATAAAAGTCCAGATCCCCTTCCAAAAGAAAACCTTATTTCTTGAAACCACCTCAGCTGTAGAACAGTCCTGCTGTGAGCAGTTGCACAACATTCCTGTCTGCTGTCTGAGTTTTGGGCAAGAATCTTACATTGCATAAAGAAAGTATTACTTTTATACAGGATTATGTGCATTGCTGTATCAAGGTATTTTGCATCTATTCATCATGTTCACGCTAGTAAATTAAAGGATTATTTTTACTTCACATTGAAGACATTGCACTGATTAGCATGTTTCTATTAAACAAAAATGAAAAGTCATAATAGGTAATCCAGTTTGTGGCATCAGAAAATCTTGAATTTGGTTCAGCATCAGTTTGTCTTCTAATTTTAATTCTGTCTTCTTTAGGCAGATATTTCTCACACAGAGCTATTACTGCAGAGCACCAGTAGTGATTGAAGTTTGGACAGAGCTCCAGACTTTCCTCTGCCATGCTATTTGTACTTTCACAGAAAACACTTACACACTCCCCAGGAGCTTGGGTCAGACCTCAGACTCTTCATTCCCTCTTTATCTGTTTCAATGTTGCTTTTGATGCTGGAAGTTAAATTGTCTCTGGGTTTTGCCATATTGTGTTGACTTCCTTGTTTGTTTAGTCTCTAGGACATCTTTTCCTGTTGAAACAAAAGAAAAATTCATCTTATTGAACATAAATTTCCACTGAAGTCTGTATGAAAATGTCTTTTTAACTTCTGCATCTTACTGTAGCTGATCTCATATCCTACCATGATTTCCATGGCAAAAAATTCCCTAAAATTCTATTTTTCTCATTCTGATGGCTTTTACATCTACAAGAGAACCCTTTAATTTCAGACTAAATGAATGTCATTGTACACACTGAACCCCTTCAATCTTCTCCTAAACCATCTTCATCCTCATTAAGGATGAGCAGCAGCACACAAGGCAGCTGGGGCCCTGGGCAAATGTCAGAGGCTCTCTTCACCTGTCATAGGGATTAGAGGTGCAGGTATGCTTTAGGTTAGCAAGGTCTTCAGTCTTGCATACATCACTTGCAAACCACTCACAAAATACCCTTATTTGTCTGCTGTATTTCAGGGCTAAGCCATTTTCTTCTCAATACTGCTAAAGCTCTCTCACCCTCATCTTCTCTACAAACATCTTACTTGCCTGATAATCTATGTAGTTTTTGGGAGTGTCCCCCACTGTCACTAGGGCTGTGAACTCTTATTCAAGTTACATCACGTCTTATATGGAAGAAAAAAAAAAAAGCAAACCAAAATTATTTCCTGTCCAATTTCAGAAAAATAAAATATAATCATTCAGAGACACAGCACAAAACATTTTGTGTCATCAGACTTGCAAATAGACTGTGATTTAGAAAACAAATAGAGAAGCTTTGGTATATTTCCAAATTGTCTTGGAAAGATGAGGCCAGTGATCACTGGATCACATTTCAAATTATTTTCCTTATTGCATTTTCATGTGATTATTGTTTAGACATGATGGGCTGTTGTCTGGTGATGCTAACTATTTTGATCTTCTGGAGAGAGTATATTAAAAGCTGAAAGCTGTTCCTTCTATTTATTGTTTTCCTGAGTTTAGGGAGCATTTACCAAAAAAAAAAAAAAAAAAATTTGTAGAATTTGGAAATTGCGTCTGCTCTAATTGTGATTTAATTGCCACTGATGACTGCCAGCTGTCCAGTGTGAAAGCAAACTATTAGTAGGTCTGCCAGAAAAAAGGAAATTTCTGTCTGTGAAATGATGAGATTCAATTTTAGAGAATTTTCTTTTGCTCTTCAGCAAAGAGAACAGACACATTTCATGCCTACCTCAACGGGTTCAGCTCCCTCTGATTGGAAACAGTGACTTAAATCTCAGTCTTTTCCCTTCATAAGAATGCTCTGAGGAATTCTGTTGCAAAGACAATTTTTGATCTTGATAAAACTGACTTTTCAACTGATGGATGTTCTGGGACTTATATTGACACTGTGTGAATGAAAAGAGCTGAAATTAACTGGCATGGGCAACATTCATAACCTCAGAGGACTTTCCACAAAATGATTGTTATATCCTGACCTTTGAGAACATTTCAGGAGGCCAGAGTTCAGTCCCAGGGTGAAACACAGCAGGAGAAGACTGAGGCTGTGATAACACTCCTATTTCCAAAGTTTGCAGCCTCTTCAACTGGAACTCCAAGACACTTTGGATTAAATGGTGTATAAATGCTCAGTGGCAAAGTGGTCCAAACCTTAATCCACCTTTTGAATCCACAGCTAGTGAATAGGGATGGCACACAGGAGACAAGAGCTATGAAACATTTGGTTTTTATCTCAGACTCATTTTATTCCCCAAAGTTCTATGTTCTCAATATGTTTTACCCTATGTATGTGAGCTTTACAGAGAAAATATAACCTCTCTTGTCTATCTGCTTACATTCCTGGTCCAAATTATTAGCAGACCTTACAACCAGAGAAGCAATGTTGCTAAACAGACCCAGATGGGGTCCTCTTAGAGTCAAAAGTTTATAGGTATGGAGAGCTGTTATTTATCATATCTGAGCAATGGTTTGTTTAAAGAGGGCAGGGGAATGTAGGGAATCAAAAGATAAGAGGGATGGAGAGTTCAGACTGACCTCTATGCACCTCACTATTGGAGACAGGTTATGAGTTAGAATGAGAGGCCATGAATTGCAAAGAGAGGCTGGTGCTACTGGTGTACCACAAGTGGAGTGAACACATGATTCTGGTTTATGCCAAAAAAAAATCCTCAAACCCTCTCTCAATCCTTTGTCCAGTCTCTAAATCAAAGCCACCATTCCTATCTAAGAACTGTTTGTCTCTTTTTAATTCTTTTTCCCCCTCGCAATACAACACCAGGTTTCAGAGTTGGTAGTTTTTGTTTTGTTTTGGTTTGGTTTTTGTTTTTTTGCGGGTTTTTGTGGGGTTTTTTTTGGTGTGTGTATCTTATACCAGGTAAGCTAAACTATTTTGATGACCTCCTTAACCCAATATCATTTCAACATTTTGGTAGGGTGAATATTAGGATAGTGCCCTCATGGTGATGGATGTAGTTTTTAGCTTCAAGGGCAAGCCTCTGTCTTGTGGACTGCAGCACTCCTTTTTCTGAGAATGCAAAAGCAATTTTTTTTTTTAAATTCCTAATATGTATTTTGGTTTTATTCATCCATCTGCAACTATTTATTAACTAAGTCCTAGGATAACCTACTATACTGAAGAAATAAGACACGTTTCTAAATTTCTCACATTTCCCTTTGCCATGAAATTCCTTGATAATTCCAACCTCCCTCTTAGTCTTTTGTGACAAACACTCAGTAAAAACAGAGCCAGGACATGTGGGGATTTTCTCATCTTAGTTATTCTTGGATGTTGCCTGATGCATCACAGATTTTTATCACAGGCAAATGCATTCCAGTTCCCCCTTCAGCAGCTGAACTCAGAGGGGGTCTCTGTGGGTCCAACACCCCTGCACAAGCAGGACTGTCCATGAACATATTGCACAGGATTGAATCTGGGCAGTTCTGGAATATCTCCAGTGAGGGAGACTCCCCAGCCTCTCTGTGCAATCTGTTCCTGTGTTTGGCCACCAGACAGGAAAGTTCTTCACAAATTCTGTGATTCTGTGCTACTGAGCTCCTCTGTGTTCTAGAACTCACCCCTGTTCTAGTGCAGGTCGCCAGCTGAGGCTGACAGCATCATTTATTCCTTCTCTCATACTCTCTGCACTCAGCCCACTTTTACCTCTCTCCTTTGTTATATTTCCTCACCAGGAACTCCTAAGCCAGTCTGTGTTTGTAAGAGCTCCCCTTTTTCATGACAAGGACACTTGGCAGCAGAGATCGAAATTTTCACCACTCCTCACTAATATATGTGCCTACACATCATATACAATAACATCATAAAGCAGCAAAATCAAGAAAATTAAAAATATTGCTGTTAACTTGATATGGTTCTTGTTTTATGTTTGTTAAATATTGGTTTATATTTTTACACAGATTTTAATACAATATTTAATTCTTATAATGTAATTTCCTGCTAAAAATGTTCTTCCTCTTCCTCTTCATTTCTGTCTTTCATGCCTTCTGAATTTTCTTTTCTTACTTCAGGGAAAAAAATACAAAAAAACCCTGAATTCCCAAAAATACTGTTCTTATTTGAATGTCACTATTATTTTGATTTAATGGTTGAAAAACAGACATGTAAGAGGTTCAAAATAGTGAAAATGCCCTTCCATTTCTCATTTAATTGCATCTATTTCTTTGTGTTGTTAATTGCTGACTTACTTTATTTGAGTTCTTAAAGAATATTACTAGTGATCTGTTAGAGATTATTACAAATTTATTCAAGAGTAACGCTCACAGATCTACTACAAAAGCAGAAACAGACATGCACACACTAATGGGAGAATTACCAGATGTTTTCATTTCAAATGGAAGTATTTTTTTAATTCCCAACAATTTATGTCTTATTTTTCTGGGGTCAAACCCAAACCCCATTTCATGTCATTCCTCAAATCCAGAAGGGTGCTGTGAAGCTGGCTCCTTTTATAAGAAGAAAGGGAGGGGTGAAAAAAGAGAAAATTACAACTCTGCTCCTGGAAAAAAGTTTAAGCAGTTCATAAAATATTTGAATAAAGGAATGTATCAATAAAGTCTCAGAAAAGGAGAGAAAAGCTCACTAAATCTATTTATTCCTAACTGGTTATAGACAATGTTGTAGAATTCCCATCCCTAGAAGTGTTCAAGGACAGGCTGGATGGGACTTGGAGCAACCTGGTCTAGTGGAAGGTGGAATGAGGGGGTGGGATGAAATGAGCTTCAAGGTCTTTAAAACCTTAGACATCTGTGGATGTAGCACCAAGAGTTTCCCCATGGCACAGAGCACTCCCCCTTGGGACTTCCTGGGAGGACTTCACCTGCAAGTGGCAGGAGACACAATGTATGAAGCCCTGGAAAGCCAAAATCCAGGTTTTCCTGGTGATGAGGACACCATGCTGAAAGGAGAGCTCTGCAGAAGCTGCCAAATTAGGCAGACTCTTCAAGATTTATTTTTGCTCATGTTGGTGCCACTCTGCCCTGTCACAAGAAATTCTTCTTCCATTCATCCCACAGTTTAAACCACATGAAAAATGAACAATCTCACACCTGACCCTGGCTATTTTCTAAATTTTAAAGCTGACACTGGCGTATTTAAATCATGTCTTCTTCACATACAGGAGACAGATATCTAAAGTATTCCTCCAGGAGCAAGCTGTGGAGTGTGCAGAAGCCAGAGAGAAGACCACCCCTCACTTCAGACCCCAAAGGCAGGGGTGTAATTGAAGGCAGCAGCAGCAGCTGTCTGCACTTTGTGCTCTCAGGGACAGCTCTGAAGCATGTGGGATGCATTTACTGTTATGAAAACTCCCTGTATCAGAAGCCCTGATAAGAGCAGGATTGAATGTTCCTAGCTGAAGCCTGAATGTTCTGATTTTTTGAACTGGCAGGATTAAAAGATCTTCTGTGCCTGGGAAGCTGTGAGGGTGGGAGGACAGAGACAGATGTTTGCCAAACCATAACTGATATTTTTCATCTATATTTTTATTAAAATGGGAGCTGAAACAGCACAGAATCTGAAAGCTTGGGTCTGGATAATTTTATGGATGAGTTAAGGAACATTTTTCTGGTTTATTATATTGTGAAGCTATAGAAATCTCTAGTTAATTAGGAGCTGTGGATTGTCTCAGGATCTCTGATGCTTTAAAGAAAAAAATTAATATCACTCTTGCAGCTCACTCCCCTCTTATATTGCAAACATTGCTACCTGGTGATGAAAAATTTTAAAAAATAGGATTTTAAATAAAAATATTTATATATTTTCATAAAATATAATTTTATATTATTTTTCTGTCTTTCAAAGATACATTTTGAGAGCTTCTTTTGCCTCCTCTGTCTCCTCTGTGACTAGGATTATTCTGTATTCCACTGAGATGAACATGCAATATTTTAGAAGACTTTAGAAGTGTATCTTCATTATTTTTTTGTTTGCTGTTAGAACCTTTCAGGTCTTTCATTGTAGGGTACACTTGGACATAGGAAGGCCACCACTAGAATCAAACTCTGTCCCTCCCCAAGGGCTACATTGTTAGAAACCTTTCAGCCCAAATTTTTTGTAGAGGGAGTTTGCAGAGGTTTATACTTACATTACTCACCTCCCAGTATTCATTTATAACACAAAGGTTTGCTGTGATTTAGGGGTTCACTGCCTCTCCTCCTATGTGAACAAGGATGTCTGAGGGAAATTTACTGCAGTGTAAATTTCAGGACAGTGAAATGTGTTGGACTCAGCGATCTGTTCCAACCTAATGGTCCTATGGTTCTATAACTGCAGGGGTAGGAAAATTATTCTCTTTATGCTGGGAAACATTAAGGGAATGACATTAGAAGTCAGGTGCTTTATACACCTCCAAACAGTTTGGGGTTTATTCTGCCTCTCATAGCTAATTTTGAAAAAAAACTGTGGTTTTCCTTTTTTTTTTTTTTTTGGTGGGATTTTTTTGGGGTTTTTTGGGGTTTTTTTTTCTGTTTTTTTTTTTGTTTTGTTTTGTTTTGTTTTGTTTTGTTTATGTGAAGAAGAGGTATTTTAAAATGAAGCATGGTAAGCAAACACTCAGTCATACATGTTGCAAAGGTAGAGAGTGGAATTTAGAATAATTCTTCTGCTTTTTTGGCCACAAATATTTAAATTTCTTTTTAAAATGCCTCATCCTATTAAGATGTTTCATTTCATCTTGGGCCAACTTTTTCTATTTAATTTCCAAACCTTATGGAAATAAATTAAAAATAGAAATGCAATTTCTGAAACAACATAAATTCAACTGATAATTAGAATATTTCACTTGAATATGCATGTCAAAGCAAAATTAGGATTCTTTTAAAAAAAAAATATATTTTTGCCTCAAAGAGTTCAGCAGAACAGATGTTTATTTCCCAAACATTTTGATCAACTGAAATATGCATTTCTGTGTTTTTATTTTTTGGTAATAATGTTTTGGACAAAACCAAAAAGTGCCTGCTTTCAGCAATAAAACTTTTTTCTTCCTAATTTGTGGACAGATGGTGCATTTCATCTGTGCTCCATTTATACTTCACTTTTAAACGAATATGCTTTATTTTTTTTTTTCCTCCTGCGGAGTTCAATAAGTAGTGATACTCATCTTGGATTTTTCCTCCTGCTCTGATTAAGGCAGAGGCCCTTAGGAAAGGCTGTGGGTGCCAGAGTTCTGAGAGAAACACCCGCAGGTTTGGATGAGACAAGCAACCACCTGCAGACTGAGCTGACACACGGGAGGGTTTTTTTCTTTCCCCTTTTCTTTTTTACTCACAGCATCTTTTGCAGTATCTTTTGCCTCATTGGCTGTGGTTGTCTTTCATCTGCACCTTGCTTTATTTATAAGCTCAGAGATAAAAGCACCTGCCTTGGTGGTGGTCCTTGCTGCCACGCTCCTTGTGAGCAGGGGTAAATCCTTCTCCTTGCGCTCCAGCTCTTTGCACAGACAAGCCAGATCTCTCATCCCCAAGATGTTAATGGGATCCCACGTAGCTGCAGGTTTGGGAAGAGAGGCACTGCAATGCCTTATTGCCAAGCACTCAGCACCAGGATGAATAGCAGTAATTCCCACACATGTCATTAATCCACAGAAAATTGTGCACCCCGCCGGGGCCAGGCATTCATTCCATCCCACCCATTGCCACTGGACTTCAAAGGATACAACAGGTATACAGGAATTTATCCTGATGGCTGTAGAGCAATATTCTGGAGCATTCAGCATCCAAACTGTTGAAAGCTAGTTTGAAAACCAGACCAAAAAAAACCCACACCAAAACATGCTGAAAAACAAAACTCAGCAAAGACTCTTTATAAAATTCAGAGTAAGAAGTTTTAAAAATTACATTATTAAAATAACTTTTTAAAGGTTCTTAAGCTCTGTCTGCAGCATACAATGTTTCCCAGAAAATCTGGGAAAAATCCCAATGATCTACGGATGTTTCCAAGAAAATCTGCCTATAGAAAACACCTATTTACTGATGTTGGTCCCTATAACACTTGCAAATAAACAGTAAATATTCACAGAGAATCTGGGAAACATCCCAATGATCTACATCCCAATGTTTCCAAGAAAATCTGCCTGTAGAAAACACCTATTTAGTGATGTTGCTCCCTATAACACTTGTAAACAAACAGTAAATATTCACAGAGTTGGCATTATATACCCTGTTCCATAATCATGGTCACAATATTCCTAATATAGTGAGTGAGATATAGCAACAGGCAGTGGTTTTTTTTTTTTTTTTTTTGGGTATTCTGGGCTTGTTTGTTTGTTTGATTTGAAATTTTGATGCTTGGATTTTTTGTGGGCTTTTTCTGAGGCTTGGGTGGTTTTGGTGTTTTGGAGAGGGATTTTTTTTGTTGTTTTTGTTTGTTGTTTTTGTCTGTGGGTTTTTTTTTTAGGTTTTGATTTTTGGGTGTTTCTTTTTAGTTTTTACATGAATTTGTTTGAAAACAAGGATTGAAATATGCACTCAGATAAAGTTTCATGTTCTCAGACTACATCTTACCCATTAAACCACAGGTTGGTGAAGCTCCCCAACATCATTTTTTGGCAGCACAAATATGTTATGGCCAGAGATTGTACAAGAGGAATTGTAACCCAGGATTTCACTGATGTACCTGAAAAAGAAGTCACAGAGGTATTCATTCAATTATTGATCAAACTGTCCCCAGAGAAAACACATGAAGATGACAGGCAGAAAATCTGGCACATGAATCTCTCTCTTCCTACCCTGGGGGTCCCTCTACAGTTCTGGAGAAGGTTCATGTACTCACTCCTCATCACTTTTGCCAAACCAGACCCAGGTTCTTTAACTACTTCCCTGAATACAACAGTGAGATGCACAGCAATGAAATTCTTGGGGCACAGGCTGCTGAACAAAAAAAGGGCTGTCAGTCATCAGGAACTGTCAGGCGTGGCCCTGCACCTCAGTTTGAGAAATAACACCCATTTTCTGGCATTTCAGCTATTTGACCACAGGAAACTGGAAAAAACTTTTTTTTTTTTTTTTTTTTTTTTTTTTTTTTTTTTTTTTTAATAGGAGAGATTACTACCTCTAAATATCTTGCTGGACTCTGAGCCCCAACATGGCTCTATTTGCTTTGGCAGCTGACTGAATTTCTTTAACTGCCTTTGGCTGAATTCCAGTTCCTCAGCTACAGGTGGCTTTTTTTGAAAGCAAGGCCCTCTGAGGAATGAGCAAACCCTTCACATTTCTAGGGCACAAAAAGACACCTCATGGCTAAATTGCAGATGTTCCTCAAGCCCCAGAATTTTTATGACTTCTAAGGTGGTTCGGATTTTTTAATTGTTAATGGGAACAAAACAACAACAACAACCATAAAAAACCCCAAAACCCCATAATTCCTGGTGGCTTTTGAGCATCTTGGTCAATCTTACAACCTGACCTTATCTGAGACCTGCTTAAAAAGAGCTTTCTGAGAGACTGATCTGAATGGGCTCAGAAATGAGATCCCAACAGAGGCAGGCAGGCAGTGAGTGAGAGTTCTGATAACAGAAAGAGGAATTACTCCTTTTAGGTCAGAAATGTTGCTGGTAACAGGTCAGAGGAACAGAAAATAATTGGGATTATGAATACAGATAGTATTTTCTGTAACACAAAAAATTTACAATATTCTTATTATTGATTTAAAAATAAAAATAAATATTTTGTAAAGTCGACCTGTTGAAGCTTTTTCCTAGCTGTTTTCTATCTTTTAAGGAATTGCAAAGTGAAGTTGTAATCCTATATCAGCATGGTTGATCTAATTTTGGTGAAAATAAATCATAATAAAACTTATTGAAAATTATCATAGTGAGCTGGATGGAAAACATGACACAAAATTCATAAAATGTGTCGCAAGAGTAATATTTTGGGATGTATTTTGCAACGTATTTTCCCCCTAGGTGACATTTTTAGGAATGTGACTTATTCTGTTTCCTACAGGTGAGGTTAAGATAAACATGGTAAATAATCCTTTCAGTTTTGGAAAGGTCTGTACTGCCTATTTACTTTTGGTTAATAGGCCTGTGAACTCCTATAGTAATTCCAGGAACTATTCAGAAGGGGACATTCCTAAGTTCAGTGTGTTGTGTTGACCAGGATAATACTGAATAGATTTGTTGGCTTTTCCATAGACCTTTAGCAACCATACCAGTGTTCCTGTTTTCCTCCAGCATTAATCTCTGATCATTTCAAATAGGACAAAGATTAGAGACTCTGATTTTCTTCTGTTTAATATATGGCTGCACTGCAGTGCCTCATTAGAGAGAGACTCAGAGCAGGAAGAGGCATTTATTTAATAATTATTAGCTAGGTGCTATGTAATGCTAATGTTTCCCAGAAATTTCAGGCTATGATTTATAGAATCACAGAATGGTTTGGTTGGAAAGGACCTAAAGCTCTTCTCGTTACATCTCCCTATCACAGGTAGGGACAACTTCCACTATCCCAAGTTGCTCCAAGCCCCATCCAACCTGGCCCTTGGACACTTCCAGGGATGAGGCAGCCCTGCTGCTCTGGACAACCTGTGCCAAGGCCTCACCACAAACACAGAATTTCTTCCCAATATCTAATCTAAACCTCTCTGTGTCAGTTTAAAGCCATTTCCCCCTTCACTTACCACTTCAAGCCCTTTCAGAAGTCTCCTTCTGACTTTCTTGTAGCCCTTTCAGGTACTGGAAGGCCACAATTAGGTCACTCTGGAGCCCTCTCCCCTCTCAACAATCTGAATTCTCTCAGCCTTTCCTCACAGCCACACAAATAATTTAATTCTCTTTTATTCTTTCCCTTTTAATCTTAGTTCCCAGGAAGCAAAAAAGGCATAGCAGGTAGAAATCCTTGCTGCTCACCACAGCAGAACCCAACACTTTAGAGCTGGAGCTGCAAGATAAGAGGCAGTGGATGCTCTCGGTGAGAAAACCAGCTCTGCCACGGCACTAAACTTTGCTGTGCTGACGTGCGTGTTATGAGTATGTATTTATGCATCCAGGAGCGTGGCTTTCTGCCCTGCAGAGAAATATAAATTGTCGTGAGCAAAAGTCCGTGAAATAACCTGCGAGATCAGGCACTTTTTTTTTTCTGCTCAACATTCCCGGTGTTCCCTGGTTTCACCCCACTAGATGGCACCGAGCATCTGCTGCATCCTCCGTGCTGAGCCCCGCTCTCTGTGCCGGCTCGCCCTCCTTCCCCCGGGGGCTGTGCATCAACACAGACCCGCTTTTGCATTCAGAAATAAACCTCACAATCCCACTAATCTCTGTGAACTCCAAACCAATCCTCTTCCCTTCCTCCATGTAGCTAAAGGATTCAGGAGCAGTGGGCAGGGGATGGTGGCAGCAGCCTCCAGGCTTGTTGTCACCCCTGGATGTGATCTGCAGAGATCAGGATTTGCCCCAGCTGAGCAGGCTCAGAAACGACACAGATGCATTATCAGACTGCTCAGAAGAAAGTTATATGCAAGGATATGAGATAATACATAGAATATATACATAAATATAAAGAAACCTGACCAGCCAGTGTAGGGAAGTGATTCCTTCCCACCATAAGACCCCAGCTGGACAATAGCACCAAGCTCTGATGTTCCCCTCACAAGAAGGACATTGACCTCTGGAGTGAGTCCAGAGGAGGCCACAAAGATGCCCAGAGGGCTGGAGGCAGGCTGAGGGAATTGTGGCTGTTCACCCTGGAGAAGAGAACGATGCAGAGAGATTAGAGACCCTTCCAGTACCTAAAAGGCCTCTAAAAGAGATGGAAAGGCACTTTGGACAAGAGGATGGAGTGATACAGTAAGGGAGAATATCTTCAGATTGTAAAAGATTAGTACTAGATTAGATAATTGAAAGAAGTTCTTCACTCTGTGGGTGGCAAGACACTGAGACAGCTTGGCTGGAGAAACTGTAGAAGTCCCACCCCTGGAAGTGTTTAGGAGGAGGCTGGATAGGCCTTGGAGCAATCTGGTCTAGTGGAAAGTCCTCTCTCTATAGAATGGAGTTGAAACAAGCTGATCTTTGAGGTCCATTTGGAACCAAACAACTCGATGAGAAAAATTTCCAATTATACTTTCATTCACCTGCCCAGAAAGGTCTTCTGCTCTTTTCATAGAATCATAAAATGGCTCTTTTCCTCAAGATCAGTCACTGAGAGCCAGTCACTTTTCAGTAGTGATGTGGGAATGTCTCAGTTTGAAGCTGCTCCCTAGTAAGGGGTGTGTCTCTCGCAGAGACCTCGTAAGATCAGTCCAATAGGACATGGTTGAGTGTAATACTGTAGGATATTATCTGTGCCAGCCCCTTGAGGATTAGAGGAATGCTACTGATACCTCCAAGTGAACGGAATGGTTGTTTTGCCATGGAATAGTGGCAGATATAATCATTGTTAAGAAAGTGCAAAATTACAATGACTTGCATCAAGGTGCAGACGCTTTCACCTCCTGATTTGCAAATCTGGCACTTGAAAACACAAGGCATGCTTTTCACGTATGTTTTTACTTTGTATACAAGGCATAGAATCATAGAAGCCATAGAATCCTTTAGGTAGGCAATGCCCTTTAACACAACTGAGCTGAACCATTAACCTAAAAATGTCAGTCAACCACAGAACGACATCAGTGTGAGAGGAACCCTATGATTCAAGACAAAGGTAAAATAGTGCAGAAGGAAAAATGAGGTAAAAACAAGTTAAAAATATTCCCCAACTCAAATTTTAGTACTATATGATCACAGATAACATGCTATAAAAACAATCATCCTGTATTAGGCAAGTAAAACAGGATAAACACAATTTACTTAAGCATGGGAATGGTCCGTGCTAAAGAGAGGTACCACGTGAGGATCAGTGAATAAAATGAATGATTAACACTTCTTTTTCTAATACAGAATCATTAAAATACCATGGAGTCACAGAATCACAGAATGACAGAATGGTTTGGATTGAAAGAGGCTCTAACCACCACCTCTTCCCAATCCCCCCTGCCACTGGTAGGGACACCTTCCACTATCCCAGGTTTCTCCAAGCCCTGTCCAATCAGGCCTTGGGAACTACCAAGGATGGAACACTTTCACCAGAATGTCAACTCCATTTTGGAGAATTAGCTTATAACACTCTATTTTTTGCTTAGAATCTGTTTTGCTTCCCTCACAACCCTGCAGCTACAACCACTGCAGGCTGCTAATTATCCCAGAAAAATCCTAATTGCAACCAACTTCTGTCAAAAAGAAAACTGGCGCTAATTTTGTACTGGATGAGACCATTTAATTCATCTACTGAAAAAGAAAAGGTACTCATTATATCTGCTTGTTCATGTGAATCAGTATTTAGGAACTTCCTTCGTGCAAAGTATTTAATGAAATTATTCTGATTTCGCACCAAAAAATACACACAACAAACCCAACACCCACAACCAAACAAGAACAACAAAAATAAAAACCAAGCATAAAACCTGAATTCATACATTCCTTTCTCTCTCTCCCTCTTTTTTTTTTTTTTTTTTTTTTTTTTTAAGTGAAACACCCAAATCTGTTCCTCCTAGGCTTTAAACAAGCCTGTTCACAACAATATCTGGGTTTCTTCCAAGAGTGCATTAAGCAACATGACTGTACTGTCACACATTGTTTCTCTTTCATTCTCTTCCCTGAGGGAAAAGCATCATATGCAATGGAGAGACTCATTTTGCTACAGTGTTCAGTACTAATTGGCTTTTCCTAAATAGTGAAGGCGTCATGCCCAGGAATATCATGTTCCTGTAGAGCAGCTGAGAAATGCCACGGACTACCTGAGGCCACATCATTTTGTTTTCAAGAGGGGACAGAGTCTCCAGGCATTTTTAGTTTTTCACCTTAATCTCATGATGAAAGTTTGCATTATTGTAGTCAAAACCAAGCACAATATTTTGATTACTTTTAAATTGTTCTTTTCCTTTGTGGAATTATTCTGTGTATTCAAAGCCAGATCTGAAGTCCTTTCAGAAATGTAATTCCTATGCAAGTAAATTTGTTTCACATCACTTCAGTTCTATTATACTTGTCAGATGATCTTTTGCTCACTTTTAACTGTAAATTCCTCAGGAATTTTATAGACAGTATTTGAAATGGTAATTCAGGCACTCTAAAATGAAGCTGGTAGGCAAATTCAAAGAGCTGGAATGATATATCATTATAAACAGACCATTTCAGCAACAATTTGTGAGAAGAAAAGCACAAAACTGAGATGGCAACACAGGGCTTCTTTTGAAAAACAGCCAATATCTTCCAAAAAACCATGATAATCCAACATTGTACTTTGTTGTACTTTTTCTGCAATCTGCTTTTTTTAAACATCTGAGTTGGTTCCAGTGATATTTTTCCCAGATGTCTTACAGTTATTTTACCAGTTAAATTGATGACATTAGATTGTCTTTTTCTTTCTCCCATACCATTCCTATCATGTCATGATAAAGTTTCTGGATTTTTTGACTCAGATCTTGATTTAAAAAACAGAGATGGTAATATTTTTTTTTACATTCTATTCTGATACAAACACAACCCTGCTGATCAATCTGCTCTTTCCAACCAGGAATGGATTAATTTTTCAGATGTGTAATGTGATAGACCTTTCACCCTTAATAGCTTGAAATGGCAGCATGAGAACTAAGTATCCTATGTAAACAAAACGGGCTCTAGGTCTCTCAGAAAAATAAGCAAATATAATTTTGTGTCTAGTTTGAGGATCTAGAACAGACTCTCCATGCTGAAGGAAAAGAGGCAAAAAACATGCAGAGGAATCAGGATATGAAGACAGGTAAAAAGGTTGTAATATCTTCAGCAACAAGCCTGATTCACCACAGCTCCTTTATATACAGAGTAGAAAATTACTCAGTGGTCGTTCTGCTGCCCTGTGGTCTGTTCCCCTGGGATTTAAGCTAAACCAGGGGTGCCAGAAGTATTGAAGGACCATTTAGCACAGCAAGAACATATTTATCTAAAGGAATAAGAATCACTGCTGGGCTTTGTAGAAAAAACAGACACCCTTCATCTGTGTGACAAGAAACGTTTCACTGGCAAGTTGGTAAGAGAAAAAACAACTTCTATATCAACCTCCAGACTTTAAAATAGCTGCAAAATAACTGCTCTTTTTTTGCCAGGTTTAGTATGGCTTTCCTTTTCTGTAAATTTTTCATTACACTGATTTACTTTTTTCATGAGCAACTACCAAAAAAAAAAAAAAAGCCATGAAAACCTTCCTGAATTAATGTTTTTTAGAATGTTGAAAGAAACACGCAGAGTTTATACCACAGTACGTCTGCCAGTTCATACCCTTAAATCTTACCCATCACAAAGGTCTTTAGGATATACTAACTACTACACACTGACTAAAACAAAAAGGCAAAAGGTGTCAGAGAACACCTGTGTGACAGGAGTGGCCTTTTCCCTTTTACCTACTTTTAAAATCCTTTCCCCTCCTTTACAGGATGTGAACTTCTTGTGCTCAAAGGATCCTTGGGAAATGTGCCCAGAAGCAAAATGTGCCCAGAAGCAAACAGGCTGTTGGAAATGGTGCTCACTCATCTGGAAGAGGAGCTGAGGACCCTCTGCAAGTCTCTTTCTGTCTGCCTATATTGCAGTCTAACTTCTTGTGCTTGGGTTCCATGGAAAGGCATAATTCATACGTTTCTAGTTAGTCACCAGACTAAACAGAGAGATTCCCATCTTAGTGACTCTACGCTCCCAGTTCTGGTAAATGGACCCCTTCTCAGTGTGGTCAGTGGAGCCTAGATGTGATTCATTCCATTCTAAAGTAAAAGATAAAAATAGTTCGAATGAGTCACTACCAGAATTTCCTATTTCTCTACACAGACTAAAAATAGGGTCTTGGGAGACTAACTCTGATTGAGAAAACTTCTTTGTAGATTCTTAATAATGGATGAGATTGGTCTCGTTGAGATGTCTGTCGTTACACTCAAGGCAGGGTCATTTTAAATAATCTTTTGTCTACCCAGTGGAAACGTTTCCCAGTATGTTCCATGCCAGCATCCCTGTAGTCTGCACACAGACACCTGAAGTGCTGGCTCAAGGGAAGGAGGAAATCAAACAGGGATTTCTCTTGCTGCCTCCAGAAATTTTGATGTCCTGGCTTTGTGCAGGCTTATGGCAGCACCTGCAAGCCCAAGTCATGGGCAGGGATTTGGTCCTACTGCATTGTAGACAGAAAAAAGAAACCACAGAACCACAGAATGGTTTGGGTTGGAAAGGAACCTCAAGATCATCCAGTCCCACTCCAACTGCCATGGGCAGGGTCACCTTCCACTATCCCAGGTTGCTCCATGCCCTGTCCAGCCTGGCCTAGGTCACTTCCAGGGATGGGGCAGACATGGCTGCTCTCAGGAAAGAATTTCTCCCTAATATCAAATCTAGCCCTGCCCTCTGGCAGTGGGAAGCCATTCCCCTTGTCCTGTCCCTATAGGTGCTCTCCAGATCTCTTGGAGGCCTTTCAGGCCCCAGAGCCTCCTCTATTCCAGGCTGAGCATCCCCCACTCTCTCAGCTGATCCCCAGAGCACAGTTGCTACAGCCCCCTTGATCTGCTCTCCAAAGAAATAAGCATGAAGTTCCAGAAAAGTGCTTGGGAGCCTGGAAGTCCAATAGCTGCAGAGTAGAAGTTATACTACGAATGCTTTTCATTTCCACATCTACTGATGGTCACAAATCAAAACAAAGTGGCTTAGATTCAGGGCATGTAAATTAGTAAAGATAGAAAAATAAATATTTTCACATGACACGGTTTTTATTCAGCAGAGTTATATTAGTAATCAGATGACAGAAGATCTTCATCTTGAAGCAGTATTTCTCTGCCATTTTATTCACATCCCTCCAATGCTCTCCCTCAGCACATCTCATTCCTTACATTTACAAATCAAAAAATTAGGGCAAAATTGTCAGGGGATAAAAAATTGTCATGATAGCTTTCTACTAGACTTTTTAAAAATTCTTTAAGTCTCCGTTTCAGTTTTAATAAATTTCTTTGTTAAATTTATAAAATTGTATTCCTTAATATCCCATGAAATATTCAAATTGTTATTAAAAAAATCACTAGATTATAGGTTTCACAAAACTTTTTATAAGTTATTAGCTTATTAAAGTACTTTGTTTCTTCTGTAACTGCTTCCTGGAAGTCTCTTATCTTTTATTTGAGGAACAGCAAATTTTCCCCATTCCAGAGAGGTAAAAAAACTGATGCCCAAAAAGGTTCAAAGGAATTGCCTAAATAGTGGAAGAGTTGTAAAAAGGATAAAGTATTGCATTATTTTTATGGCTCCATTTGACAGGTAGACCTTGCAGAGTTTGGGTAGCATCCTACATCATGAAACAATAACTTAATACCTCACAAAGAAGGGGAATCAGGCTGGTTAAGAGAGCACAGCTCACTTTTCAAGAAGTTTCTGTCAAAACTTCTCACAATTAAATGTTAAAGGAACCAGGTTAGTAAATTAGTTGGTAGAGTCCTGACACTAATTGAAATAGACTTGAAAGAGCAGAAGATCACATTTTGATACTGGTACTTTAGTATTTACCTGTAGGAAAGATGAAGGCTGCCTGAAGAATCACGGGAGGTGATTAGAATCAGTGGTAGAATGGGAGAAGAAAATGTTTGTTTCAAACAAACATAAAGTGATTTACATGGGGAAACTAAACCATAATAGCCTAATCTTTATGTTAGAAGAAATGTACTCTGTGCTAATTATTACAGCTCAGAGGTGAAATTGGAGTTTATGATAGACAGTCCATGAAACTACCAATTTAATGTTCAGCAGCATACAAAAAAAAAAAAATGTTAAGAAGAAGAAAATAAGGAGAAAGAGAGCAAAAAGCACTATTTGGAAAATTGTTAATTATATCACTGTGTATGCTACATCCTGAGCAGGTGGGATTCTCAGTAGACATGTAGCTGAAATAATCCAGGTCACAAATTAGTGAGGAACACGACATGCAAGAGGGAAAAAAATAGTGGCCTGTGGAAGGGGCAATAAGATTCAATTCAGTATTTCCAGGTAAATCACTGAAAGCATCAGATAAACTTCACTGCAGGCAGCCCAAGATGAAAGAAATGGATGTGGCTATTCAAACAATCCATACTTAGGTGTGCTGAACAGTCTTGAGAGGTGCTCCAGGTTTTGGAGTCTTGGTTCAAGGGCAGGATGGACAAGACAATCCATGAAGTCTGCCATGACAGAACATCACCTATGACACTATCAACATTTCTGGAAGTCCCAAGTAACACATGGAAGAGTATTCAGCAAAATTATCACCTTATATTTTTACTGGGAATGATTTTCCCCTCATGCATTGCTTTTGAACTCCTCCAGACACAGAGGTGGAAGCTTGACAGGTGTCACCAACATGTTTTATGAAAAATCCTTTCCTTAGGATTTTTCCCTCCTGAGAAGCTGAGAGGCCTCAGGAACAAAGTGTAAACAATGATTATCATCTGCTGCTGTGGAATGCAACAGGTGGATCTGGGATTGGTCTCATCTGGTTGTTTCTAATTAATGGCCAATCCCAGCCCAGCTGTCCAGACTGTCTCAGTCAGAGACAAGCCTTTGTTATTCATTCCTTTTCTATTCTTAGCTTAGCCTTCTGATGAAATCCTTTCTTCTATTCTTTTAGTATAGTTTTAATATATTATCTATCATAAAATAATAAATCAAGCTTTCTGATACATGGAGTCAACTTTCTTGTCTCTTCCCTCATCCTGGGACTCTTGTGGACAATACCACAGACAGGACAAGAGCATGTGGTCTCAAGTTGTGCCAGGGGAGGTTTATATTTAATATAGAGAGAATATTTCTTCACTGAAAGTATATAGATATAAAGTCTGAAAGGGCTGTCATGAATTGGAAGATGTTGCCTGGGGCAGTGATGGACTCAACATCCCTCAAATTTTCAAAACTGTGTAGATGTGATGTTAGGGGCATGGTATGCTGGTGACCTTGGTTGAGCTGGGTTAATGGTTGGACTCAATGATGTTACAGGACTTTTCCAACCTTAATGATTCTGAAATTATATGAATATATGGATCTTCAGCGAAAATCAGTGAGTCCATTTCATGTTCTTTCTGTAAGCCCTCACCATCTGCTCCTGTACCTCTCAAAGGATAAAAAGAGGAAATGGGTCTTGCAGATGACACTGGCAGCCTAGGATGTAATTAGTGAAAAAATATTCTTTAGCAAATCCAGATGGCACTGGCACAAGTGAGAGGGAACCAACCTGCGTCATGGGGGCTGGAACCATCAGGTGGGGTCAGAGGAACCAAATTTCTTAAATGGAAAAAATATAAATATATTTGTACAACCCATATCTTCAACAGCACAGGCTGAAATAAACTGACATGCTATTTACTTTATTCTCATTATTGTAAATCAGGCCATTTCAACAGAAAATAACATTAATTTAGGGAAAAAGGTACAGATTTTTTAGAAATGTCAGTTCTGCTTAAATGATGTCCTTACCCTCTCTCCTTTAAAATAAATTAAAATTTTCAGGTGGAAGTTCCCAATAAGTACTCATCTACAAGTGTGAGGGAGTTTAATGCAGAGAGCAAATCTCTGCTTTGGGCTCCTTATGGCACACCAAGGTCTAAGAACAAGGTTGGCAGTTCCAGTTAGCTGATGGGTGTTGGGCTGCAAAAGCACTGGAGGAAGAGCTGAGACTCCCTACATCTCCTTCATATGAAAAGAATGACACAGAATTTCACAGGGAATGGGGAAGGTGTGGGAATCACTGCATCATTCAGATTGTAAAAGTCATCTAAGATATTGAACCCAGCCTTTAAATGATCACCACAGACAAGAGCTCAGAGTGCCACATCCAGTCATTTGTTGAGTACTCCACCACCTCCCTGGGCAGTCCCTTCCAATAATTGGCAACAGCTTCAGAGAAGAAAGTCTTTGTCATGCTCAGCCTGAACCTCCCCTGTCCCAGCCTGAGTCCATTCCTTCTCCTCCTGTCCCTGTTCCCTGGGAGCAGAGCCGGCTGTCCCCTCCTGTCAGGAGCTGTGCAGAGCCACAAGGTCCCCCCTGAGCCTCCTTTTCTCCAGGCTCAGCCCCTTCCCAGCTCCCTCAGCCTCTCCTGGGGCTCCAGCCCCTTCCCAGCTCCGTTCCCTGCCCTGGACACGCTCCAGCCCCTCGGTGTCTCTGCTGTCCTGAGGGCCCAGAGCTGTCCCCAGCACTGGAGGTGCCTCAGCAGTGCCAGCACGGGGACAGGCACTGCCCTGGGGCTGTGTCACAGCCTGGCTGGGACAGCCCAGGGCCATTGGCCTCTTGTCCCCCTGGGCACCCTGGGATCGTGTCCAGCCCCTGGCACCAGCACCCCCAGGGCCTTTCCCAAAGGGCCCTTTCCAGCCCCTCTGCCCAGCCTGGAGCTGCAGGGAATGGTGAGACCCAAAGCAGGACCCGGCACTTCTCCTTGGTGCCCCTGCCAGCACTGGCCTCAGGCCACGGACCCAGCCTGCCCAGAGCCCTCTGCAGAGCCTTCCTGCCCCCAGCAGATCCATGAATTTACCATGGGTAGACTCCATCCCCTCATCCAGATCCCCAGTAAAGATTTTAAACAGGGCTGACCCAGCACTGCTCCCTGGGCACACCACGGCAGGCAGCTCCCAGCTGGATGTGGCACCGTCCCCAGCACCCTCTGGGCCAGGCCATCAGCCAGCTCCTAGCCCAGAGAGGATGAACCTGTCCTTGCCCTGAGCTGCAGCTTTTCCAGGAGATGCCGTGGGACACAGAGTCAAAGGCTTTGCTGGAGTGCAGGCAGCCACAGCCACAGCCTGTTCCTCACCCAGCAGGCAGGGCACCTGCCCGTCAGACACCTGGCTGCTCAGGCAGCACCTGCTTTTTCTAAAACCATGCTGGTTGAATCTCATCCTTTGTTTGGCCTGTGCATGTTGTATCACAAACGTGTTGAATCACGCTCATGAAGTTCCACAAAATATTTTTTGGCCAAGGAACAATAGGATGTGATAATCACTCGAAAAGAAGGACCCATGGATCACACCCAGTCCTTGTGCCAGCAGTTGAACCATGATGGTTTGAGTCATCTACAGAATAAAAAAAATCATCTTTCTCAGTAGTTCAAACTTTGTAATTATATTAGTCGTATAATCTGTATTAAAATTCTCAAATTCCAGCTAATTTTGAGCCACAGTGAATGCCTTTGCATGGCAAATGATTCCTCTCAGAAAAAAAATAGCTAGGAAATAGGAAAAAGCCCTTCAAACACTGATATGTGAATAAATTAAAACTAATGCCAAGTAAGCTGTTTTGAGAACATTCCATCAGAATACTTATTTTTTTCTGTCCTAAATTTGGATAAAACTTAATAAGAATTAATTCCAGAGCATTTATGGGGGACTTCCATTTAGAAAAAACTTGGTGTGCAAAAGGTTTTAGGCAAGATCTGCAGCTAATAAAATGTGATATCGATGCAACGAAAATCCTGAAGATCTTCAGCTAATGAAATGTGACATCAATGTAATAAAGAAAAGTAAGCAAAAAAGCATCTGGATGTTCCTCAGCCCTTCAAAGTCACCTCTTTGGAAACATGAAAATTTCAGCATGAAAGAAGGAAGCCAATGTGAACATACCCAAAAAGAAGACAGAAAAGAAGTTTGGGCTTTCTCAATGAATGAGAAATTAAACATATGAGCTACAGTCTTGGTCTTCTGAGGCCAAGCTGTGAAAAATTATTGCAGTACAGACATTTAAACAGAAGAGATACTTAGCATGAGAATTATGAAAAAAAAAAAAACAAAAAAACAAGGAAAAAAAAAAAAAAAGCACAAGTACAGGATCATTCCTGACACCTGAGTTCTGGAGTGTTGCAGAATGAGGACTGATATCCCCAAGGCAGTGTCTGATGCTGTTTGTAGTTAAAGTGTTGCTTTGGAAGACATTTGATTCTCCACCAATAGATCAAGACACAAAGGAAGAGTGAACCTTAAGTACCATTTTGCAAATTTTCTGTGCTGTAATCTGTTTCCTTTGGGAGGGTTGATGTTCACTAGCAGATGGAAGGTCCATCCAGCAGCACCAGCAAGCAGAGAAGCAGATTAAAAGTACAGAGTTCAGGTCACTGTGGAATCAGAGGCAGTATAGAAGAAGTTTTGTCTCTGAATGCAGAATGTTTATCACTTTTAGAAATGCAAAAGCTGATTTTCATTGCTGATTTTAAATCAAACAGAGAAAACGTTGTCTGTCGCTGTTTTAAATTGTTTTGAATAGTAAAGTACCCTGGGACCTTTGCTGCATGAAAGATAGTACCTCAAAGTGCTTTATTGTTGTAATTTCCATGGAAATTAACATTTACTTGCATGGTTATCTCACTTTCTGTGTAATGTAGGGTATAACCACCTAAATCCCTTTGAAATACAGTTGCAGAGGTATTATCAATCTGATTTAAGATTTGTTCTACTTTTCTGCTTGAGTTTGCTGAGCACTTTTGCTTTTTCTCCTGGTGTTGAACTATACAAGTTAAAGCTGAAATTAACTTTAAAATTCAGCAGCCATTTGCTTCTGTTTGGTTTTATTACTTCTGCTTGGTTTTATTTCCCCATCTTTTGTATTCAGTTTCTTGCCTATCCCTCCTTCTGTGTCCACTGCAGGCAGTTAATGACTACAAGTTGTTTGCAGCACCAGTGAAAAACCACCAAACGTAAATCCTCGGGGATTTTCACCCCTGCTCCACACCCAGGCTGGCATTCATCTCAAGTTGCACAGGGCAGGCTTAGAATTGGTATTAGAGGGGGGAAAAAGATCTGTCATACCCTGGAGCTGGTTTCCCAGGGAAGTTGCAGAGTCATCACCCCTAGGGGGATTTAAAAGACACGTAGCAGTATGAGAGACCACTCAGAGACATGGTTTAGTGGTGGGCTTGGGCAGCACTCAATCGTTGGACTCAATCATCTTAGAGGTTCTTCCCAGCCTAAATGACATTGTGATACTATGATCCAAGTTCAAGAATAAATTCATTTATCACCTAATCTTCAGACAAGGAGACTTCCATTAAATTTCTTCAGTCCTTCCTTCCTTCCTTGTGCTGCACCCACGGGCATGTGCGACATACCTCGTGTGGACGTATCCAAACACTGAATGGTAAAATTGTAATAAAGCACCTATGTAAAATTATGTTTTCCTGGGACATTAGTTGACAAAGGAGCAGGAACTGTGAAAAGAAGGCAGATATTGGGTGTGCAACTCAACAAACATTTTGCAAGTTGCACACCCAATATCTGCCTTAGTGCCCTTATCTGCCTTATTGCGTTGCACACCCAATATCTTATTGAGTGCACACCCTTATCTCCCTTATTGAGTTGCACACCCAATATCTGCCTTAGTGCCTTAGTGCCCTTATTAGTGCCCTCTTTGTGCGTTTCAGTCCCTCAAACTCCCTTTGAGCGTTTGAGGGACTGAAACACTCAAAGAGGGCACTAATTTCTGCTCAAGTATCTCTTCACTGGGGACAAAGGGGGAGGTATTTCCAGAGGCAAAGAGGAGGTGGAGAAGGAAGCTATTACATGTGTCTCTGGAGCTCCTTGGAACCCCAAACTCATGGTGTAAATTAACTCAGTAACTAATATATACCTAGAACCAGAGCCACTGCTGGTAAGTCTAAGTTAAATGTTGCATTTCACTGTATTAACTTTCTATAACTGATTCAATTTCTGTAAATCTGTATTATGGCTTGATGGAAGTGGATTTCTTTCTTTATCTTACAGTAACAAAACTAATGTCCAGTTCCAGTGGGAGCACATTGTTTTCTGTGCCCAGGATTACAGTCCAAATGACTTAGTCTTTACAGAAGTCAGGACAGCACAAGAAACTGATGGTATATGAGGAACACAAAATACAGCTGGAAGCTTCAAGGCAATCATACAAATGAGTTCCTGGTTATCAATTTTCTTCTGTTGTTTATGTTGTCTTCATCTAGAGCTTTCCTTATAAAATGCAATATTTTAGGAACATCCACAAATGCTCACTTTATCTTCCTTCTAAAAAATAAGCATTAACAATGATCCTTATGGAATGACATGTTGTTTCAAAGTATTGCTATAATTACTTTTATAACACATCAACATTCAACTTCACCAAGAGAATTTTTTTAAAATTTATTCAATTTACTATTACTTAGCTGTCAGTGAAGGTGATATACCTGCTTTTAAGGTGCATTATTTGGATGCAAAAATTTTGACATTAAAGAAAAGTCATGGAAAAATAGGATGATATCCACAGTGGACAAAACAAGGTTAAACAGCATTAGCAGCAGCCTTGCAGATAAAACATAGTTTTATGGTTTATCTGCAAGTCTTTACATGTTTAATGACATGTGAGGCCTTGGATAAGTCAAGTCACCCTGGTGTACTTCAATTTTCTTGCCTGCTCTCTGAGTGCAAATAATAACAATAACACATAGCAAGTCATGATGGAGAGCAGATAGACATATTCATCAGTGCCACAGAGAAATAAATTGGCAAGAATCCTTTGTCTTAATGACCGTTTTTCTATATAACGAATTCCAAAATTCCCTGGGAGGAGGTGGTATAAGTGGCCTTACCTAGAGCTGCTTTATCCATCTATCAAGGCATCAAAGGAAGAAGAGAAAATGGTAGTTAAATTTCTGCTTATTTTCTCTGGTGTTCTATTCTAAGTTAGTGCTAATGTCAATTAGGTATATTCATCAGCTTTGACATTTTGTACTTGACAAATTGATGGAGGTTTAGAAATGTGGTATAATTTCTCTTATCAAAACTTTTTTTTTAAGACTTTTAATTACTATGGATCCTAATCAATGAGGGTTTTACTTCTGATTAAAGTAGCCATTGAAATCTTGACAATGCTTTACACACTCTATCTGAATTTAATTAATTTTTTTTTCCTTTCCTTCTTTCCTTTTTTTATTTGATGCTGTGGAGGGAAAGAGAATGGAGAAGCAAGAAAATTCAGCTTTATACAGAGTAACAGAAGCAGTTGGTAGCATAACAAAGTTCTGACTTTATTAATTTAATGAAAATACCCAAATTGATCAATACTTACTATTGAAGTCACAGTTGTTTTGGTTTGGAGGGACCTTACAAATCATCAAATTTTGGCTTCCTCCCACAGGCAAGACACCTTCCATAGCCCAGGTTACTCCAAGTCTCATCCAGCCTGGTTGGGACACTTCCAGGGGTGGGGTAGCCACAGCTTCTCTAGGTAACCTGTGCCAGGGCCTCACCACCCTCACAGACAAGAAGTCTTTCCAATATATCCCATTTAACCCTGCCCTCTGGCACTGGGAAGCCTTTCCCCCTTGTCCTGTCACCTCAGGCCCTTTCCCAAAGTCCCTCTCCAACTTTCTTGAAGTCTCTTTAGGTACTAGAAGGGGCTCCAAGGTCTCCCTGAAGACTTGTCAATAATCTTCTCTTCTAAATAATCCCAGCTCTCTCTCAATTTGATGATTATGGATATGGCAAAAGGAAATTTTTATGAAACACAAATTATTTGATTTATACTGGATATTTGTAAATGGTGAACTTGCTGTTTTCAATTACCATGTTATTTCAGAGAATAAAAATGATGTGTCCTGTATTAAACAAGAGCAATCAGAAATTGCTCTTGTTTAATACAGGACAATAATAATGAAAATATAATGAAAAGAATAATAATGTGTATAACATTTCCTTAATAAATTCTCCATCATACCCACTTAACTTTAAACTAAGAATTGCAGTTGTCAGAGAAAATATGGGTTTCATGATCAAGAACTAGGAAACTTGTAATCTTCATTTGTATTTGTGTGTAGGATTGTAGAATCTTGACAAAGCTGTGGTTGTATAATATGGCAGCCCTCCACGGTTTCATTATACAAAGTCAGCATCAGAGAAGAATACACCCTAGAATGAATTTAAAAAATCTCTTTTGCCCCCTTTCCTCACCAATCAGAGATTCTAGAAATGAAATGTTACTCCAAATTTTGAGAAAGAGTCTCAAACAGAAGTAGAACATATCTTACAGCTTCTAGCAGTCCATTTTTTCCCAGGTTAATAAAATATTATTATTCATGTTTGAACCTTAGCAAGTTTCTATTCCAGTCTTCTGCTTGAAGCAGAATTGCCCTGAATTCAGACAAAGTTCCTGTCAGCTTTCACCAGTTCAGTGAAAGACTGCAATGCTTTCTTAGGCAACCTGTTCTAATGCCTGACTCTTCTTGCCTTGAGAAATATTTCTTTATGTCAAATTGCAACTATTCTCGTTCTAATTTACAGCCATTTTCTTTTCTCCCCCTGCCACCAACCTCATTAAACACTCTCCACCTACTCAGAAACTCCTTGCAGCTATGGAAAGGATGCCCTCTAAGCCATTTCTGCTCATGGTCAGTTTCCCCAAATTATCACAGGGAATATGCTCTGGACCCAAGTATTTTGTTGGCCCTTTCCATTCCCATTGCAGTGTATCAATGTATTTCTCGTCTCAAAGTGTTCAAAACTGGCTCATCACACATTAAAAAAAAAAAAAAAAATCTCTTTCTAAGGCAACTTAAACTAGTCTTGGCTCTCTTTCTATAGCTCAGCACTTTGCAGACTTTCAGCAATATATGATGAAGGGAAGTATTTCTAACTTAAATTTACTTAATTAAGGTGTAACAGTTGTTCCTTGATTAAACACAAGTTTCATATTACATAGGAATTAAGTCTAACACAATTAAAATCTTTATCAAACTCACAATATGTTAAGTTTAACAGCAAAAGCCCACTAAGGTATCTCTGGAGATATTAGCAAACCCTATGAGTATGTTATATGATTACTTATTTTTATAAAATACATGAAAACTATTCCTTGTTAAATCTTTCCTTCATATGAAAGGTGAAACCTTGCTTCCTCTCAACATCCATGGGAGATTTTCCATGAATTTCAGCAGGAATCATACCTCCTCCAGAATGTGCAAACAGTGCTTCTGTCTAAATATGAATTCAAGCATTAAGCTATTAATAATAAATGTAGAATCTGAATTGAAAAGTAGGCAAATGTTTTATAAAATGTGATGCCTGAATCACTTCTTAGACACTGTATGAGAGTCACAGCTCAGGGTGACTTAAAAAGCTATGGACTACTTTTGGATATTCTAAACTTTGATTGTAGATGCTGTCAGCCCTGCCCTGAATTCAGCCATCCCATTTTTGTCCTTGTCCTTCACATTTTTTAACATCAATAGTAGCCCTTCTCCTGCAGTAAGGAATCAGGATGTACATGATTAACACTGCTGGTAGCTGCTTCTGATTTATACTTTTATTTCACTTACTAATTGCCCAGCACTATTAAAAATGCTGAGACCAAAAACAGGGGATTAAACCTTTATAAAGGAAAATCAGACAGAAAACTTCATGGAGGCCTGGAAATTTTTCAAAATCACATTAAAGTGAAACAAGGCTGCAAAAGAGTGAGTAGCTAGAAACAAAAAGCGGAAATTTTGCTGTAAGAAACAAACCCAGATATTTCCAATTCTGACATCCACTGATCTATCCATTTATCAGGAGGTGTGAAGGCTTTCATTCAACATTATTGTGTTGAATTTCCAAGAATCAACTACAAATACTATTATTATTATTACTATTATTATTGATGATGATGATTATGATGGTGATGATGATGATGATGATAATAAAATTAATAATAATAATAATAATAATAATAATAATAATAATAATAATAATAATAATAATAATAATAATAATAGTAATAATATAACAGTAGTAGTATAAGACCAGTAGGAGTACCAGTACTGATTCTTGGAAGACAAATCAGAAAACTGATTTTCTTTGGTCGTTCACTGTTGTTTGGACAATTCTTTCCCAGCTTTGTTTCCCAGGCTCTGTTTTTTTCCTTTTCATGTCTCTGCATTGAATTTAGGATCCCTGCATCTCAGGTAGGTGCTTATTTATTTGATTTCTTTCTTGCTCTTTCCTCTTTCTTGTTTTCTTTCTGGTCTTTCCTCAAGGCATTGAGTCAATGCCTTGAGCAGGTCTTGACTGTTCTTGAAATCAGTATTTCTGGGTGTGAACAAAACATTCTCAGTGCAGTGTTGTCAGTAGAAGGCCAGTGCACAAAAGTGTAAATTTTTCTTGAAACAATTCAGTAAGAAGAAAGCACAATAAAAGCTTTCTGGCTAATTTAAAGTTTTCTCAGAGGACTGATGTGAACCTCTCAGCTCAGTTCCAAAAAAACAGAGGCATGGAGTTGTCTCTGCCATGGAGGGCATGACAAAACCTTTGGCTCTGGAAATTCCCTGGAGCTGTAGGAATCCCGCTGATTTCTCAGGAAGAGAATTGTTCCTCATCACATGGCACTGCAGCTGGGCTACACTGGGTTACAGCTGGACTACAGTTCAAAGGCAAATCTCAGCCTCGAGCTTACACAGAGCCACATTCCCAAATCCATCTGTACCTTTTCCAGTAACCAAAAGAAGTGTCTCTTGCTAGCCAGACACACCTTTAACAGCAGCTGAACAACAGGAGAAGGAAGATGCATCTTATTTGACAGCCTAGTCCATGTATCCCAGCTGCTCCTGGCTGTCTCCCAAAAGAAACATAAAAATATCTTCCCTGTACAAGCCAAATATTCCCTTCCATTAAAGGCACAGAACACAAGAAGTTGTGAGTAGCAACTGCTCTATACTTTTTGCAAGCATGATGGAGTAGAGACATCAGGATATTGGGTAATAATGAAAAGGAAAACCAGCAAGCAAGTCTCTGTAGTCATATAGACCAAACTGACTGTGTGACATTTTCATTTTGAATGAATGCCATAAACAGTAGAAAATACAGGTTTAATGAATATGCCTTCATAAAAGCATAAACAAGACAAACCTTTTCACTGCAATGTTTATATTTACAGCACATAAGTTACAAATTAAATTTACTCTGGGATGTGCTTCTGATATGAATGACTTTTCTGTAGAGAAATATTATCTGTAATCATCAGATCACTGAGAGCAGGAAGGATCCATTAGTGATGTTGGGGATGATGAACTGAAGTAGTGTTTAGTGGGTTTTAATTATGTTAAAAGATTAAAGTGCTCAGGAAAGGGTGTAAGTCATACCAAAGGGTAGGAAAATGAACTGACTTTATTTAAGTAAGTAGACATGTTTATTTCAAACAATTTTAAGCTGATTGCTTATTACATTAATATGTTTTAGGAAACTGATCTATTCCAGTACTTTGCAGTTACATTGTTTAATATTGCAGTCAAAACATTGAAAAACTATGAGTCTTGGCTATAAAGTTTTTAAATTATGAGATTTAAAAATATGTACAAGAATTTTTCATATTTTAGCTGTAGAAATATACAAAATCCTCACTGCATTCAGAAGATTACAGTTATAATTTTTTTCAAATTCAAGTTCCCTCAAAGGCTCATGAGATCCTGCTTTAAAAATTGTGCCAGGGATGAAATACTGCCTTCACTGAGGTCAAGAGAAAATGTACTATTGATTTCAAGCAGATTTCAATTTTAAGAAATCATAATAAAATTTTAGCATTTGGGTCCTCTTCTGCCTGTAAATTAACAGCATCTCTCTGGTAACTCATTGCAGCCTGGAGTTTGATATGAAGCTACTTAGAGCAGGGTGAATTCACAAAGACCCTGGGCCAGGTTTCATCACCCTGTACCCCTTTAAACCTCCAGTAATTACAATAATGTGATTTTACAAGTGCCAGACAGAGCAGACTCGTGTTCCTGGTCAGGTCACCCTGAATCAAAGTATTCCTCCAGGTTTCTGACAAAGACAGAGACACAACTTTTGTGTGCCACAGCCCCAACACAGTCCCTAGGCCATACCAGTTCAAGACATCTAGCCATTGCAAGGAGGGAGAAGGGAAGTGATAAATATCCTGTGGCTGCCTCAGAATATTTTCTTCCTGCCCAAAGACCCCTAGATCATTTTGATAGCAGTAATGACAATATTATTAATGACAATTCATGTAACCTTTGTGCACACCAAAACTTCTAAATTACTTGCTGAAATCTTCATGAACAAAACGCCTTTTCACTTTGTTGTTATTCCATGAGGCGTTCTATGGATAGAATTTACAATTACTTCTTGATACCAGCTCTGTTCCTGGAGAACAAACATTTCATTGTTACTTTCCACATTAGCTGACACTCTAACCATGAGTTTTTTTTTCTTCCAAGGTGTCTCATGGGACTTATATGAAACAAATAATTTTTTGCTCCTCTTAATTTCATGCTTTAACCCCTGTTAAACCAAGTTCTAACCCATTCACAGCCCTGTACTGCAACTCAAATCAATTTTCTTCCAGTATTCATGGCCTGAACTCCCTCAGAAATGTAAATTAGGAAGCAACTCTGTGCATGAAACTTGACTTAGACAAAACCAGCCCTTTGGGTTGCAGAACACAGGGGTCATCCCACTCTATTACTTTTATCCATATTCCTGGATAATAGACAGAATTATAGCTTGGACTTGTTTTGTTAAGTTAGCAGCTTCTAGCACTAATACATTTTGTTACTCTCTCATTGCTAAAACCTCCCTTCAAATGTTTTGGTGAAAGGCCACATTATGCTTCTAATACATCAAAAGGTGTTTTAATGAAGGCTGTATGAGCACAGATTTTTGCTCTGCCATTCATGTTAATGTATGCCTAAACAATATAAAGTAATATAAAGAATAAAAATATGGTGTATGAACTACCTGCAAAATGGAGTATCCACCCCTGGGCTGCAGAGTTATCATGACTCTAATAAGACAATTTTCTAATTGGACATTAAGCATCATTTTCCAGTCATCAACTAATTGAATCTCATTTAAGGCTTTTCAATTGGGAAAAAAACCCATATGTTTTCCCCAGGAAAAGCTCACCCGGCTTTCCTCCTGCCTTTCAGCTTAACACCTCAGTGGGCTTTGTGGTCTGCAATATTGAATTTCTGATTACGGAGGAGATGTTTACAACACAGATGATAGTTATAAGTGGTGCATCTCAAAGCAAATTTAATTTGTTTTTCCACTGTGCTGTTAAAAAAAAAAAATGGAAAAAAGAAATATAAACGCCATCTTGTTTATAGTTTTATAAAGTCATATTCATTAAATCCACATGCTTGGCATTTCATGTAATTTTATCCATAAAAAATAAAAATGTTATGTTTGTTTAAGCCTATTTGATGGCAGGGATTTACCTCCCAGTTGTTGCTCTTCGTTACCAACAGTTACCCGGGACAGCTCCTAATATTCAGAGCTGTGGCCTTCTCAAATCCCTGTTGAATGTAAGAAAAAGGTTTTTAGCTGGAGTCATACCAGCATGGTAACAGGGCGAGGGGACCTATCTTGTTTAATTGAACTGACGTACATAGTTTAATATTAAGACCTAGTCTAATCCTGCTAATGGAAAAATTTAATATTCTGATAGAATCACTTGATGAAATAGAATATTATATCCTGTGTTAAGAAAGAAAGAAAAAAACTTTAATTTGCACAAGCTTGATAGTTCAGTATGTATTTTTTATTAGCAATCATATGATCCTAATCCTTAGACCAATGCCAATGTTTTCTTTTATTTGGTGGTTTCTGATAAAGCATCAGAAAATCTTGTCTTAAAATAAAGTCATATTTCATTTTGATATAGTAAATTAAATGGAGTGCTGTCTGCTACTTTATGGCTTTTCTGGTCAAGATGGGTGCTGCATTCTCCTGTATTCAGTTGTGCTGTGGGGCTCAAACACAGAATCACAGAATCGCACAGAATCTCACAGAATCACAGAACAGGTTGGGTTGGAAGGGATCTTAAAGACCATTCTGTTCCAAACCCCTGCCACGGGCAGGACACCTTCCACTACCCAAGAGCACTCCAAGTCCCATCCAACCTGGCTGTGGACACTTCCAGGGATGAGGCAGACACAACTGCCCTGGGCAGCCTGTGCCAGGGCTTCACCACCCTCACACACCTGCCATATCACAGCATAGTGGGTTAAATGTTGTAGGATACTAAACTACCTTTATGGTAGCTTAATTCTGCTAGGAACTCTATTCAGACCAGCTTCTGATTACCCTAAAGGATCTGGTGAGTCCTCAATGTATAAAAACACAAAGAAATAAATGCTATCCTCTGTTTGGTCTTGGGATGGCATCTAGCATCAGTCAGCAGGTGGTGAGCAATTGTATTGTGCATCACTTGTTTGGTTTTTCCCTTTTTATTGCCATCATTACTATTTTCTATTATTATTAAATTTTGCTTTTTTTACAGTTATTTAACTGTTGTTAACCTACAACTTTTGTTTTTGATTCTCCTCCCCATTCACTGTCGTGTGGGGGGAAGAGGGCCTGAGTGAGTTGCCAGCTGAGTTTACACCATGACACCACCTAATCATCCTTTGATCCTGGTGGCCAGTGCTTCCATGATCCCTTTCTCTTTCTCTATTTCAGCATGGAGACAAGTTGGTTGGATGCCACACAATATTGCAGACAGAGAATAGAGGCTAGTATTCAAACTTGGGGAAATCTGTAATGTAAATAAATGTCATAAATGCCAGCTAAAAAGCAGAAGTGAATGTTTTCAGTGTTTTAAGAGATAGAAAAGTCAAAGCAGTTCAGTGTAAGAATGCCTATTGGCAGTGTTGGTAGTTTCTAGCTGGTGGGCACCACGCAGGTGAGTAGAGGATGCAGCTCCAACATAATTTTCTGTTCATGTTTTCTTTTGTGGTGGGGCATGCACTGTTTGTGATCATCCCAAAATAAGATTTCACTTATGCTTAAAGTTTTTGTGGGAATGGACCCTCCATCACCAGGCAAAAAAATTGCCCATGGGCTCAGCCATAACGTGTTGGGATAGAAGTTCCAGCCATCTGTTCCCCACCTAACAGAACTTCATTACTCTCTCATGTGGATCATGAGAAAGGAGTTTTATTACATTCCTTCCCATTAGTGCTGCTGTAATTTTAGTGAATACCATTGGAACAAAGAATTGCTGGACAGAAGTAATTATCATCTGTCAGCAGAACATGATTAAAAAAAGGAAAGAAAAAAGGATACAATGATCATGTCAGTGTTTTTCACATATGTCCACAGGTTCTGATCATTTTGTGTTAAAAATCTTAACTGAATATTGAGTCTCAAAGGAAATTCTCAAGTGTTTTCTTTCCCATACAAAAATTCCATTATCACACCTTATTTTTACAGTTGAATTAATATTTCCTGTGAAAATGCCATTAAATTTAGTTTCCAAAGGCCCTGTATCCCATCTCACTCCTATCCTAATATATCTTGATCAAGTCTTTCATGTATACAGCTATGCTGAGAATTCTATCATACATATTCATAGACAAGCTATTACAGATACAGTAATTGCTGCTTCACATGCTCCACAAGGTTTTATAAAATATTAATTGGCTATTATTCCTATTGCAGGTGGAAACACTAGAAAGATAGCTCCCTCCTGCAATATAATAAACTCATTTTCAAGTTACTTTATTGCACTGTGAAACAGAGATATGTGCACTGAAACCTAGCACAGTCTCAAGCTACACGATGTTATTCTGAATTTCTATTGCCTCAAAGTTAGGATTTTGACAACTTTAAAGTTGTTAAAATTCTAATACAATGAGATTTTTCTCTTAAGTGTGTCTAGGCTATGAGATGGGTACATAAGAACAGATTCCTCAGGCTGTATACAGATTTTCCACAGGCCATGGTCATGCACATGTATTTTTTCCCATGGTAAAAAATTACTTGTGCATGTTTTCTGACATGCAACTAAGATATCTTCAGGGCTCATCCCTTTTTTATTGTGTTCACTTAAAAAACCCATGTGGATTAAAAAAGCCAGGGAATCCCCATGATAAAGGACTTCATCCACATGGATTACACAGAGAACAGTGGCCTATAAAACACGTGGAAATAGAAGACAAAGCTCATTCTGAAAGAGCCTGGAAAATGAACTGGAAAAAAAGGAAAGTGTTTGTGTGTTTATTTGTTGGTCAATATTTGAAAGAAGTGTTAGGATGTTGAAGACTTCTGGAAGCAACACTGGGGCTGTTGAGTAATTAGGCTTTTGATGGGAAGTAATTTAATCTGTGAAAAAAAAAAAAATGTGTTGACCTAACTCTTTTCAGCTGCACATAGACACCCAGGGCCTTACATTGGTCAGCATTTATTCCAGGGTAAGGATCCTTTAAAACGTGTTCAGCAGGAGTATCTGTATCCAGGACTGTGACACCCTTCTTTCAGTCTGCACTGCTTCTGAATGTATGAAAGCCTTGTGGCACTGTCCTGGTGGAGATTCTTGATTACACAGTTTTAATTCTTTCTAGGACAATAAGAAAGGAGACCAACAATCTGACGATCTGTCTGAGGTGTCATGCCCTGTGGGCTGGATTCATGTGCAGCATCAGCTGCAGAAGTGTCTCGGAGGGAGGCTGTAGAAATCTCAGAAAGAGAGTTTGCATATTTCAGAATTGTCAAGCAGCTTAAAGTGGATGTTGCCATCTGAAATGATAACCCCATTGAACAGGAAACTCTTGCAATGCACTTCAGTGAGGTGTGGATATTTATAATTACCTTATCTGGCTCTGGAGTTCCCAGGTTGTGTCCAAACACAGACACAGGATCTAGTATAGAAAGGAGACATTGTTTATTCTCCTCGGGGTACAAGTGGAGGTTTTCACAAATGAAGCACACTGATTGTCAAAACTTTACACTTGCATGCATTTCAGCAAACAAAGACATCTCAATTAAGGGGGTACAAGTTACCTGGTTCCCTTATTAATTAATATTCTACTACCTATTGGTTAACAATTCTCTCTTCTCATGCTGATTAGTCTGCACGCTCAATCTTTCTCTTTCGAGTTGGGAGTTTCTTGGGTCAGAGGTGTTGATCTCCCACTTGCAGGCTCCAGGTGCTCTGAACTGGCTCTGATCCCTTGCATCACAGGGGACCTGTGGTGCCAGCCAGGTGACAAGGGACACAGCAGGAGCTGACACTCAGCAGGAAAACCCCAGACTGTTCAATAAAATCCAGGAGGTCCTTTGTTCAGGACCCTTCCTTTGAAGCTATGAGGTCTGTTTCACTGAAAGGCAAGATCCTGTTTCACATTCTCATTCTTTTTAACTCACTGGGGGAATTTTTAACTATTTCTTACCTTCGTGATGTTGACATTGCTGAAAACAACATAATCACAGAAAAAATATCAGTTATGTGGAAAATACAGAAATAAATCCTCTCTTCTTCTGCAGTCACAATTACATGAATGGGAGTACACAATGGCAGTGCAGAATTCAGGCAGTCCAAAATTAAACATTTCAGCATTAGAAACATGAGTTTCAAGAGCACCAACAAAACAATATGAAAAATAAACTTTTATTATTACTGTATATTTTATAAATTCTCTGGGGAGAATTTGAATAAAGCACAAAAAAAACCAGAGAAAATCCTGGCTATAATCCAAATTCATAGAAGAAAATAAATATGTAATTCTACAGGCTATAGTCATGAAAACAAATTCCGTTTTCTTATTTTTAATTGTAGGTCTGATATCCAAAATTAAATTAAAGTTTAATTGTGCAAAATTTCTGAAAGTAATCTCACAAGTTACATACAAATAATCTCTTAAATTATGATTGATCTGCTGGTCAATAGTGTTTATGAAAACTCAAATGCTAAAGAAGAAGCTGGAAAATTTTAGATGCATTTGGGATTTATTATGGGTTCCTGTGTATTCAAGGTTTCCAGAATCCAGAAAAACATCATAATGGAATTACTGAAGCAACTATTGTTTTGTTCAGCCTTTGCATCCTTGATCTTCAGTGTAGTCCTCGGTACAAATTGCTGTAATCCAGCTGATTTTGTCACAGCAACAGAGATCTTAATCTATTGGTTACTATATACTGGGATTAAATATAAGTAGCTGGAAAAGTTATGACCTTCCTTCAGGGAGGAGATTCTACAATTTCTTTGTTAATGTGGAAAAAGACTTCCAGATTAGCAGACAGGGAGTCATGTGGATCTTAACTTTTTTTCTCTATCACATGGAGGATTTTAGGAAGACATTTTTACTTACATGAAGGTAATTTGCCTGGATATCATTTGGAAGTTTTGGCCCTTTTCATTCTTCTACTAATTCAGGTAATTCCTTTCAGAAGTTTGAAGGCTATTCAATTTTCTGTCAATTCAGTTGGTAGATTGTTCCTGACACATAGAAGCTGCCTCAACAAAGGGAAGACTTTGTGGGGTCTTTTTACAGTTCAGATTTTCCATTACTGTGATCTACCTAATCAGCTGTATTGATCTACTGCTTTGTTAGAATAGCTAGTAGTGCATTAGGGGCTACAGCATGGTTCTAAAGTGTATTTAAATCTAAGACAATTTACATCACCCATTTACTCCTAATGGTAAAGGAATAATTCAACAAAATGCTACAAAGGTTTGAAGATGTAGCATTAAAAAAGGCTTTTCTGAAAATATATTCTCGGAACATCATGTAAATCTTGGACAACATGAGAAATCCTTTCCAAATTTGTGCCAAATGAACCTGTCAAATTACATGCTACCTATTTGAAAGTTAAATGAGACACTTTTCTCACAGGGAATATGTTCCTTGATTATCCCTATGAACACAGCTCACTTCTGTTGGCAAGAAGTCTTTTAATAGGTTTTCTCACTGTCATCAAGCAGCAGAATTTGAAGTGTATAAGTTAAAAAAACTGTATATATTATGAACCAAAGACATGCACAAAACAAGAGGAAGAAACCCTGAATAATGTGGTGAAGCAATTCAAGGAGAACTCAGAAATTTGCCTAGCATAAATTTCCTTCATAATCACATTGCTCATCCGTTTCTTCCTTCCCTGAGCTCTTTAAATTACATCGTTGTTTATTCAGTCATAAAGAATGACACTGGGGAGGGGAAAGGCCAAGCAACCTTGGGACACATTTTATTAAGACTTTTAATAAAGTTTTATGCAAAGTTTTGTTTTGTTCTGGTATAAAATATGAAATCAATTCTACTTTTAAGCTTAGGAATCAAAGTTTTCTTGTGACTACACAAAGTACTGTCTTTTTAAGGCTTCTTGTAGTAATGTTCTGTTTTAAAACATGGAAGTTCCCTTCTCTGTTAGAAACATGGTAAGTATTGCTGCCTTTTTGAAGTGCATTTGTTGTATTTATATTTTTATGAAGAAATCCTTTGTCTGTCTCAGTCAGAGACTTAATGGCTGGTGAAAAGCAAAATAGCATATATTCTAATTTCTGCTTTTTATAAAATCTAGATTTAGGATTTGATTATATGAATTAATATAATTTCTTTATTAAAACAGAATGCAATAGCATACTATTGTCCCTCCCCACTATATTTATTCTTTTGTGCTCTCTTTGAGAAAACAGCAACAGAAAGAAATAATGCTTAGCCAGTTCACTAGTCCTGGAATTTTTATACATGGCTCATGGCTAGAATCACTTAATTGTAGGATTGCTAAGATTAAGAAAATCCTCTAGGATTATTGAGTCCAACCAATAAACCAGCACCACTGTGTTCACCACCAAACCATATCCCCAGGTTCCACACTCACATGCCCTTTGAACACTTCCAGGAATGATGATTCCATCACTTCCCCGAGCAGCCTGTTCCAAAGCTTTGCAATGCTTTCCATGAACAAATGAACATATAATCAGAGAAGCACAGAATATCCTGAGTGGGAAGGGACCTTGACCATCCATACAAGGATGATAAAGTCCAGCTCTCAGCCCTGCACAGAAGCTCCAACAATCCCACCCTGTGCATTCCTGAGAGTGGTGTCTAAAGGCTCCTGGAGCTCTGGCAGCCTCATTGCTGTGCCCATTCCCTGGGGAGCCTGGGCAGTGCCCAACCACCTTCTTGGGGGAAAAACTTTATCCTAATATCTTTCCTCCCACTTTGCTGGAGAGACACTCAGAACGTGTTTCTCTTGATCAGTAATTTGCAACAGTTCATTAGCCCATTATGATGTGTTAGAATACCTTTTCCCTGTTCCAGTAGTTCCAGTAGATGAACAAATTGTGATTATTTTCTGCCCTTTGGGAAGGTGTTTCCCATGCTCAGTATGGACCTATGGATCCTTTCCGGCTGACTTCCTGAACCTCTTCCTCCTTTTTCTCCACAGTGGAGTTAATGTATTTTATGCAACTAATAATAGTTTCAGATCTGTCCTTTCCTACCTCCCCAACTACCATCCAATGGATCCATTTATCTCTTTGTTTTGTCTTTCTGTCTCTTTCTGATTTTACCCATATCTGACTTTTACTTACCCTGGCAACACATTTTGGATACAAAACCAAAGAACAGTTTTTGTCTGTTTCTTCTTGTGCCTCACTTGTTACTTCTTAACACTATTCCTTTTCTTCCTCCCCAATTATGGAGCAAAAATATGCCTCCATCTAATGTTTAGTCATTTTAATATCCCTGCTATCTGATGTGCTCAATTTAGTTTGCCTTTCCTATATAAAACCAATATATAATAAAGAGAGGGGTGTTGTTAATAAAACCCACAACTAGCAAAACCAATATAAAATATCTCCCCATTCACTTACTAATTTTCTTCTTAATATTCCAAGGCATATAAAGAAAAATAGATAGGAACTGAAAGTATTAAGATTCTGATCATGCGTGCTAATCTATTTTTTTAATACTAGGTAATTCCCAGATGCTTCTCGTAATTACCTCTTATCATTTAGTAGTTGCACAGGAGAAAGCCTTGCAAATTTCCTTGTATTCACATGCAATTGGAACAAGGTCATTGGCTAGACCCAAGGACAACAGCTGACAGTAAAACCTTTCTTCAATTCACTTTCCTATTACTAGGAAAAAATAATACTTACATTTTGGTCTTTGTGAGCAATAAGTGAAAACTAAGATATTCTATTATTTCAGGCCTTTAGCAGGATATTTAAAGACCTAGGGGGTTTGCTTTTATCCTTTTCATTTTTCCCAAAGTCTGAGTGCAGTTTTCATAATCTTAATGTCAGAGGTAATTCTCTGCATTGTTTGAGAGTTGAACTCTACACAGTACGCCAAGTATGCAGAAACTGAAATACATCAACCCAGAAAATAAAACTAGAAACTAAACCTTATTGTTTCAGAATGCAGAAAGTGTAACCAGAGTTGCTGTGATTATTATAAAAATAAAAAAAAAGAAAAGGAAAGTTAAATCACTTAAGGGTTATATCTCTGACCTAGCTTTTGCAAGACACTCTGCCTTACTCCAGTAAAGAACTGGCCACTAAAATTCTAAACCTTTAAATCTGAGATTTTTTCTTTCATCATTGTGCACAGTTTTAACACAGTGCTTTAAACAAAGGAGCTATGCAGTTCATTAATTCCTGGAAATGATCATTCACATGGCTTATAATAAGAGACTGGAGGATATATGCTCTTCTTTATATTTGGAGATGTACAAGAATCAGCCTCATCAGGACTAATGGCAATTATGAAGGTATATATTCTACACTCCCTGTTCTAACCTGGGTGAGACTAACAGTCCATTAATATTAATACATCAAAGGCAAGCACTTTGCAGATTAATGGAGATAATTAATATGAAAAAAGTGTCTGCCTTTTGACCTTAAAAGAATACTTAGCTTTAATGTACTTAGTAATTTAAATACTTTGTATGGTCAGGATTTTTTGCAAAACATTATTTTAAATTCTTATTCATTCTTTATTGAAATCAATGAGATTCTATAAATCTTTGGAGAAAAAGTTGTTTTGAGACCAGGAGAGAGAAGTAGCAAGGACTGTTCAGATAGATTCCAGAGAATACCAAGGAGGAAAAATAAGAGTCAAAAGTGACACTGAGTTGACAGGTGTGCTCTAATAAATGTGTCATGCAGCACAAAGAAACTTAGACAGGTTTATGGAGTCCACAGCAGAAAGCAGATCTTGATTTCAAAATTACCTTGCAGATGAGAGGAGCAAAACTTTAAGGAAAGACCAAGCAAAAGGGAAAAGGGAAAATATTTCCTTAAATTGGTGAGATCAATGAGAGGGTCTTAGATGAGTATATCATCATTTGTCTGCCCTCTGCAGTGTGGTAGTTAACCAGTTTTTTCTCACAGTACCTATCTAGTTTCCATCAGAACCTGCTCCTTATCTATTCCTGCTTGTGGTGCTATTAACACTACTTGGACCACACTTGTCCAGGTGTTGCATGATGTCTGAGCAGCCTTGTCTGCTAGACCCAAGGGTGGTGTCTTTCCTTAGCAGGGAGGTTGGAACTAGGTTGTCTTTCAGGTCCCTTCCAACCCAAGCCATTCATTAATTCCCTGATTGTTTGTTGAGCTTTGTGTCTGCATATCATTCAATAATATCTAATGGGAATGTTGGTGACATTGGTGTCACATATTTTAACCTTATGAACTATAAAGTGCAGAGACTTTAATGCCACAAAGCAAGGCATGGAAATATAGAAGGAAAAGAGCAGCACACACCAAAGTAGAAACTCCAGGTTGGAGAAGTGAGGGCAGAGGGACCCCTTGGCACAGCAGTGGAGAGGACACCTGTGTCCTGCTCACCAGCATTGCAAATCCTGGGCTGTGTCACATGTGAGACATGTGTCACCTGCTGGATGGCACCCTGACAGCCTAAAACACGATGTCCCCACTGAGTTCTGCCTGTTTTCCTGATCCTTGCACAGCTGCAGAAATACTGCAGCAAGGAAGGAATTCATCTCTGGCATGAAACAGCCAGCTGTATGTGGTATATTTTGGAAAATAAGCCTTGCTCAGTCTGCTCATCAATGGTAAGGTCTCACCTGGACAGTTTTTTATTCTAACATTATGGCATTGAGGCATACATTATTGACTACTTGGGTACATCAGCACATTCAGTATTTTCCTGAGCATCCTTTCTGAAGCTGATGCTCAGATTACACATCCACTTGGAGCCTAAACAGTCCAAAGAGTATGTTACCTTAATTCTGCCCACCTCTCTGTCATGTTTGTCAGAAATCTGGGAAAAATGTGCCTTCATCTGCTGCTTAAACTTCAGAGGCCTGCAGTTGATCTGCAGGACAAGAATTATTTAGATGTTTGTTTCCTTTGCACCTGGAAAGTTGTTAATTTTCTATTCATATGTTGCAGCACCATGTACCAAATGTCTCTGGGGTTCACAGGTTTCACAACAGGTGAGCATTCATATGCAATGTGAAGCTCCTTTCCCAATATGGTACTGGCAGGTTGGTAATGGTTCTTAGGACTATTTGAGAAATCAAAAGACATTAAATACAGTGTGCCCTCTTCCTGACCATTCTCATCAAATTCCTACTTCCCTTTTTCTTGTTCTCATTTTTCTTATATTAAAAACCATTTAAAGTTCATGCATTACAAATTTAATTTACATGGAAATGGGTAATATAGAGCAGGGAGAGTCAGCTTTGTTCTTGAGCATCCTGAGCAGAAACCAAAGGAAATATATCTGCCATCAGTTTGTCTGTTTTTTTCTTTTCAGTGTCCTTAAAAGCTCATGTAAGTTCCTGAATTATATTCCTGAATTATATTCCTGAACTAGCTCTTTTGCCACTGTTTCATCACTGATCTCCTCAGAGAATCTTCTAATGAATGTAGGAATACCTCTCCCTTGCAGGATTTATTATCTTCTTCTTCAAGGGACCCATAAGGATTAATGGGAATTGGTGTAGGATGGTCCTGATTTCCCACATGGGAGTTCTCCTCCAAATTCCGTCTTTCCTTTTGACTCGCCATGAAATATTACCTTCTGAGCTGTTACAATGCTTGGGAATACAGCTTTCTCCTCCACCTTCCCAGAGGAAGAGGCTATCGTCACAGTTTTAACATCAGTAATCATAATTTGCCTACACAGCTCTAAATATTTAAAGGCACATTTTATGCTGGATGTCTACACTGCCTGATTGAGTGGTGCAGCAGTGCCTGAGCTGTGTTGTTTTCCACAAACCCATATTGGTTTTGGTGACTCCCTATTTTTCTTACTGGCTGTGGTGTTACTTGTAGTCTAAAATGTGATTTCCGTGTGGTTCATGTGAACTTACATATCTTACACCTATGGCTTATATCACTTCACTTGTTCTGCTTAAAATGGTTACTGACTCTTTCTTCCTTTCCCAGGACAATTCAGCTTACTGTACGATTTGGATCAGGTTTTTCTTTTTTTTTTTTTTTTTTTTTCCTTTATTTTGTATTTGTTTGGTTAGTTAGTTTTATTAGGTTTTTTTTCTTTTCTTTTTGCTTTCCCTGTCTTTGATTAATTTTCTTACTGGTGTCTTTATCAACCAAACTTGGGAAAGGACCCTTTCAAAAGTTTTGCCTTTCAATGTTTTTTAATTACAATATCAAGCCAGTGTTCATGGTATGTCTTGAAATTCTCATCTCAGCTTGTTACTAAATTCCCAACACCTTCCTCCACAGCCCATTCTGTTGTCTCTAATACCGAATTTTCCATGTTCTCATCCAAGCTTTGCCAATGAGGACTGATAAAGGTTTCATTCTTTTCTGTTCCCCTAAATTTAAATTTAGGTCAGTTGTAAATATAAATTATGTTCTTGCTTTCCTCTGTCCTGTTTGCATGTGCTTTGTTTACTTTAGAAATCCCATTTCCCCTATTACCTTAATCTGGCATGATGGTTTTGTTTCTATGTACAGCCTTCTTTTATGCACAATTTTACTTCCTGCTTTACTAAAAGTCTTGTGTAAATGATTAACTTCTGCCAGATTACATGCACCAGCTAGTAGGTAGCAACACAAGATTACTCCATTACATCTAATTTGCACTTGTTCTTTGGTGAGATTTTGGTGAGGGAATTATTTCCAGAGAGGCTGAAACCACAGCTAGCAACCTAAGCATGCAGGAGGCGACTCACCTCTTACTGATGCCACTGGAAGCTCTTCTTCCCTGTGACACGTGTTCCCTCCTAGTGCTGAGTTTTACCACTCCCCCAGCCATTTCTTCTGCATTTCCACCACAGCACCATCAAACAGCTTGGGTTGGAAAGGACCTGAAAGCCCATCCCATCCCCTGCCATGGGCAGGGACACCTTCCACTATCCCAGGGTGTTCCAAGCCCCATCCAACCTGGCCTTGGACACTGCCGGGGGTGGGGCAGCCACAGCTGCTCTGGGAAACCTGTGCCAGGGTCTTACACTGTCTGAGAAAAGAATTTCTTCCCAGAGTCTAACCTTCCTCCTCACAAAGGGAGCTTTGCAGAAGAAGGAAATGGTGGTTCAGGCCATGGCCAGCACTCACGTTTAAGGCCTTGATATTCCACCTCCCATTCATGATCGGGCTGATTCATTCAACTGGACAGATGCAGATGGCAGCAGAAGGTCATGTGTGGGCAGGAGCAGCCTGCAGGGATAATTCATGATTAGGATCTATAGGTGACCTTGCAGGCTGCCTTTTACATCAGGGTTTTGGGGTTTTTTTTTATAAATAATTCACCCAATGCCCGGCACTATAAACTAATGCAAAACATCACTAATTAAAATGCCAAGTATGTTAGGATTAAGTGAGGATCATGTTGACATGCATTATTTCTTATGTGTTTTCACTCACAGGTTTGAGATAGTGTTTACCCTGCTATAAGAAATATCAAATTTCAAGGACAGACATAGTATAATTTTCCTGTTTTCATCAGAATTAAATTTCATTGAGTGTTTTTCCCCAACATGAATAAATATTTACCTGTATGGCAAAGAAATGCAAAACCAAATCCAAACCCAAACCTCAAATCAGAACAACAACAACAATATACAAACAAAACACATCACACCCTCAAAAACCCAAACTAAAACAGCAACAACAACAACAAACAAACCAAAGCAAAAAACCAAAAACTGACACAAAACTACCTTAAAAAACCCTACTAACAGCTGAAGACAATTGCATGTATTCCAGGCACTGACCACTGAGTCAGCAAACTGAGCAAAGAAAATTAAAGACATTGCAAATTGATGGTAATAACTGAATACTACCCACATTACTCTTTAAAGTGAGCAGGAAATATGATTATAATAGATATATTCTCACTTCAATGAGCCAGGTAACAATATCAAAATAAGACTGCCTAATGCAAGCAGTCCCCGGATCTTACAAATGTGGTAAATTGTTGAAATAATTTCATCTTCTGAAAAGCTCTGATTTGCAGAAACAGACTGGCATAGAATCTTGGCACATGCATGAAGTTAGGTGCCCAGGAAATTCTTTGAAAGATATTATCCACAGGGCAAGGGAAAACTGGACTCTGAATAAAAGCTTAATATTTCCTCCCTGAAGAAGGAAGGAATCTCACAGTTCCTGAGATTTTATGTGATATTTGAGGTACTTTGGTGCAAGGAAAAGGCTTTTTTGGGATAAGAAGCTCTACAAAGAGCCTCCAAGAGCCCCCCAAAGTTTTGCACAGACATCTGGAGGTGAGATACTCTCTAGTACATCCTGTTTGCTGATAGTCAACCTGATCTAGCAAACAGACAATGCAGCCAAGAGAGTCTGGAGAATCAGCCAGCTCTCCTTAGAGCAGAAAGCTGGGTTTGTGTCCCTACTGATCTGAATTTACATTTTTTAAGCGGTAGCTCAGGATCCTATTCCCAGGCCTGGCAC
Source organism: Serinus canaria (assembly GCF_022539315.1). Classification (NCBI taxonomy): domain Eukaryota; kingdom Metazoa; phylum Chordata; class Aves; order Passeriformes; family Fringillidae; genus Serinus; species Serinus canaria. The sequence goes on along the minus strand of NC_066343.1, from coordinate 72,051,572 downwards.
TGGTCTTCTGTGGCTGTGTTTCAGAACAGTGTTGTCTGTCAGAGAAATGTGTCAACTGCATCAGTGGACATAATAAATGGTACAGAATCTGAGAGAAGATAAATTTCAGAGATTATGACTTATAAATCAAAAAAACTTAACCTAATATTGATTTGAAAGCTCTCCTCTGGCTGTTAAAACAAAAAATTACAAAAGCACTTGTTGTTTCCTAATAGAGTTCACAAATATCAGCAAATGTGGAAAAATCCATGAGAGATTTAACATAAAGAATAGATCCTAAATTAATCACTATCTCTTTTTGTGTGCTACCAGCATCTCTTCCACTCTGTCACAATTTGTGAAATTTCAGGAGGAGAACTGTCCATTTATGTGTGCTTTCACAGAAACTCCTCAATAACTTCTGGGATCTCTTGTGCCAGTGGACTGGAAACCACATTTAAGGTGGCATGCATTAGCAAAAACAGAGATGTTTTTCACACAGGTGCTCTAGCTGAGCATAAAAACCAGAGCCTGAAAGTCCCCTGTGTAAGGACAAAAAGGCATCCATGTGTTTCTCAGATCTAACTCTCCAACACAAACATGAAAAATTTCTCTTAATTTTTGTGGAAAAGGAGATGCAGGGTCATAGAGATTATATTTGCAGGATTTATTCCCAAGGTCACAGACCCTTTTATGCGTTCTGGTGATCTCCCAGTGCCTATCACTGTGTTCACATTCCTGAGGAATACTAACCCTGATTTATGGAGACCAGCTTTATAAAAAATTCTTGTTGGGGTCTGTTTTTATCAAAATGGATCCTGGAGGATAATGAGAATCAGTGTCACACAACTTTCACAGGCTGGAGAAAAAAAACTGTGCTTAAATAAGGCCATTAAATATGACCATTAAACTAATTTCAGTGTCTGTGTTGCTGGTTTTTAAAAAATCCTGCATGCAGGCCAAATTGATTGTATTTTAATGTAATTCAACAGACATCAGCTGAAAAGATTATCTCAATATCATACAGTGAAATACCTCTTCCAAAACTGTGAGACTATTTAAGCTCTGTCACTTTTAGGATTTTAGACAGAAGCACTGCTACTGTGAGGAAGGTGATGGATCACAAGAGTCATCCCTCTCCATTTCTCACCCAGAGCATTCATTGCTTGGAGCTTTTCCTGAGTGATAACCCATATTGTTCCACATTTGCCATGAGGAACTGTGAGTTAAAAGTAAAGGCAGACACATCATGAACACAGATGGCAAACAAATTGTTTCCTGTGAAAACTTGTTTGTAATTTAAGGGAAAAGGCTTTGGATTCTTCACACTTTTCTCCCCACTGTCCATATCATTGTTCCAATATACTTTAATGCATAAACCATTATTATTTTTAAGAAATTGTATTTCTAAAATATTGGCTCAGTTTTCAGTTATCTTTGTAATTTTCTGTATACATTTCAAACTTTTATGCCTTCTTCCCTAGGTTTTCATCATTTTAAGGCAGCTGCATTTTTAAAGACCCACTCTGCAGGCACTGAAGTGGTCCTTCATCTGCTTTACCTTTTACTCATCAGCTGAAGAGGCTAAGGAATATTTTACAGCTTTTCCTGATTTCTGGTTAGCAGCATTATCAGCTAGGTATATCTGAGTAGCCGTAGATGTGGGTGGTTATTTGCTTTATGGAACCTCATTTGATTAATGTGTCTTTCTTGTGCTTAAAAGTATGTGTATTTTACAATCTGCAAATAAGAAATCCTGCTTGGCCATCTGCATTTGGTTTTCATCAGCATTCCCAGCCATTAGATTTCCCATGACGTAGTCACTGTGTGTGCTTTTATGGAGAGGCACAGAAAGTCCACACCTTGTGAGAGTGGAGGGCAAATCCTCAGACATGAAACCTCCTCTGTATTTCAGCTAATCTGGAATGAAATACTTTTATATGGGGCTGACTGCTGAATGCACACCCGTGACTGAATGGAATTTTTAAATAAGGCAGAGAAGGTGGAGGTAAACAGAGCTTTTAATTGCACATTTCCACACAGCCTTGCAAAAGGTTGTTTCATGCATCAATAAAGGCATGTGGAAAAGAGCATTTGCTTGTGGCAGAGGTGATGCCTCACATACCTGCCAGCACAGGGATCACAGCATCTGCTGTGCAGCAGCAGTGCACTGTGAACTGCAGGCTCCATCTGCAAGCAAACACAGAAAGTTTGCTGACTCTCCTGCACCTTAGGGCTCAAGGTCTATTTTTGCTCCCAGGCATGGAGTTAGAGGAACATAGTGAGTCCCAGTGGTAATAAATGACTTTTCTGTAAGTATTGTTTTCATTGCAAATAACTGATTTGAATAATAATTAAGAGAAAAAAAAGAAAAAACAAAACCTCAAAACATGCAGTTTCTTCTAGCCCAGCCCCATAAAAACATCACAAGTTCACAAAGATAAGAAAAAAAAGGCCAGGAATTATTTTCTTATATTGGGAGTTAGAGAGATGTTAAAAGTGCAGATTTTGTTTTGTTGTTTTGGTGGTTTTTTTTAATTTATAGATCAGGGAAAAGAGAAAATGCACAAATAAACACAGCTAAATCTGGCAAAGGTTATTAAAAATTTATACCCTGTGACAAGGCTTTTAATAATGAAGCCATCTGTGCTTGTCAGCCTAAGATTTTAGGTAGATTTTTTAGGTAGACCAGCACTTTTAAGAAATATGGCTACTTTTATGTGTTTTAGAACACATAACAACTCCCCCTCATCACTTTGCCTCTCCTGCCCTTCACCCCATCCAAATTAACAACAACCAAAAAACATGAAGTGCAGACATGATTAATTCAGGACTAACATTACTGAAATAACTAATGTAGTCTTCAGATGAGATACATGTCAAGAGCATTATGATAATAAAGACTTATAATCTCTGAAAAGGTTGAAGATATTTTCTTAAGATAATTTGCATAAATATTCCATTATCTCTGATCTTCATTAATTCACTTAATGACAATACTGAGATATGGAAACTCTGACCAAAAAACTGATTAATAGTCATACATGAAGGCTCTTTTGACATTGTGGGACATATGTTCTAATAACAGCCAACAGCACCATAGAAGGTGCATAAAGTAATTTTTCTGGTGCATTTGGGTTAGATTCTGTAGTGTTTATCTACTGTGCTTGCCTAGATTTTCAGAAATAGGAAAGTCTGAAACAAATGGATTGTTTGGGTTTCCAGAAGCCAATCCTACCAAAACCCTAGAAGAAAGAGCATGTCGCAGGCAGTAGTGGAAGTGTTCTTTAAGCATTTAAATCCTTTCTGCAAATCCTCCCTTTCCAGTGCCAAGGCAGCCTGGTATATAATTGACACGTGAGCCACACTTAGAGTCCAAATTACAACTATGTTTATAAAAGAGAGGAGAACAGGCAGGTGAGTGTCCAGCAGATACACAAAACCTTTGTTTCTGGGCAGTAGCTTCACTGCAATCCTCTCCTCTCAGACAGCTCTTCTGTTCCCCTGCATCCCAACACAACACCCACCACTTTATTTGTCACAGCTCCTGTTTACTGCAGAACATGAAGGCCTCCTTTTTATCTGAGCCTGTTGCCCTTTTTCATATGTGCCTGGCCCTTGAAGGGCTCTCTCTTTTCATTTTGCACTTTGTGAAGCAATCCCAGCGACACAATCTCAGTTTGATTTGGGTCAGGTTGGGTTTGCAGTGCACCTAATGACACCTCAGAAAGCCAACAGAAAGCCACTAAAGGGCTGCTGGTTTAGACCTAAAGGCATAAGGAGATGCCAGGAACCTAAATGCCTCCATAGGGGTCTGACATCCAGGTCCCCTAGGAACACACAGCAGCTGCAGCCAGCAGTTGGAATCGTCACTGCTGGATATTCACAAGGCCATTTGCTTGTCCCTGGCAGCACTGAGCAAATAAACCCTGGATCCTGCTCAAATCTCATCAGGCAGGAGCCACTGAACCATGAATTCTTGACTTCTGCAGGAGCCTGATGCCACCAACACAACCAGACCATACCCACATCCCACACTGGAGGAGGTGGGATCCTCCTTTCTTCCCCTTTGCTTACAATTTACTGCACAGTCCAAGCTCTCACATGGCGTTTGTAAGAGCAAGAGACAAATCTGACTTCAAATCTGGGGAAACTGAGCCAGTGTTTTCTGCTCTTTTGTGGAGAGTGGGCTGAAAAGAGTGAGGTTTTGCTCAATTTGTAGCTGAAATTTGGATGAGAGCCAGATAATTTTGATTGTCTGGATGAGTGAATGTTAAGGCATCAGCTTAAAAACCTACATTTCTGCTGTCTTCACACTTCCTTTACAGTGAGGGGGATGAAACACTGGTACAGATTGTCCATGAGGAACTGGGGCTGCCCCATTCCTGGAATCATTCAGAGTTAGTTTGGATGGGGCCCTGAGACACTTTATCTAGCAGCTGTGCCTGCTCATGGCAGGAAGTCGGACTGCAGGACTCTAAAGGTCCAGCCCAAACCATTCTGTTAATTTTATGGCCTTTTATACACATTCCTCTATTTCTGCCAACAGCAGAATAACCCTCTTCTACTTCATGATCAGAAGAGGACAAAGCTTCCTCTCACCACCATCTCAGGAAGCACAGATGATGCAGCAGTGTTGTGTTCATCATACTTCCCAATGTCTCCACAGCACTCACTGTTAACAATCAAGAATAAACATTGTAAATACCACCTGAAACCCAGTGGCCTGCAACCCCAAGTGCCGCGGCTGCTGTGTCGAAAGCACTTCCCTCCCGTCCGAGCGGGGGGGAGGCGGCCGGGGCTAGCTCGGAGCACAGCAGCAGCTAGCAGCTAAGGGGGCACTACCCAGATCCGTCAGGGACGTCCGGGCTGCGCCTTCCTCGGCAGGACAGCAGCAACAGTATCGAAAAGAAGCGGCAAGGCGGAGAAGCCGGAGAGAAAAGAGGGTCTTGACACGCCCGGTGTAGCCCAGTGGTTTAATGTATCATTTCTCCACCGCGTCCAGGCGGGAAATGACGCCACTGTGTCCAGGCGGGAAAAGACAGGACAAAAGGGGGAGAAGCAGTATATAAAGGGGTGTACAATAACCAATCGGGGGAAACTGAGGAGGGGAATTCAACATGACTGACGGGGTGGCAACAAGTGATACACGAACGAAGGAGGGGCTCGGGGCACCTGCCCAATCACCCCCTGTGGAAGGGAGAAGTTTCTGGAAGGATGGGGGGGGTTTCAGGAGATGAACGGGGCTCTGGAGGAGGGGAAAGGGGCAGTTGCCAGGGAAACGGGGGTGGAGACAAGGGCTTGGCAGCGAGCCCAGACAGGGAGGACACCATTGGAGGGAAAGGGGGAACCAGGACTGAACCATCGAACTGGGTATAGGGGTGTAACGGGGGAAAGCATCACAAAACAATACAAAACAGGGAAGATAACTCAGTTGGGAACTGAACACACACCACAACACCCAAGCAGTGATTTTATGTCGTTATTAGGTTTGGCTTTTGTCAAAAATTATCTGCCCTTCTGCAACTCAGTTGTTGAAGGTGCCTCTTTTGGTCATCTCTGTATGTCAGCAGACATAGTAAACAAATAAATAAATTATTATTTAAAAGTGGAAATAGATGAAAATCAAGACGGAAAGGGTAAAAAAAATATTTTCCTACGCCACACACTACTGTGACCCCTGTTACAGAAGGTTCAATTTGGTTTCCCTGAAAAGAAAACTTATGACCACGTTCCAGGGGAGTGCTGAGTGTGGCCAAACGAGCATCAAGTGCAGATGTTAAAATTTCTACTGAAAAAAGCATTTCCATTGGGTACTGAGCCATGAGTCTATTCGCTCTCGGGGGACCAGATGTCAGAGGGGAGCCCAGGAGGGACTACATTTTATTGAATTTGTTTTTTTGTCTTCCATCAGGCTAAGAAACAAAGTGAGGGAACAGAGCATAAGAGAAGGGGAATCAGCTTTTTGGTCACTAGCAGCTGCAAATTTATGCAGCTTTCTTTGAGCACTGTATTTTGGGGCTCAGTAAGGTTTACAGGGACTCAGATACTTAAGTCAGGGTCGTGAAACAAAGCAGACAGCAAAAACCACTGTGGGTTAGGAGGGAGAATATGTTCCTGCAGCTGCTGCTGATCCAAGAATCTATTCAGAAGCAAACTACATAGATTTTGATTGCTGAATGTCTAGAGGAAAAAGCAGTAATACATCTATGGCATATGTTAACTGCTCTTACACTACACAAGAAACACAATTTTTTCTGCCCTGAAAGCACGTTTTCATCTAGGAGGGAATAAATACTAATAGTATGGTGCCTGCTAGAAAGAACAGCTCCAATCCTCTAAATTAATTTAATTCTCTTGGGATTTACAGAGCATTAGAGGATTTTATTGCTATTGATTTCTTTTTCAACCTGACTTAGAACAGGACCTATAATTTTGAGGTATGATTGTGCTGATGTGACCCTGTTAAGTACCTCCTTTGGTAGGGACTTTCAGATAGACAAACTGAGAGTGTTGGGCTCTCAGCTTGGAGAGAAGGCTCCAGGGAGACCTTAGACCCCATTCCAGTGCATAAAGGGACTGCAAGAGAGCTGGAGAAGGACTTTAGAGAAGGGCCTGGAGTGACAGGATGAGGGAGGAAGGTTCCACATGTCAGAGGACATGGTTAGATGGCTTTCTGGGAAGAAATTCTTGACTGGCATAGGCTGCCCAGAGCAGCTATGGCTGCCCCTGTATCCCTGGAAGTGTCCAAGGCCGGGTTGAATGGGGCTTGGAGTAACCTGGGATAGTGGAAGGAGTCCCTTCCCGTGTCAGGGGGTTGGCACTCCATGATTTTTAAGGTCTCTTCCAACCCAAACCATTCAAAGAATCTGATAGCTGTCCCTGCCTGCTGTGCTGTGCAATCTCAGCAGATTGGTTCCAGTGAGGAAGGGGAGCAGCTCAGCATGGACACATTAACAACCAATAACCAAGCTCAGGTTGGAGTTCAGCTGCACCTCCTTTCTCAGGGAAGGAAGGAAGTGTCATTTACAACTGAGGAATTGTCTATGGAATGTGCTCTAATGCAGTCAAAGTTCTTTGTCATTTTCTTCTGCCTTCTCTTTCCAGTCACTCATTCTGAAATAGAGGTATTGATTAGGATGAATCTTTGCTGTGGTCACACCAGAGACACGAGTGACTCTGTGTCACATAGGAGGGAGATCAATCATTCACTAAGCTGCATCCAAAATATATATTAATTCAGGAAATATTGAAAATATTGGTTTTGTTGGAGAGGGAAGGAAACAAATTTACTGTCTCTGTCTCTTTCTCCCAGTCACCAATAGATGGTGGCAAAACTCCTTCCTTATCATTGTCAAGGGCTTGGGATTCTATCAAGGTGATGTATCATGTTTCTTCCAGCACTTTCACCCTCAATCCTATTTTCTGAATATTGCTAAATCTTTTCCTCCCTAACACTAGTCTCACTTCACTTTTTTTTTTTTTTGAGTTTTTCTTAGCAAAAGCTGTAGGAATTTTCAACTTCATTTTAATCTTTCTTGCATGGAGTTCTCTATCTTCATCTCCTTCTCAAGCAAAACAGGGGAAATTAAGTGGTGATTAATCCCTTTAGAGTTCCCTACCTCTGAAACCTGTGGGGGATTAATCATTTTAACAACTGATGTAGGTATGTGGTAGATGGTTTGTGTCTTTAAGCAAATTTAAAAGATAAACTGCAGCTCAGGCAGACAACACAGCCATGCTTCAGGGATCAGGAACACTAATTCCTTGAGCTAAATACACCAGAGGTCAGGATGGATTATGTGAGTAACTGAGGGCCTCTTATAAAAGTCTTCTTGGATAATAGCTGTGTTCCTTTAAAAGGAAATAATTTTGAATATGTGGCACATGTAAGAGTTTATCAAGATGACACAGCCCTTTTAGTTCTGCTGGAAGTTTTCCCACCACAGTGTGGGAGAGGCTAAAGGATGGTACTGGCCTTAATAAGCACCAACTTGTATTGTGTTCCAGCTGTATCAAGCTGCTGTAATTGCAACATGTGAAAGTTTGCTGAGGAAATTTTTTTAGTATAAAAATACTGCCCTGTTTCAAAAAAAAAACCCACAAACCAACAGGTCTTCAGTAAGTAAAGTTGTTCTATAAGAGTGCATGTGAAAGTGCTTTCCCTCAAACAGACTCCTTTGTCTAGAACAGAAGGTTCATGAATCACTGTGCAAAGTTTTGCAGCCATCTGTTTGGAATATACCAATTTTCATGCTTTCAGTTAGTCTCTTGTAATCCGTGTCCCTTTGCCTTTAATCTCATTTTAATCTCACTGAGCCAAGCCAGTGGAAAATAGCAAAAATTACTTTGCATTGTAGCCGTGAAACACAAAGTTGCTCAGTAAATTATATCTGAAAACAAATATTTTAATTTTTTCTCTAATCTCAGTGTGTGAGCAGATGTCTCCCACATTTCATCCAACGAAGAAACTAGAGAACTGAAGACATATGAATAAGTGTTTGAGCAGCTGTAGTCAAACACAGCAGCTGGAAAGGAGTGAAGGACAGAAACAACAATAATGTCTTGATAAATGTATTACATTGAAATAGTGACATTGTAAATGTCATAGAGCTCTCATCCCACCCCCTGCTTTGGGCAGGGACAACTTTCACTATCCCAGCTTGCTCCAAGCCCTGTCCAACCTGGCCTTGGACACTGCCAGGGATCCAGGGGCAGCCACAGCTTCCCTGGGCAGCCTGTGCCAGGGCCTCCCCACTCTCACAGGAAATATTTTCTTCCTAATATCCAATCTAAATCTCCCAGTTTAAAAACATCCCCTATTGTGCTATTGCTCTCTGTGTATACTCACCCAGTTTTTTTATAAACCCTCTGTAAGTACCAGAGGCTGCTACAAATTTCCCCCAGAGCCCTCTCTTCTCCAGGTGAGCACCCCCAGCTCTCCCAGCCTGGCTCCCTGGCAGAGGGGCTCCAGTCCTCTGAGCATCTTTGTGGGCTCCCCTGGGCCCACTCTAAAAGTTCCACATCCTTCCTGTGCTGAGCCCTCCAAGCCTAAAGGCTGCCCATGGCCAGCTGCATGGATGAGAGGCATGCAGAGGGGCTGAGACAACTCATTGCTTCACTAAAACTTTAAATAAAACTCTCCCACCACAGCCTCATTGATAAGCTGAAGAGCACGTGCTGGCCAGACTCTGTGATGAGCTGACAACTGTGCAGACTTCTGGTCTCACTGAGTGCTGATCAATGTCTCCATGGCTGTTTGGCAGCTGGAAAAAAGTGGAGCATGACAGGCATCAATACTTAGACCAATACTGCTCAATAACGTCATCAGCTGCTGAGAATGTCATCCCTCAGCAAATTCCTGTATGATTCAAAGGGAGAGGGAGATGGCAAATCAACAGCAGGCCCTCATTTCACTGAGACCTCTGAAATTAAAGATTGGAATCGTTAGAGAATCCTGGAAGTTCAGCAAGAAAAAGTGCAAAGAGCTTCTCCAGGCCAGAACAGACCTGCCTATGAACTGGCATGGGCTAGAAACAACCTGGGAGCACTGCTGAAAAACACCTGGAGTAACAGTGGGTGACAACACACATACAAGCCAGCAGCAAATTTTTGTGGTGAATGAGGCAAACCACACACTGGGCTGGGCTGGGAAAAACACAGCCATTAGATCAAGGGGAGTTATGACCCCATTTTGCTTAGTGCTGGTGAGAAGATGACTTCTCAGCATGTTCTAAAGATAAAATATAGGTATAGCAAAATTAGGAGGTGGGCACCTCACAAATATCTTGTTTGAGTTTCTGGCCACTGTGTTTTCAAGTAATCTGCACTCTCGTCCCCTTAATAACATTTACGGGATGAGTGAGTGGGTGTCTGGCTTGTCTCAGTGTCTTGCTGCTGAAAGTTTATGCAGGGGAAAAAGGTCAATATATTCAACTCTGAATCACAGCAGTGGAAGGGAAAGAAAAATAAAGAAGAAGGGATTTTCTTCCTTGCTGGATTTACATATGTCCTTGGGGAGCAGACATCCATGTGCCAGCTGTAGAATTGTCTGCTGAAACCAGCTAGCTTTGCCTGTTCATAGACAGCTTGCTCAGAGGAGAAGGTCAAGGTAACTTTAATTAATTACAACTTATATTAACTGCATATCTGGTGTTGCACAGTAGCCATCCAAAAGCACCTGTCCATAGAAAAGGTTACAGTTTGTAAAACTGAAACAATATTCCAGGCAAAGGCAGTTATAATAAATACCATTCAAATTAATGCTGATGAGACATTAAGGAAATATACTGTCAGTATTGCTGCTGCTTTTGCTTTGTTTAACCTTCTAAGCACAGTTTATCTGAGAATCCCAAAGAGATCAAGTCCTTAATCAATTGAACATCACAGAAGCTCTTATAATTTTCTTTTGTTTAAAACTGAAACTTACAGAAGGTTTAATTAGAGGCAGAACTAAAAGAATCATGTATAATCCTTACTTCAGTACTTCCCATGGATCAGAAGTACATTCTCTTGCATCCAGGATGGGCACCCATTCTCAATTCTCTAGATCTAGTCATATTTTGGCCACCATGGAGCAACTGAGAAGATCCAGAGGAAAAAATTCAATCAGCAGCAGTTTCCCACAGATACACAAAACCAGATCACTGAAGGAAAAAAAAAAAAAAAAAAAACAAAACAACCAAATAATAAAAAAAAAAACGAAATGAAAATGAGACAATTGAGTCTCATTTACTTCATGCTGGTTTTATAATTAATATAAAACTTATATTAAAAACAAACAGAGATTTTTTCCTTGGGGTTGGTTGCATTCTGGTTTTTTAAAAAATTATTTCCTCTAGACCTTGATGAAGGAAACAAATATATTAAGGATTGCATATTTATGCTAGTCACTAAGCTAGGCTAAAACGTTACCTATTACATTATTACATTTAATTGTTCCTCACCCTTATAACTGCAGTAAAACTAACTTTGCAATCATGTTGTATAATTATTTTTGCAATACAGCAAGCTTTACATATGTAAATAGAAAGATTTACATATAAAATTAAAGATGCAATTTTCGTTGTAAATGAAAAAGTATTTTCAAACAAGCTAGAAAAACATCAGATAGAGTGACTGAAAACTTTATTACATAATATGAGTTTTCTACAATCTCATTTACTTGATTTCCAAAATTCAGTTTAATATGACCTCTGATATATTACAGGGCCCAGGATTTCATTCTGGACAGTGAGCATAAGAATCTGTAACTGATTTTGGCTGGGCCTATTTAATGTGAAGATAAACAATCACCCTCATATTTTTGTTCTGACTATTAAATCTTTATGCTTTAATCTTATCTTGAAATTGTTCTGCCAGTGGGATTGTCTGAAATATTTTCAGCAAGACAGTTTAAGGTGGCAGTTCTGTCAATATGGAAGTAGGTCAGAAGTTCTGACAGAACAAGTCTTGAAGTCCTGTCTTCCTTTTTTTTCCAATACAGTCAAATGTAATTTAAAAATCCCTTGGACTTTTAATAGGAATACGATATTTCAATAACTTCTTACATAGGAATATGTTCTGACATCCATGTTTTGTTACAAAATGTGGTAGCTGTGACCACTCTTGCTATATGTGCCTGACATATATTCAACATCTGCTTCCAGCTACCAGATTTTTGTTATTTTTTTGTCCTAGGAAAACCCCACCCTAGAAAAACAGAGCTCAATTTTTTTCACATAAAGGGACTTACACTAGTAGGAACCATCTCTTCTTTTATTATTAAAAATGAACTATTTATTTCAAAGGCATCATTTTGGCTTCTATTGCAGTGGGCAAAGAATAGCAAGAGACTAAGGAGTGACTTTTCTCACCTCTTTCTTGTCTTTAGCAGTAAGAGCCTGGACAAGCCATTTAGGAAAAACACACAGCTGTAGAGGGATCTAGCTGCTTGAACTGAGCCAGATGTTAATTCAACCTTCTATTTCCTGATAGAAGATATTAGAAATCTCCTCATATCTTGAAAGGTCATATCGCGGGGTTTGCCTTCCTTTGCCTTCAAGATTCTTCCTTTGAAGATCTGTTTAATTGAATTTAAGCTTCAAGGACAAAGATAGTGGCAGGGAAACAGCACAGTGCCTGTACCTGTAGGATCATTGCATCATACAGTAAATGCAATCTGGTTGTTTTACCCACTTACTTTTCTTCTCCATCTGAATTAAGGCAGTACACACTGCTGGATATTAATCAACTAATGGCAGGCTACCAATTAAAAGCTGATAAATGTTGTTTGCTCTGTTCACTGCATCACACAGTCATTTTATCTGAAATTATTGACAGTTACCAAGGTCTTGACAAGACATGCTTTTTATTCATCTAACGTGCTGTCACTATTGTCACATTTTGATTAAGCATGGGATGTTCTCCCATCCTGAAAAAGTGTCTTTCTTCAAACATTGTGACAAATCATTCTTAAAAGTGAGACTAACAAATTTGGCAAATGCCAGATTCCGTCATTATAACTAGTTGGCTTAAAGATGTGGTGCAAATAAAGCATCCTTGTGCCCCATCAGCAATGAGATGTGTCCACTGGTTGCTGTCTGCGAAAAACTGGAGTTTTTCCCAGTTTTTTTCATTTATTTATTTAGATGGGAGACAAGATGGAAGTTCACCCCCTGTCGTTGCACAGTCGGTAGAATGGTCAATTTGATATTACAGTTTTATACCTAGATTACTAGAATATTTTCTGACCCTTTTCTTCCTTCCTGCATCATCTTGGCTCACAATTAAACTGTCATTCCAAATGTGAAGGGCACCAGAAGATAATAAACAAAAATTTCTAGACTCAGTGAATGGGTTAACTTTTATGGTTTGAAGTTGTTTAATCTGCCATTTTCTCTCCATCATTCTGATCCCACAGAAAGATGCAACTGCAGGCCAAGGAGCAGACTCCATCAATGAAATCAAATTCCAGACAGAGAAATACTGTAATGCACTTAAGCAAATTCTGCACAAAGATGAGCTGAGGAGATGAGCAGGAGGCGTGAGTAACATGACCTAAATTTATAATGAAAGCCTGCACATCTACAATGCTGAAAGCTTTCAGAGAGTGTGACATGAATTCTAGGGCAATGGATTACATCATTCCTCTGTGCTGTGTTTTAGAAAGGCTTGATAAGTTTCCATTAAATGGAAGAAAATTAGTGCATCATGTTCTTTCCTGGCACTTACTGAAGTGACAGAGCAGCCTGAAAAGCATTCAGAATGTGAAGTCAAATGCATACACAGGCATGTTCTGCAATGCAAAACTTAAAGTGTGATTTGGGAAGTCTGAAATCCTTATTTTTAAATATAAGAAGTGACTACAGTCACTTCTGTGTTTATGTGATTTCTTCGGTTAAGGGCAACATTAGGAGTCACATTAAGACATTAATTGTCTTAATTCTATGCCAGTTTGCAACAGCTGTAGAGTATAAAGAAGACCCAAAGGATGTATTTTTTTAACTCTTCCTTGTTATCTAGAGCTGGCTGGTATGTCTCACATGTCATTGAGACTGGTGGAGCAATACAGTTCTTTTGTTCATTATTTGAGACAGGACACTGCTGCTTTCCCACTGGCTCTGCATGTCTGAGAACTGAAATATTAGATTTTATTCTATGCTTGCAGCAGGACTAGGTGCTGGGAATGAGTGTCTTTGTATCAGGCATTTGACTTCAAATTAGAACCCCATCTGTCTCATTTGTTCGTGTGTCAGGAATGCTGATATTTCCACCTTATGTGGTTTTCTTTGAAGTATCAGTGAATAAGGAATGGAGTACACATGAGAAATGGAAAAGGATGTGAGAAGCACGATGAATTTTATTGCCACTGTTTTGGAATTAACACAAAACATTTACAGAGCCGCAGATAAGCCTGAAGAGTCAGATAAAGCTGGAAACAAACACAGAGAGCAAGATTCAATTAGCAGTAATTTGGAGTAGAAACTAATCTTCAGTTGTTACCATTAAACAAGTCTGGAGTGAATAGCAAGAATCCATTTAGCTTTTCTGAATTATTACCTGCAAAGTCAATAGATGTTTATTATCCTGGGGAGAACAGGCTTGTTATCAGTTCCCTTTCTTAACTCCTAATGGAGCCAGCTGTTTATTTTGGATAATGGTGCACTTCACAGCACATCCCAAACTTCACGCTGAGATGCAGTTGCACGGATTACATGTTCCCTTGCTCAGCCAAGAGCTCAGCTTGTTTAGATGTGCTGGATGATTTCACACACAGCCTCAGAAACCAGAAGCCAGTAGGTGATAAATCAGTTTTTTCTCAAACTTTACAACTGTCAAAGTAACAGGTTGTGAGGGTGTTTTTGTGTTATATTTTTTTATCTTGGAGAGCAAAAGGGTACCCAATTTGAGTGAAGCATGGGTATGCTGAACATAAAGAGATAAGTTCTGCAGCAGGGGAATTTTCTAATTAGTTGTCATACATCCACTTTTATTATCATACATGCCAATTACAAGGGATATGCAAGATAGCTTATCAGGTTACCCCCTAGCCAACTTTCTCACGTGATACAGCTGGAACTCCAGAGACCTGTTAAAAAATAGGGCACATTTCTGACACTTCATCTAAAGACAGACAGTCACAGCTCCCTTATTCCCAGAGGGGAGCCTGAAATCCTCTGTGAAAGGTCCCTGTGGAGTCTGCAGTTCATGTCTGATGCCTCAGCAGCACCCTCATCATTCTGGACCAGTTCCCACTCCACAGTTCCAGGATGCTCACCCAGCAAACAGGGACAAGTGAAGATGAAGTAAATCTGGGATGATTTTCCTTATGCAACAACAGAAGAAAACAGCTCATTCCATGAAAAAAAGAATTTTCCAAAGTTAAAACAGGCATGTACATTTTTGCTCTGGCACCATTGAGAAAAACTTATTGAAAGGTGAAGGACAATGATGTTTTCCAACACATTTTTTGTTTGTTTGGTTTTTGTTTGTTTGTTAGTTTTTCATTTGCTTGTTTTTGTTTTCTCTTTGTTTTTTGTTTGTTTTTCTTGGGAGCTTTTTTTGTTCATTTTTTGTTTTCTTTTCATTTGGGTTTTTATTTTATTTTGGTGGGTTTTGTTTGTTTGTTTGTTTGTTTTGTTAGATAAAGTATTCAGAATGCATGGGTATAGTTTCAGCTTGTCTCTTTTCTCCACAGACTGCTTACTAATCCCAGGGAAAACGTCACTTTTGAAGACTCTTTTTTTCATAAGCCTTACTTTGGAAGCTGCCAGTGCACAGGAGGAACTAATCACTGGAGAGAACAGAGATAACTTCATCTTAAGGCCCTCATGGCAGGAAAAGTAATCTTGTGTTCAGATTTCTCTCCTAAATCTCTTTCTGCATTTTACATTATTCAGCAAGAGAATCAGTAATGTAAATGGGAGCCAGTGATATTAAGAAATTCCCTATTGGAAGATCTGGACTGGTTCAAATTAAAACAAGTCTCAAGAAGAGCTTGAAAGTCTCCTTTGTTTTGATCCCAGCTGATCAAATAGAATTTTTAATTCAGCACTGTTAAGTAAATAGAATTGTTTATGCAAATTTTTTGGTTAGCTTATATTGTTAAGTATATTTCTTAAAAATAGAGTAAAGCAGCCAAGAGAATTACTGGAATTAAAATGAAATAGAAAAATACATAAACAAATTTGGGTTATGCAACTGACATATCTGTTTCATTTAATTTTATTTAAAATGTTGTCATTATAAAATTTTAATTTTATTAAATACCATATCTAAACCAAAATAAGATTCATTCCAGCAACTGAAAATGTTCTGAAATACCAGATATTACAACTCCTAAGTAGGGTAAAAGAAATTATCTAAAGCACCATAATTTTTTTGTAACCACTACACCGAGGGCAAAAATACCAGCATATTAAAACTTTCAAATGCGTTTAAAATTATACATTCACTTCCTTATAAATTTTCTGAATGAATCAAAGTAATCAGAATACTTCCATGCTTGTACAGAACCTACTCTGAATTTGCAATTTTGAGAAGATAAAAAAGTTCAGCAGTGTTTGGCTTACATTGCCCAGAACTCAGTTCGGTGGGAAAATTCTTTAAGCAGGTTTTTACTGTCTGTTTGCAAGGATTGAAGTTATTTATAAAAATATTCTTGTGTGAATGTCTTTCATTATAAGGGGAGAATCTTAATCTACTCTACCCCTTTTGACCTCTTCAGTCCTCCAAGACTGTAATCCCAGAGCTCAGAGAGCTTAAAACATCTCTTGAGTAAGATTTCCAGAACAGAAACAGCTTAGTCAGAGCTGATCTGAAATCCTGAAGTTTAGCTAAAAATCTCCATGTTTTTATATGAATAGCAGTAACTGCTGTTCCCTCTGTAGCTCAGATAATAGAAACTATTCTCTTGTGGATTCTGGTATATTTGGGTCCAGCTTTATGATCCTTGAACATCAGTATGGAAACACTAGAAAGGGAAGATGCTGCTTTACACACTTTCTAAGGTGTTCTTACAGGTCACAGGTGCCACCTTCCTCGTGGTTTATTCCCTGTGAGGGTGGGCAGGCCCTGGCACTGGGTGCCCAGACAGGCTGTGGCTGCCCCATCCCTGGAAGTGTCCAAGGCCAGGTTGGATGGGGTTTGGAGCACCCTGGGATAGTGAAAGATGTCCCTGCCCATGGCAGGGGGTGGGACTGGATGAACCTTAGAGTCCCTTCCAAACCAAACTATTCTGGTGTCCTGTGACTCTTCTCAAACCACAAAATCCAGAATTAAAGTGCTTGCAAACAGCATAACTGGGAGATGTCTAGCTGAACAAATGGCAGGTTAAGAAAAACTTTGTCACACCTGATCTAGATAAAAATGCTGCTGCTGTCTTGACAGCCACTGGCCACCTCATGGGAAGGACTAGATACCTCAACTCAACTCTGCTCTGTGCTAAGATCCCAAAAACTTAAGTTTTTTTTGATAAAAGAGTTCTCATGAGTGTCTGTGCAACACCTGTGCCTTCAGCATGAATCTTCACTCTCTGTTTGCTGCACTTTTACTGCCTGGTGGGCAAACAGAAGGTCCAGCTGGCTCCACAGCAAAGCTAACGTGTACTTGGCTCTTCCTCTTCTTCCTGGCCTGAGACCAAAGATGTGAGCACAGTCCTACTTTAATATATCTTTGAAATTTCTGAAAGGTTTCAGCACAGCAGAGTGAGATTTTTAAAAACATCTGCATGCTTACTGGTATGCTTGGCATGCACTTTCACAAATGCCTTCTCCCGGGCCATTTCCCACACTGAAACAGATTCTACGGGTTATTACAAGAAATTTTCTACCATTAAATAAATATCTTCCCCTAAACTTGGTCCTCTCAATTTCTAATGGGTTCTGGTAAAAAAAAGTTGTGATGATCATCTTTTGTTGATGAAAATGGCATTTCTAGTAACAATCACTTCAACATTATAATATAAATATTGCACTAAATTAAGTGTGAGCTCTCATGGCAAGCTCTCAAGAAATGGTTTTTCGTGAGGATAGAGGAATGATTAATTTCATTTCATTCTGGCTGTATTGTATGGCTTGGCCATCAATCACCACATCAACTTAGCATGGGTTCTCCCAGACATCATTCATTATAAGGGAAAGCACACCTTAAACATAAAACAAACAAAAAACCCCAACCCAAACAAAACAACAAAAAAAAAAAAAAAAAAAAAAAAAACCCTATGAAAATTTTTATTTCCACAATAAAATACATTTGCAAATCACCTAGATTGCTGGATGTGACGTGAGAACTCACATTAGACTTCACTTTATGAAAAAGAGACTGCTTTGAAAATACATTCTATCAAATCCCTGCATTATGAAATGTGTGTAACATCTACAGGGAGTTCACTTTGTGTTTAGTGACTGCTCTCTGCTGGTGTCAAACACCTTGCTTTGGGCAGGTGGCTCTGAACTCCATGTACAGATGAATTTCCATCCCATGCCATTATGGAACAACTGGCTAAACATCATGAAAGGACTCAAAATAAAAGAAAAAAAAAAAAAAAAGAAAAGCATATTGTATGTGAAGTAACAATATTTTGGGGTTTTTTGAGATAGCCTGTAGACATGGATTATTCAGCTAAATCATATGCAAGGATTGAGGGAGAGAAAAAACTGCAGAGAATTTGGTATTGTTGTGCCCTTAAGTCTTAAAAAAGATTGACAGAAGTGTACAGCTACTAATCAATATCAAAGTTATGACATATATATGCACCGGGAATGATTTGTTGTTTCTCAGATTATTTTGCCTCCATGTTGTTATCAAATGCGTGCCTGTCCCTGCAGAAAGGTAGGAACTAGATAACCTTTAAGATCCCTTTCAAGATGAACCAGTTAGTGGTTTTGCAATTCCATGATAACTAAGCAAATTTTTCCCCTAAATACACTGTTAAATGAAAAAATTTCTTGCCCAAAATCAAATTGTGTGTTCATTTTGTAGCACTGAACTTCACAGGTCATCAAAAATTTTGAAAAATATCTTCAAGAAACCTCTAAACTGTTTTTTAAAGTTAAATCACTCCAAACATTATTCACACTTACAGTATCAACTACCTCTAAAAATGCATGTCTTCAAGTCTGATTTTGAAAGCATACAGACCTGTAATTTTTTCTTTTTTTTTTTTTCAGAAATAAGAATCTGTGGAAGGCACCAAAACTTCCCCCCTTGACCAGGTGAAAAGCTTCTTCTGCAATGAAGCTGACAGTAGGGAGCTGATCACTAGGCAGAAAGCAAGCTGTGGAACAGTGTTTGGAAATTCATTTCTTCTAACAGCTTTGCCTTTGATTGTGCACATCCCCTGACACCTTGAAGTGTATTTCTCAGATGCTACAGACAAGTAGAGAATAAATAGGCCTGCAATATTTCTTTAAAACAGCATGCATGAATATAAGCATGAAGCAGTGCCATAAACATGCCTCTTGCAGTCCTCCCTGCTCAAGATAATTAATCAGAGACAATTCCATATTTATGAGAAACACCATAATTTCTTTCTTCTCTCATTTCACAAGACAGAATCGCAGAATGGTTCGTGTAGGAAGAGATGTAAAGACCATCTAGTTTCAACCCCTCTGATATGGGTGGGGTAACAGCCGCAAGGTCAGCACTTAGAGCCCCACCCAACCTGGTCTTGAGAAATTCCAGGGGTGCAGAGTTCACAACCTCTCAGGGCAACATTTGCTCTGAGAACTCACGGAACTGTGAAAAGGATTTTTCTCTCTCTTTCAGAGGTACAAATGCTTTCATATTTATTTGCCACATCTTCTCTAGACTACACACGCCCTGGTGATCTGGTTTATTTGTATTCATTCAGTATTATGTCACAAAAACACACACAAAGAGTTTTATAGGACAAAATAAAGAAATTATCTGTACACCCTCTGCTTATAAATGAAACTCACTGTCTAGACAGTGAGGAGCAATGCCACTCTTAATTAGAGCCTGGGCTTCACCCTGCTCTTTCCTGTGCCACAAGAACTCTGTTGCCTTGGAGCTCCTGCCTTATCACACCTGCAGCTTTGAGAGCTTTTTCTCCTTCAGCCCAAAGGTGTGGGCAGCCCAATTTTCCCTCAGGGAGAAGGACAGCACAGGTGCCCCACCAAATTGTGCTGCAGGGTGAGCGTGGGCTGTGGCTGGTCATTTGAGGCAGACCGAGTGCTCCCAGGGGAATTCTTGCAGGCCCAAAATGCATATATAGTTAGAGAATTATAATTCTAAAAAAGATGGGTCAGAAATGACCATCAAGTTAATTTCCCAATGTGATTTTAAGCAGATATGTGTGGACTGCTTCCACACCTCTGCATAATTGCTAATGTGAGTTGGGGTTTTTTTCCTCAAAAAACAAAATCCAGATACTCTAAAGTGTGGGATTTTATTATAGAAGCTCAGTGCAACTTTTTAAACAATGAATCACAAAAATGGGGATATATAATCAGAGCATTAATAATTGTTTCGTTACTATTTGCATATTTTCCCCAAAGCAATTTAGTATATTTATTTCTTGTAAATTCAAATTTTAAAATGTTCATGAATATTTATTTCCTTTTTTTATCTATTGTCACAATTTATTTGAGTTATTTTTTCTACCAACAGATAACTTGGTATTTCATTTCAGATTTTAACACCATGTAAAAAAAACCTACAATTCCTAAGCAATATACTATTAGATCACAAAAACAAGAGAAAAATAATGAAATTAAATGGGGACAATCAATAAAACCTGAAAGGTGGTGGCATGCAAAGATCAATCAGTTTTAGATGGGTTTCAGATTTGTCCATTTGCCTGACACAATGGAAATTTTAGAAACTGGAAGAGTTGACCCCTGAACTCTTGGAAGAGGTCAAGTTTTACTTGCTGAGAACTTTCAGAAGGCTTGGAAAGAAAAGTGAGCTGAATCAAAGTTCTAAATCCATCTGGAGGAAAAAAAAATGCATTCAACAGTTCTAAACAGTTCCTGCAGCATCCTGCAAGTGTGCCATATTTGTGCAGCCATTCAATAAAACACTATAGCTATGTAGAAAGGACTTGGAAACAAGAATGGAGAATTAGAGATCTCTCCAGCTCTTTCCCTTTTGGAAGCTAAGAGGAGGGACCCCCGGCTTGCATAGCCCTGGGAACACTCTTTCACCATGCTCTTCAAGCACCTGTTCTATCATAAACCCAAGAATGTTTCCCCTGCTCTCAAAGCCATTACATATTTTTGGGAAGTCACACACAGAAATGAAGCTTGGCTCTCTTGAGTCTTCAGTCCTTTTGCAGAACCCCAGCTTGCTGTTAACTTAGGAGAAAGAGGCAACAACTTGTGGCAGCTACTGTTAAGTAAGGAATTTCTTAAACCTACACCTGAGTCAGGAATCAATAATTCCAGTTCTACAGGCAACTGAAGAAACCTCTCTGTGGGAGCTCAGCACATCACTCCTGATGTCCAGAGCTACCGAGAGAACCCTTGGGGGGCTCGGGGGCCTTGGAATGTTGCCAGAAGCACTTGGTGGCTTGATTTTGATCCATCTAGGGATGTGCCACCGATGTGTGAGGAGATGGAACCTGTGAGAATCACTCGGGTGTGAATGCTGAAGGGAAAACATAGTTATAGGGTAAATTACAGATTTTGGGGTTTTGGTACAGGGGGGTTGTGGAGACAAGACGGAGGAATCAGGGCGTGTCACAAGGCTCTTCTTTCTTCTTGTTGTCGTCCATCTTCTGGTGTGGTGTTGGCACTTGGGGATTGGTCTGGGGTGAGGGAGAACCTGGTGACGAGGGTGACAGGTATTGGGGATAAAAGGTAAATCTGATATCCGTAGTTTTTGTTATAAAAGATGTGCCCTCCTTGGGGGTGGTCAGAGTGCCTTTGGCTGCCCTGCTGGTCAGATCCCAGTCGGGCAGAGAAGGGACTTTGTATATAAGAAACAATAAACAATTCTGAAGACCAAAAAACTCGAGTCCAGACTCCTCTTTTGAGGCCCAGCGTGCAAAAACCACCCTAAGCGTGTGTAGGAGCAGAGACGGACAGCTGAAACCCCACACCTCTCCTGAAATTTGCCACCACAGCATTGTCAGGGAGAAATGGGATTGTATTTGTTGTCTTTGCTCCGCCTTTGGAATAAAAGGATTCTCTGCTGTCTGGAGTTTCTGCAGCTTTTGTAAACTGACAGGTGAGCCACACTCAGGTGTAATAAACACACAGGAACAAAGATAAGGTATAAAGAGAGAAGAAGGAATGATGGCAAAGTGAGACTCCACAGAATTTTACAGCTTTCTAAAAATTAATATGAAATGAGACAGTAATAATTCAGATGGAAACTGTCCCTTTGTCTGACAATAATCTGAAGAGAGTAGATATTCAAGCCCAGAAAAAGGAGGAAAACAAAAGATGCTGCTTGAAAATGTTCTCTCTCCCTTTCTCATCCCTCTGTATGTGGGATTTTTTTTTTTCCCATTCTCTTCCTCCTCTTCCCTTGGGAAAAAAGATATTTTTCTATCAGCCATGTGAAGTGTAACACTGACTTTGAGCTAAGAGGAATAAAGATACAAGGAAAGGGAAAGAGACGAAGGAAACAAAAGGAGATGAAGGAAACAAAGGATAAGTTTTGGGTGAAACACTGACGTCTAGAACTCCTTATCTCTCACTTTCATCTGTAATTAGCTAAGGTGACTAGCTCAAACATAAACATATACAACACAGAGGTCTATGCTCAGTCAAGTGAATCCTCTTATGGCAAGCCATAGGGTTTAAATGTCAGCAAAAAACTCAACATCTGAAAAGGAAAAAAAGCAGCTTACTGACATTTATGGTCTTGCTTTTTAAAAATCCTAGCCATCCTTTTCAATTACAAGGAATCTCATTTTTATTTTCCAGCAATAACAACTGCAGAAAAATTGACACCTTGCATAAATCTTGCCTAAGATTTTTGACTGGACAGCTCCAGTGATAGCTGAGAAGGTTCAGAAGGGTTTGTGAATTGAAAAATGGAACAAAATATCCGCATAAGTAGTAGGAGTCTGAATGCAGCTTGAAGGATCTTGAAGGATCAGACATCCTCATTTTCAATCCTCTCATGTCTTATTCAGAAACTACTAAGGTTAAAAAAAAAAAATTAAAAATAAGAAAATAAAAAAGAATATCATGCTCAACTGTAATCTTAGGACTTAAAACACCTAGGGGTTTGGTTTGGGTTTTTTTGTTTGGTTGGTTTGTTTGTTTTTTTGGCGGTTTGTTTTATTTTTGTGTTTGCTCCAGAGAGCATTCAGAGCTCTCACTTAGGTCAAAGAAGAAGGTGGAAGAGCTGGAAAATGTCTTGAGCACTAACTTTAGCCATGCACTTCAGTTAACAATTAACACATTATTTTGCACAATTTTGACCTGTTTCAATTACCACTCTTCTGGAGAATCCCAAACACCATCAGGGACTAGAGTGAGATAGGTTCTGTTTCCAGTGAGCAATGTGGATAATTGTACTATATTTTCCATGTGTTCCCCAAAAGCACCCCAGTTCCCTTTGTACCTTCTGAGACTTTGCATAAGGCACTTATTGAATTGAAATTTTTCTTTTCCTTAAAAAAAAATTTAAAAGGAAAATGTGCTTTTGCTGAAGGTGCAGCTTGGGAAATGCCCAAACATTTCTGAGCCCAAAACTCTCAGTACTACATTCAGGAGGCAAAGCCTGTAGTTTTTGAATCTTATTTGTCTTAATTTAAAAAATGACATTTATTTCATTTTTTAATGTCTTCTGTTCTGAGACATTCTTTGTTTAATTTCCAAGTTTCCAACAGTTATAGTCAATGTTCTGTTTTCCAAGCAGTGACATTTTTATCCATCCACTCAGCTGTCTGAAAATTTTTGAATTTTTTGATCTCTGCAGCTTCAACTGGTCATTCTGATTTATAAAATTTTCATTTTCTGGACTAAATACACCACTTCCTCCGT
Organism: Serinus canaria; assembly: GCF_022539315.1. Lineage (NCBI taxonomy): Eukaryota > Metazoa > Chordata > Aves > Passeriformes > Fringillidae > Serinus > Serinus canaria. The sequence continues at coordinate 72,028,149 of NC_066343.1, read as the reverse complement.
GTTATTTTGTTAAACCAACATTACCATCCTTTTCATAAATCAAGTATTGTGACGACACCATTTGGAGCAAGTTTTCTTTTTAACATTTTTAAAATAGAGAAATGTATTGTTCCTTTGTTCGTCTCCAATTTCTGTGTGATAGTTTCCATGTAATGTAGTAGTTAGGCACTAAAATAAATAAACAATCCCCTATACTTCCCTATTGATTGCCTGATCACATGGGAGGCACGAAGGAGGGCCAGGGTTTCAGCATGATCAAAGAGTAAACTGTTGAGCTTATAGGCCAATCTAGCTAAGAAAGTAAATATTTGAGAGCAATAAAAACACCTTTTATTCAGGTGCCAGAAATAATAACAATGAGGTGAATAAGTTGAATTACATGAGGGTAGTTGGTGCATGCTTAGAAATACAGGCAGTTATCTGGTGTATGAAAGCTGTGATATCCACAATGCACAGCACAACACTTAAATGAGATGAAGCTGTGCTGTTACCCTGGTCCTGCCTTTAGCAGGTGAGGGCCCTCAGTGACTCCCAGCATACAGAACCACAATGTGTATTAATGAAATCCAGTCATCTTTTGGAAAGGAGACACCATTTCTCACCAGGGCAAGTACATAATGTGTGCAGAAAACAGTGCAGACACTGAGTGCCATCACAAAAAGGAATCATAAAAAAAAAAGAATTTGTTTCCTTTAGTAATAACACCTGGTTTTTTATTTTTTCCATCATTAATAATCAGTCATAGAAGGATGAAAGCATGGAGTTATAGTCAGAGAATGGTTTATGTTGAAGAAACCTTCAAGATCATCTTTTTCCACCTCTGCCATGGGCAGGGACACACTCAGCTATCCCTGACTGCTCCAAGCTCAGTCCAACCTGGTTTTGAACACTTTCAAGGATGGGGCAGCCACAGCTTCTCTGGGCACCCTGTGCCAGGACCTCACCACCCTCAGAACCAAGAACTTCCTCCTAAAATCGAATCTAAATCTACTATATTTTAGTCTGCATCCCATCCATGGCTCTGTCTTTTCTCATTAATTTGGTGTTCTTCAGAGTCTCTCACTTTGCTACTGCTGCAGATAGCAGTATAAACTTGGATATGGAGTTAAAGCCATAATTTAACTGTTGAATTTTTATTTAGTGGGGCAAACTTTTTAATCCTGAATGCTTGAAATATTTCCTGAGTTTTGATCTCTGCTGGAGCCCACAGCTCTAGTAAATCAATCAAATTGGGGCTCTACAAAAACAAGTACCAGGTCCTACACTTTGGCCACATCTCAGAGGTCTTTTCAACCTAAATGATTCTGTGATTCTATGAATACTCTAGACTCCACACAGGACCTTTAAAGAGCTAGCATTTAAGAGTTAAAAAGAACAAAGGCATTTCAAGGCCCTCTTCAGTCAAGTCTGTTATGCTGTTTCATGACCGCCTTTAATTTCTATTCAGACTTCCAGTTTATTATTAATATTGTTCATAGTATTGTGACTTGAAACACGTCATACTCCTCTGTGTTTCAGTGAATGCTGTCTCAAAAAATTGTGCTCAAGCAATTTGGGACTTTTGCTCGCACACCACAGATATGTATCTGATTTTTCAGGGCTCATCCTGATGTCGATAGATTCCTGACAGCCTCTAAATTTCTATGAAAGCATTACTATACAGTCCTTCTCCAGACAACAGAAAAAACACAGAAGCTGGAAAACACAAGCTCAGGTCTTCACCAGCATCACAAGACTCAGGGGACACTAAGAAACAATTATCTTCCTTCAATGTACAGTGAATATCTTGTGAGCACAAGGACATTTTGGGGATGTCAACATGAAGAAATCTGCATCACACAAAGGTCAGACAACAAGGTGAAACACTTTTGTGTCTGTAGCCTTAGATGTCTGTTCTTTACACCATCCTTCCCTGAAATTCCTTAGTCTACAGAACACAGCAGAAAATCAAGAATAACTCATATAACTTTGAGTAGTGTGTAGACCATGAAAATGCCATTCTTATCCATGTCTCTCAGTGTTAGGGATGAGGTAATTTCATATATCTATTTACCTTATTTCCTAAATCCAATAACTTAGTGTGAAGGGCTTCAAAGCACAAGATAAATGTGTCTGGGCCACAGAACTAATCATGTCAACTGGAAAATGACTCTACTTGCATCATTACCACTTAATGTGTTGGATAATTCTGAGTGCACCTGAAAGATAATAAAGAGGTGTCAGTATTATTCATATATTTTAATTGCTTCCATTAGCTTTTCTTTTTTTTTTTTATTCCTGAGGGCAAAATAGTATCACTTCATTGATCATACAGTGGATAGAGGAGAAATAATAGCACAGAATCAAATATTCTTTTAACCACCCGTTGCCACCCTATAGCTATAAGCAAAAGCATAACTTGGCAATAAAACCTATTTACTGTTAAAATTAAAATTGCTTTTAACATTTTTATGGCATGCAAACAATTAAAATAATTCTACCAGGTAGCAGCTGTTCTTTCACACTTGGGGGAAAAAAAAAAGGAAAAGGCTGTAGGAATAATTAAAGTCAGGTAACTTCTTGTTCAAAGAAAGGCCAAGAAATGTGTCAGTTCTCTGTAAGGGGTGGTGGTAAGGATAATAGAGGTAGGGTTAATATAATGAGAGGGAGTTCAACTTGAGGATCCTTCTGTATCTATTCCAGCTGAAGATAGTTTATGATTCTAGAAAATAATTAACTCAATTTTGTACTTCACGTATTTTTATCCTAGCCAAATAAATCTTGTGGTACCACCATGATGGCTTCTGGGAATAAGTTATTAAGTAAAATAACCTCTGGATTCTCATTTTTGATGGTAACATGCCACCAGTGTCTTACCTGTTGAGTCCAATTCATTATTTTATTGTGCCTGATGGCATTACTATTAACACAACAAAAAGTTTGCTCCTGAGAATTCCAGCACAGGGCAAGGGTAAAACCAAAGCCCTATTCCCTATTCCCTATTCCCTGACCCCTCCTGTCTGCCAGTGAACACAATAAAACCCCGTCAGGAGCAGGATAAACTTCAGCTGTGTACAACAACCATGTCCTTGTGACAACCACGTTGTTTTTGTTCCTGTAACCAAAACACAAGGCTCAAAGCAGCCTTTTCCTACTGATGGACATCCATGAGCTTTTAGTCTAATGGAGATAGTGAAATATGGGAAGAATGAGAAGGGTACTGGAAAAAATTAAATACTATAACTCTAAAATGCTTAGAGAAATTACAAATTATAGAATCTTAGAATCCTGTAATGGTTTTTGTTGGAAAGAACATTAAAAACCATCTCATTCCAATGCCTTGCCATGGGCAGGGACACCTTCCACCAGAATAGGTTTCTCAATATCCTATCCAACCTGGCCTTGAATTATTTTACCTGGGTTTACTTATTTTACCTGCTTCTTGAAAATTTTTAAATTATTAAATATGTGTCAAATACTTTTAGAACTAAAGTGACAGTGCAATTCTAGATCTTTCCAGTGCTCCTTAATTAATTTTTCCCTAAATGCCTAGGAAGCAACCAAACAGATCAACAACACTGATTAAACCTTAGATGAGTCCTTATTCCATTCAAACAACTATTGACTAGCCAGGGTTGATACACAGGTTTTCTGTTTTCTTCCACTCACTCCTTTGGAGAGGTCAGAGTCTGTATTTATGTATCCTAGGGCTCTGTTCCCCAGGGAAGGTGACACAGCCCAAGACTGACAGACTAAATAAAGATTTAAGAATACACTCAGCTCATGGTAGGGTTATTAGTGCTGTCCCCTGCAGGGCCAGCAGTTCACCATGGCATCCTGTGATTCCCTGTCCCTGCACCAGGGGGTTGCATTCCACTATTGGATCTCAGTTCCATCATTGCCACGAGTCCCCAGATGCTGTGGGATCCTCCCAGCTTTGTGCACAATGAAGGGATGAATAGGTGTCCCTGTGTTTGTGGGAAAGGGAATGAGAGAGGTCAAACCTGTGGCTCAAAAATCTCAGGAAAGCTGAGAATGGGGTGGTCTGACACAAAGCTGTATCAAACCACCAATTTCTTCTGCCCTTAGTCTTCTGTCCTTGAGACAATTGTCTTTGCCTGGTAAACTGGGCAAAAACAATCTCTGTATGAGGCTGCAACTTGATCAGTTTTACTTGTGTAGCATGTGCTCACACTAATGTTGAATCAGTGCTCTCTGCTTTTAGTGGTACAGCAAGGGAGACTGAAATTCAGGATCAGTTTAAATCTGAGACTGTGACAAAATTACTCTTTTTTCTTTTAGCCAAAACCCACCCCAAGCATTGTTTGCATTGAATTATCTGCTCAGTCTGTCCTAACCAAAAACCTGTTAAAACCAGGAAATTTCAACTTTCTTTGTTGTTTCATTAAGTTGATTTTCTGCTTCTGACTCCATTTTAAAATTAATACCTACATATTACAGTTTTTTTTCCTTACACACAGTAGGGATGAAACAGTTTGAATTATGTAAAATAAATGTATGGTCATAAAATGTAATAATCCATTACAAAACACTTTCATTTTTCATTTTAGTACCATGTTCAAATAATTATCGACCTTTTTTTTTTCTAACCTGAACAAATAGACATTCATAGAAATATTGCATTCCTTTTGTATTATGATTGCAGTAATGAAGAAGGGTAAATCAACTTCCCTATATTTTATTTGCATTAAATATTGCACTCGCAGCAGATCAGAAATGAAACCAGAAACCCTATTTTTGATACCTCTGTTTTATAAATTATTGCACTTACCAGCAGGGAACTTCAGTTTTGGGGGCCATATGCTGCAGCTATTTGGTGGTTTTTTTGTGTGTGACCAACAGAAAAAAAATGCAATAAATGTGTGCTTCTTCAGAGGCACTTTGAGAAATGCAGACATTTGTTTAATCACCCCAAACCCAAAATTTTCTGATTACAAGCTATGAGATTTGTCTTTGATTGATGCCTGTATTAAAATGAGTTTCTTCAGAACATTTCTGGTTTTGTCTTTTCTGTTATTTTCATTGTTTTAGTTGGGTAATATCCCTTCAACCTCAGAAAACAAAATTTTTGGTGAACAATATTAACCTCCTTAGTCGGTATCCTGAGGAGAGGAATTTTTTGTAGTACTGAAGATAGATAAGAGTAATTGGGTTTTTTTCCAAGAGCTCTTGATCTGGGCATTTTATAGCAGCCCAATTTAAAAACCAGACATTTCTAAGCAAATTAAATTTCTACCTTTTGATGAAAATGGTGAACTATAATAAAGAAAAGACACTCTGGGTTACTTATTAGAGAATCCAGATGCAGAAAGGGGACAATATAATTTATTTTCTTCTGCTCTGCATGAAAGTGCTTTCCTACTTACCATTTGTACATCTTAGCTACCTTCTGTGATCATACATTAAAAATCAGAAACATCATTCTAATTGTTCTCAGAATAAACAAGGATTAAACCAAAAATAATTCTATATTCAGACCAAACATCTACTTATCCCCAAAACTGATGGTGTCTGGCAACAGACAACTGAGAAAAGGAAGAATAAGGTGATTGCCATTCCAATAACTTAGTCTCCCAAATTGTGGAAAATCATGTTTTCTTTAATTCAATAACTTCTTTACAAAGCAATTTGAGACTAGGCTAAACCTAAGTATGTAGAAATATATGACATTGACTAAGGTTTCTGGGGTCAAGGCTAACTTAAACTGATAAGTCTTTGTGCATTTTGCTTTTCAGTTTCTGATGTAATAAAATAAAATATTTAAATGTTAATTCATTGTTATTTCCAAGATATTTCCTTTTAGACTGGTCTTAAATTATATAGCTGAGTTCAAGCTTTAACCTGGCTATCCATATTTAATTTTTATTCTATTAATTTTAAAAGCCCCATTATTTTAGTCTACACCAAAAAAATGGACTTTTCACTCCTCTGATCTGCTCCTGTCTTTCCTGATCAGGGATGTACAAATTGTGCTGGAGCAGGACTTTCCAGTCATTTGTGCAAAAGCTTTAATTCCTTTTCATTGGGAAGGTCTCCCTTGGGCCATGGATCAACACTGCACAAGATTAATTTCTTGACTGGTTTAGAGTAAATATCCTCTCTGTTAAAATTAATTTTAAAATAGCTAGTGTCCTTAATACTAACACATGTGCACAAGGACCATGACAGGCAGAGTTACAAAGATAAAGCTTAAAGAATCATCATCAGACTGAGGATGGGTACTAGGACTGTAAATAGCTCAATAAAAGCCTTCAAATTATACTGAATTTGGAATCATTGACAGCATTAGGAAGAACTAAAAGGGAAAAATTCAGTATCAATAAGGCAAATTAGCAATAGAGAAATATTATGATGCAGTTAGGATTGAAAAAAAATGTTGACAGATATAGGAACTGAAGAGAGGAAATGTATGAATTCAAAGCTGTGGAGTAGGATTTAAGTTTCGGTTCAATAAAAAAGTTTTCTCTTCTTATACAGCTATATTTGTGTATACAAATTGCAGTATTCCAGCCCAAATAGTTTGATTCAACCAATCCAATCCGAGATAAAATTGGTAAGTACCGAAGTATCTTTCAGTATACACACATGTATTTTTGTAATTAAACAGGAGCAATCCTTCCCTTGGGCTTTGTGAAAGTGCCTTTGCTGAAAGCCTGCAGTAGCACAATTTTTTTGTTTAGCAAGGCATGCAGGACCCACTGTGGAACAGCCTGAAGAACTGAATCCTGTGGGAGGGCTGGAGCAGGGGAAGAGTGTGATGAGGAAGGAACAGCAGAGATAAAGGGATGGACTGAGCACAGCCCCATTCCCCATCCCACTGTGCCTCTGTGGGGAGGAGGAAGGGAAGTCAGCAGCAAATTTGAGCCTGTGAAGAAGAGAGGGTCTTGGGGTAAGGTGTTTTAATATTTGGGTATATTTATTATTGACCCACTCTATTTTGGATATATTTAAGTAAATTTCTCTGGGTTCAGTCTATTTCGCCTGTGACAGTAATTGGGGAGTGATGTCTCCCTGCTCGTATCCCAACCCACCATTGGGGATTGGGCTGAATAAAGGAGTGACAGAGCAGCATGGCTGGGCACCTGGCATCCAGCCAGCATCAGCCCAGCACCAGATGTCTTATTAAAGCCCCTCTGTAATTCTAGTTTTTAGCAACAGCCTTACTCAGGTTCTAGAACTATGAATACAGAGAGGGAAAAAAAAAAATAAAAAGGTTTGAAAGAGTGGAAGCATTATCTATACGTATTAACCCCACAAATACTCTATTTTCATTGAATGAAGTAACCAGATCTGAAATTTAAGATGCACCATTGTCATTTGAATAGGTTCATTCAATAGCCTTACCTGCTTCTCTTACCAAAAATCTAAATTATGACTTCAGATTAGCATCCCTTCAGCTCAAGCCTTGAAGTTCCCACAGGCTTCACCCTGGTGACCCTGCTTACAGATGATGCAAAACACCTGCTTGGTGCTGGCAGCTGCAGTTCTCTTTTTGATGATATCTGACAGGAGGACAGAATGTCAAGTCAGTATTTATTCTTGTTTCTATTCCTTTGAAGGAAAAGTTGCTCATCATTTATGTCCCTGTATTTAGGGGGCCAAGAAATACTTCTGATATGGGGTTAAGAAGATCATTTTAAGGAGAAACTCGGCTCTGTAACAGATTAATTCCTATTCCTATCTTTGAGCTCTTCTGCATGATAGCAGAGTTTCTATGACAGGGGTTTAAAACTAATGAATCAACAGAGCACAGAAGTTTTTTTAGTTTGTTGGGATTTTTAAGTGTGTTGTGGGTTTGGGCTTTTTTTAGACGTGTAAGTCTCTCAAAGAATTGCTGGAAGGTACCCAGAAAGATTTAAGCTCCTGAGATTATAGAAAATAAAAACTTAAAAGAATAAGGATTGATTAGAACATTGTAGTTAGGTTCAGCATGTCTTTCAAAGCCACTAAATTGCCTGTCTCTTTAATCTAGCCCTTTCTCTGCTGTAACAAAGGAGAAATATGCCTGGTTCTCTTTATCTTCTTTGTTTTATCATCCATTGCTGACTGGACTCATAAAATCACTGAGCTGATAGCAGTAGCAGAGCAAGGCTTGCACATCACTCAAAGTTAATGCTCATATAGCTCATACCACTTTGATGCAATTAATTACATATCATTTTTCTATAGTATTAATTGTAGGTTTTCTGTCAAAAGATATTCAGCTGAGAAAAAAGGGAAAAAAGTAAAGGAAGCTCTTCTGTCACCTGAAATGAAATTATGTCACCATGGAGAAGAATAAGAGTGCTGTCATTTCTATCCATTAGGTCTCTGTATGTTTTGATTTTTCATGTGACCATTTCTATTCAAAATAAAATGGATCTTCCTCTACATACAATAGACCTGAGGAATGTAAATTACTTATATTAGTGATGAACAAAGAAAGGCAAGTTGAGTAAATGAACTCTACAAGGGAAAGACAAAATTTAACTTATTAGAAAATTATTTAAAGGCCCTAACTCCTTCTGTTCTAAAAACAGGTAATACATGTCTTTTAATACCAGGCTCTTTAGAGAAAGGGTTGCTCCATTTTCTCTCTCTCAGATGATTTAGAAGGGTTTCTTAGACTAGTTTCATATTTCTAATTTCACCTTTAGCAACAAGAGTCATGAACTTTTCTAGAATGATGCTATGCCTTCATTCTGGTAGAAAAATGTTTATGAGCTGTCATTCATTAAATTTATTCCAGGTATTTTTAGTCTTCTCTTCATCTGCTGATTGGGAACCTTATATTTAAATCTCTGAATGTATTTGAAAGCTTTTTAAAAGCTGTTGATTGAGATCTTTAAACACAGTCAGACCAGATTCGTCTAAAGATGGGTGGTTTTAAGAATTGCATTTCTAGATATTTAAAGCTCTGTATCATTGCTGGTTTTATTTTTGGATGTCTTTGGTCATTCTCTTCTCTTCTCTTCTCTTCTCTTCTACTTCTCTTCTCTTCTCTTCTCTTCTCTTCTCTTCTCTTCTCTTCTCTTCTCTTCTCTTCTCTTCTCTTCTCTTCTCTTCTCTTCTCTTCTCTTCTCTTCTCTTTTTTCCTTTATTTTTCCTTTCCTTTTTGTTGGGGTTTTCTTTTGTACACTTCTTTCTTGTAAATTAACTTTTGGAAGCAAAATTATCCCTCTGAGATGTATTTGCATGTTAATATAAGTTGGGAAATATTGGTCAGCTAGCTGTCAGTTTTGGTCCATTACCCATGTTATGCCTCACCTATTGTAGGTAGATTAATGCTTCATGCATTATTAAAAAGTTAATATTTTGTAGTAGGAAAAAAAATAGAAGGTTTTTTTCCTCCTGACCTAATATATATTTACACTTCTTTTTTTTTTTTTTTTTTTAACTAACTAAACAGATTTGGTTGACTTGATTTGAAAGTTTGATATGGGTAAAATGGCAGAAGTTACATTAGAAAAACTGCCAGGGGCCTCTAGAGGAAAGCATATGTTTCAATGCATTTTAGGATCTAATTTTTTATCTGAAAATGGTTTTGTAATTTCTGAACATTTTGATCCATTAAAGTTGAGAATGGAAAGTACTGTGATAAATAGCTCAAAATTTCCTTCATCTTTCAAGAAGCCAGACTCCTTCCAGAATACAAAGCTGGACATTGACAGCAATAATAATTGAAACACAGCCTTATTTTCCTTATATTGTCCATTGATTGTTTTGTGACTGTGGTTTAATTTGTTACTCATTTCTTATTTCATATAAAATACAGTGCAAAGTCTTACAGATATGATATATTGAATAAAAAATCTCCCGACGTGTGTATATCATTAAATTAAAATGTGGCACCTTGTCATTTGTAAATCATCTGAGTTCTAACGTAAATACAGATCACTCACTTGTGAAAGGTCTCTTGGATAACCACAGACATTGGTTATTTATGTATTTACCAGCCCATAGCTTTAAATGCTGTTGGTGTCAGATCTCTCAGTCTGAGTTGTGAGTTCCCTGGTTCCAGCAGTGGAGAAGAAGTCAATGACTTGCTGAATTAGTCATGGTATACTCTAGATATTAAGGCCAAAAAGCTTTACATAAGCATAGGTTGGTTTACTTCCATCTTTTAAAAAATGACTTACATATGTCTTCCAAAAGTAATTAGATATTGCTTGTCTTCAACCACTTGAAGCTACAGACTCAATTTTATTTGATTTAACAAAATAGATATTAAGGCCTTTTAAAGTCTAAGAGATTTAAAAGTAAATGAGATTAAGTCTTCCTGATTTATACCAAAATCAGGATTAATTAAAAATCCAGGTTTTGAGAAGCATATATCTAGATTTTGCTGACATCTGTTTATATTTTATGAAGGAAAGTCTACTGTTTTAGTAGAACAGTTGGGCATATTTAGCTTGCTATATAAAGGAAGAATACAGAGAATAATGTGCCAGACAATTTTCAGAAAAAAAAAAAGAAAAAGAACTTTTTCAATTAGATGTAAATTTAAAGCAAAATTAGCATGAGGGTGCTTCTATGCTCCAGCAAGGACTCACAGAATCTCTGTTCTTGAAGAAGTCAAAAAACTTGACCAAACATAGCCCTGAGCAGTCCTTTGTAATGCACCCACTCCTGGCAGCAGGTTGGTCCAGGTGACCTCAGCAGACCCTTCCAGCCTGTGGGGGTTTGTGCTGCTGATGCCTTATCCACCTTAAAATCACAAGACAAACAAGATAAAAATGAAAAAAAAAAAAAAAAAAAAAAGAGCTAACCATTTACCATGACCATGGTATGACCATGAACGTCCTCCAGATACACTTCTGGTGGAATGCACACGTGACAGAGGAATTCAACAACTTTATAAATGTAGAAAATTGGCATAATTGACAAGAATCCCAAGAAAGAAACACAGCTGATGAAGTCATTCCCCTCTTGGTTCAGCCCCCTACTGAAGGCTCCCCTTTTGCTTCTAGCCCCACATCTTTTATGTCTAAATTCATGGGAAAGTGACAAGGTCCTATTGCATCTTATTTCCTGAAGAGGCAGGATTAGAATAGGATTCCAGGAATGTGTTTGCCTAAAAAAGTACTGAAGCTGGCTAAGAAACTACATAACTATACAATAATAGTCAACAGAGCTATGAATTTATGCAAAAGCAAAAATCTCTTTTGCATGGGTGCAGTGGGAAGTTTCCAGATCAGTGAATTTCAGGTGGTTTGAGGGCCCTGCCAGGGAAATACATGGCTGCTCTGGAATTGTCATGTTCACTTGTTAACAATGCTTTTCCTCCAAGCTGCATGAAGGAAGATTATTTTGGCCTAACCCTACATGTCCCTGCCTATTTGTTTTTTTATCAAGTTTGATCTAGTAGGATTCATGTTTCCTCCCCACATACACCAGGGCTTTTCCCTTTGTCTTTCATTTCTGTGATGAGAACACAAACTGACACATATTTAAAAGGAACCTATTCAAGAACAAGGAGATATAACTTGAGTTTACAGCCATGTTGCAAAAGTGATGATGAATCCATTTTACGTTAAAATCAAGAAACTCCTTAAAGGCTGAGCTTCTATTTTACTGTATCTAAGTAGATTTGAACCTGTGACATTTAATTTTGTAAGCATCTCTGTTCATTCTGAACTATATGTATAAAAACAGATGCACTCTAATAGCTCAAGGGATTTCAGAGTTATGCCTGACTTCACAAAGGAACTTTCTTTCTTATTGTCATTTGTTCATCAGGAGCCTTCCCACAGTATTCAATGCAGTCACAACTAAGAGAAAAATGCATATATATTGCACCTAAATTGCTTCAGTCCATCATGTTTCAGAACTGAGAAATCAACTGCATGACAAACTGCAGGAAAAAGAGGGGAAGGAGTGAGGAGGGAAATCGTAGCAGATTACAACACTTTGATAGTTAAATGAATAGGGAAATTAAACAGGAGAATAGGATATGTATGTTAACTTTTTAACTTTGTTAAGAATAAAATCCAAAGAAAAATACATTTAATACATGGCCATTCCCATGACTCTTAAACTATCCCAAAAGATATGGAAAAATCCGTAACAGGAAGAAAAGCTTGAGGCATACCTTTTTCTAATTCCATGAATCAGCACTATTCCAAGATAGGGTAGTTTTATGTTATGGTCTGTGGTTTCAAATTCATGCATTTAATCTCCTAATTATAATAATTCTAATAAAAATTCATAAGTTATATCTAAAATAGAAAATAGAAATTAAAAGCTCTTAAGTAATGTAAAAATATTGGCTAAATAATGTGGACTCTAGCTATTTTTTGTCTGTATTTCTGTTGGTCTGTATTTGGGTTGATATTGGCTGAAACCATCAAAGACCCCACAAACACCCCACTCAATTCTGAGGCTTCCACCAAACGACTGCATATGATCAAAAGACAGTGGTTTTTTACTCCCTTCACCAGAGGAGGCTCTTGGGCATTCCCACCTGAGTCTGAGCCTATAGTAACCTCTGGAGTTTGTGTTTTGTGAGATTCCCATCCCCACTCTCAATGGATCAAGATGTTTGAACATGACTTTGTTCAGAGGTGACAATCAAATCTTGTTCTAAATCCATGGGTGGTGATTACATTTGCTGCTTCTGTTCTTCCATTCTTTCCCCTTCTTCCATTCTTTCCCCTATATCCCTTTATTAAGCGATATTTTATGCTCTCATATTGTCATACTACCACAGATAATAACAACGAAAATGGCTACACACCTGCTTTCCATTACAACCAAATTCTAAAATAAACACTACAAATGTATTTAGAAGGATCAATCATTCATTGCCTTTTCACTCTAATCAGCCTCAAGGGATTAATTAACAAGAGCCTGAGTTACCCTTGCCTCCAGGAGTGGGTCATAACACAGTTACCCTCGTGGGCAGGACTGACTTGTCTTGGAGCATTCTCCACATCTCCTCAGGCTGCACAAAGATCACAGAAAGGCTCATTAGGACTCAGCCTTGACGAGCAGTACCTTGGCTGGGCAGCATCACCCTCTTTGATGGGCTCAGCCTTGGCCAGCAGTGCATCCATCTCAGAGCTGGACAGCACTGGATCCATCAGATACTAGGAAAACTTCCAGCAGTTCTCCTAGCAGCCACCCCTGTAGTCTCCCCTCACACCAAGACCTTGTCATGGGAACCCAATACAATTTGTCTTCTACACAACAGGAACTGAGGGTAACCTGAATCACCTTCCAGCTAGAACAAATGACAGATTTGTAAGGGGTTTGTTTTATTTTCTTGGTGTCAGCTCAAATTTAACTGTGCATGTAGCTGTTTACAGAGTTAATGCATCTTTTCTTCATTTGAACTTGTACTCATATTTTTACCTTACTCTATACACATATTGGGTATCAGCATGCCTCATTAAAAAATGACAGGTTATTAATAGGGCAGGATAGTGTTACATTCCATCACTACCCAGGGAATATACACATTGACTTCAGTTTCCTTGTTTTTTTCAGATGCTATAATAATTACAAGGATCATTCACAGAACCCATTGTTTTTTAACAGACTGCTCAAGGTTTAGCAGCTAATTGTGGCAGAGACATATGCTTTGACAAGAGTGTCTAATGGCTCAGCTGGGAGTGAAATATTATAAGTCAGGTTCTTAGCAGGGTTCTCTTTTCTGCCACAACCAGTGAGTGTCAGGAGTCCAAACGCCTTTATAAATTCAATGTGCTTTGGCCATACAACACAACCACTCCTGACCAGAAGCTACAGAGCTGGGTATGTTTTCATGTGCTTGTGACTCCAGCACGAAGTGACAGTCCCTTTTCATCTACTCCAGCACTCTCCCCATTAGAATGGACACTGGTTTTTTACACTGGTACTTGTTGCACAATGAGAGCTGATCTGTTAACAAGCAAACAAACAAACGAAGAACAATCAAAAAAGTGGAATTATTTCTCTGGGCCACTGTATTGGGAAGTCTTGCTACGTCTCAGCCAGAAGGGCAGCTCACTGAGGAAAGGGACATGCAGTGACACAGTCCTTGGGTCTGGATGTTAAACTGTAAACTGTAAATGTTTAACAATATTTAACTGTAAACATTTTGCCTGTGTGACAAATTACCTCCTTCTGAGTCTCCAGCTTTGTCATATGTCCATAGCACAACCAGGTTCTAGGATATGACCACAAGCAAGGAGACCAAAGGCACGTTCAACCAGCATCGTATTGACACCTTTTGCCTGGTACTAAAATCATGAAGATCTAACAAGGATGCTTTGGGGTCAGAATATAATTTTTCCAAGGATCTTTCCTTGAAAAGGGTCAAGTCTGCATTGCAGTTACTACCCAGGGGCATTCCATCAAGTGTGCAGAGCACGCTATCTTTGGAATTTAAATTCCCCAGCAAATTCAATTCCACTCACCAAAAATAATTTGAGTAAATTTCTTGGCTGAGCATGTAAGCAACTAGTCACACACAGGTAATAGGATTGTAGAAGGCTTATTTTCCTGGAAAAAAACCCCTTCAAGTTATTTCAGAACCCCTACAGGCAAAATTGGTTTACTGAGCTACCTGAAAATGAAGTTTGGACTTCACGTGGGTGGTGTGACTGAAGCCAGCAGCAAAACCCCATTGATTTTTTTTTGAGAGTTAGCTACCTAACTTTATAGATGTTTTCATAAACACTAGATGATTGACTGGATTTTTGGGATTCCTAAACATACATGTAGATTTTGCTTGGAAAAAGTCTAGGTAGACACAAGTATTAGCCCACACTGTCTTAATTTTTGCAGGTTTTGTCTTTATTTTTTTTTAGCTTTTCAGAAAGTTGTGGATCCCTGATATACAAATATTGCATCTCTTTCCCTCAACTCCCTTCTTTCCAAATGAAGTAATGAACCTTTTTGACATATAAATTAGAGCATCATAATTATATTTTTGCTAAGTAAATGACAGCTGATGAGCAACAAGCAGGTGTACATTAGAAGATGCAGAAAATAAACCACCAGTGTGCTGTTGTTATTTTTAGTTGTGTAAATTGTGGAAGTGTGTGTACAGGAGAGAAGAAGGAATGACTAATAATTAGGATAATAGTAATGGATGCTTCTGCACCCCTGTTTAATAAGTTAATGAAAAACCTTGTTTTCCATGAGTATCAAGGTATGGAGAGAGAACTCTTTGAACTCGGCAGAATCTAAATATATAGACCAAAGTAATCACTTAGAATTTATGAATCATCCCTAATCAAGTTTTTCTATTTCTAAATATTTCAGGAGGGTTTTTTGTGTTTACTATACACTTTCTAAAGTGCAGGATTAACAGGTTTGTGGATTTTCTAGAACCCCAACTTCCATGTTGAAATATTAGAATTAAGTTTCCTAGTTCTTATTTGCATTGCAGTAGTTTGGAAAACTCCAATAGCTCTTTTGGGATGTGTCAGATGATTTTCCGAATAATCAGAAATTTCAGTAGAAGTGCAACAGGGACACCAGCATAAATGGAAATATTTTAAAGACTTTATACCTGACTGTGCCTGAAAACATGTGTAGGTGTGTTTTCAAGATGATGAGGAGTCAACAGTGCAGCTGACTTCATTAGTCATGTGGGAGTATAACTACTATCACAGAATTTGATTCCAACGTCGTTTATGGAGTTAAACAACGGAAGACCACACATACCATAAATCACAGGGAGCAGTACTGTGGAGACATTATGTGGGGAATAAATTAAGGCATTCAGTCATAAAGGCAATAACTTATGGAGAAAGGAATTTAGAAACAGTCAATAGGTTTCAAAAAGAGATGGGGAAAAAAAAGAATTCAATGAGGCAGGGTGCTCAATGAAGCCTCTTTTAGGTGATGAGTGCTAAGGAGAAGACTTCTACATCAACAGTCTGACGAAGGGTAAAGAAGAGATCCTTGTTAAACAACAACAAAAAAAAAAAAGGAAAGAAGAATAAAAAGAAACAAAGTCAGACTACCTAATTTTATTGATAAAACTCCAACAATATTTTGGCACCAAAGCATTTTGCAGTACTTTCTTCTGGTATCTGTCTAACATAGAATCAACAACTGTACCCCGTAGTGATACTCAGCTTATTTAGAACTGACCCAAGCCATGAGTAATCTAAATTTTTCATTACATCTCTGCTAGAGTAATTTACCTTATCAGTTTGAAAAATAATTCTGGATGTGATAAAATTTTACATATTTGAGGGAAACAAAAGAAAGAGGAATTGCAAATTTTCAGCACTGTGCTGTTGTGATGGTTCCAAAAGGAAGTGATTGTCATGGGAGAAATTATACAGCAGTTCAAAAAATCAGGACAAGCCATTTTTTGTGAACAGTTCCAGCTTGTTCTAGTCTGAGCAGTGATGTGGTGCTAAGTTTTGTGTTTTATGTCCAGTCTGGAATCTTTCTCTATCAGCCTGCTTCATTTACAAAGGACTTGCTCACCAGTCAACTGAGCTGTGCTCCATTTTAAATGGTCTAGGAAAGTTGGTTATTTGGACAACATTTCTTTAAGGCAAAATTTGCTATTTAGACAAGTTTTCTTTTAAATATTTTGAAGGGTAGAGCAAATCTTCAGTAAAAATTCAGCCTGTTGCATCAAGAAGGTGTCTTGAGAGATTTTTTTAGTTTCCATTTCTTTTTCTGTTGAGCTGCTTTAACAAACTTGGTTAATTAGATTCTTTATATTTTTCCCTTTTGTTGGAAAATAATTTTTATTAAGTTTATTTTGGAAAATAAATTAATGAAACTGTCTTCCTGTGGCATTCTTAAAAAAAAAAAATACAGAGAAATGTTAGGTAATATATTATAGAGTGTCAAACTGGACTTAAAGGATTTTCACCTGTATTCTGACACCTGAAATGTCCACTGACACTACTGTGTATTTATTCAAATCTGTAATTGCTCATGTCTTCTGAAACATTCTAACCTAATTTACTATTTTTGTCACCACCTTTCATCAGAAGACAGTGAGCATGACTTTTCTAACATCACTGAATTAATCATTCAATACAATGTCTGGGTCAGGAAGAATCAAGTAATTGCTTATTAAAAACTATACATTACACCTAAAAGACACAATGACACTGGGAAGGAAATTACTGGTAACCCATTTACAAGTGCATGTTGATTTAATTAGGAAATTAGCTGATTTTTTTTTTTTATAATAATGCTTGTTTCTTAATTAATGTCTTCACGGTGTTTGAGTGCTCATCAAGTCCATTTTAAATGGACACACTGGCTACATTTTGGTATACATTTAAAATTATCTTCTTCCTCCTATCCTTCCTCTTGCCTTCATTCATATTCATTATATAAATATTATATAAAATTCATTCCATTTCTTTCAGAATCCCATCTGAACAAAATGAATATTAAGTGAAGAGGTGTATGTCCTTCACAATAAGATATTGAGAAAGAAAGAAAGAAAAAAAAAAAGACCTTTGCTGGCAATTGGTATATGCTAATACCTATTTATCATCACTTTGCAAAGGTGGTGTAGCCTGAACTCATTTTCAGATGAATGGGATTTCCATTTTGCAGTTTCAATAGAGTTGCAGGCAGTGGCTCTTGCATTGATTTGGTCTTCCTTGGTTTTTGACTGAAAATTCCTGTTCCCTGAGTAATTTCTTGTTTGAACTAGGACAATATTTGGCCAAATATCTAATTTTGAGTTTCAGATCAATGCCAAAACCACCAAAGAAACATACTGAACAGATGGGGCTGCTTCTGTATGACATTATTGTCATGGTTCTGTGAAAACATTAATCTTCTTCCACGTTGCATGATTTTGGGTAATCATCTCAAAATCCATGCTTACCAAGTGAAAATAGCTGTTCCTTCTAAATGTAGGTAGGATTTTCCCTGAAAATGGTGGAGAGTATGAATCTTTCTGTTTCTGACTTCTGAATTCTAGTAAATTAACATCTGGGTACTGAATTTATTCAGGCTTAAAGAGATGTAGAGCATATGGGAAGCCCAGATCATTATGAAATTATCTTCCACATTTAGGTTGCAATCAGGTCAATTTTTCTGTTTACTGGGCCAATAGTAGCTGAAATAAAGTGTTGGTGATAAATTACTGATATTACACTGTGATAATAATAAAGTAAATTATTTTAGAAAACTAATTTAGTATTTTAATAGTAACATAACTGAGATTTATATGAACAATTTTTACACTCTTGACTAGTAACTCTTTTATTGATGAGTTAATGGCCAGCTAAATAAATTAGGCTCTGTCAACTTCACCCAATTTCTTATAACAACTCACATTGGTCATTAACTGGTTGATTGGTAAAGTGTTTTATTATTGCTTTGGAAATATTACCTAAAATGAAGCACAGTAATTTCTGATCCTTTATCATTTTTATTTTGATGACTTGACTTCTTTTAATCAAAAAATGTGATGCATATTAAGAACCCAAAATCTAAGCTGTTAATATGATTTAAACTGAAACCATCAAAGTAACTTCTCAAATACAGACATTTGCACTTGAAATAGTAGCCCACTTATGCCTTGTGAAAACATCAGGATCCACAGAGAGATTAAACTGTTTGCAAAGAATTTCACATGCACTCAGTTATAAAAAAAGGTTGGACACATTTCATAAGGTAGGAATCTATGAAATATTTTCTAATTAGGTTTTATGAAACTTTTTTCCTTAGTGTTCACAAAAATTCAGGCAGGTATTTTTTCTTTAACCATTTCAAAAGGTGTTTATCCAAGACACACAATGTATATACCTTGTGACAGTTACCTCCTCAGACTTTTTAATTTATAAGGTAATATTTAACTTTGATGGGGGTTCACACATGCACCCTTTATTGCAGCCATATTAAGGAGTCACAGTGTATTTCTGTTCTTTGAATTAAGTGAATATCTTACAGAGAAAAACATACACTGGCAATTAAGAGAGCTGCAGTGTGAATTTTCACAATGAACCATATGTTAATAATTTGTCAACAGCCTTTCCTTAATTGTGGCAGTTGTCACTTCTTGCAGTCTATGCTAAAACAAAATGTTTTAGTCCCTAATTCAAAAAAGTCATCTCTGTCTTATTGTTTAACTCTGAATCTTAACAGACACAATCTCTTTTTGTAGTTGGATAGAAACAAGTGGACAGGAAAAGAGGCTATAGGAAGCAACCAGAACTTTGAATTTCCTAAGTTAATAATATTATGTGAATATCAACAATAATAAAGTATGTACTAAAAATTTGCATGGTTTTCTGTGTGTGATGTGGATATTTCCCAATGAAGCATGATGAGAGAACTTCAAAGATAATATCTGACTGTGACTAGGGGTAGCTAAGCCCAGCTGTCTTTTCCCAGTCACAAACTTTTTTGTGTCTGATGTCTCTTGAAGGGTGCAGTAGAATCGTGCTAGAACTCATTAAGTCATGACTGTAGGAATTCTGCCCTCCCTGTGTTACATTAAATAGTGCCCATTACTAATTAAATATTTTTCATGCATCATTTGGGGTGATCTACAGTTCTTTGCACGCTTTCCCTAAGGGCCTCTAGAGCTCTCATCACCATTCTGTTTGATCACTTCAAGCTTTACTACATCCACTCCCAGTACAATTCCCACCAACTGCAGCAGAATTTGGGTGGTGGGCTGGTACTGCACAGGGAGCCCCCTTAGCACTGTACCAGCTACTGGGAAGAAAATTAACTGTGTCCCAGATGAAACCAAGACAGTTAGGGATTTAATTTTTCTTTTATCAGGAGTCTGACAGGAGAATAGTGGATTCCCTTGATTTCTCATCATTCCAGCTTGCGTTCAATCTCGTGAAAGGCCTTCAAGCATGAGTGCACATCTATGAAAGATCAGATCTAGTTTCCAGGGGTATTCAGGAATGAGATTACTTTGTTATCTGCAAAGACACATGCAGGGAAAATTTGGTTATAGAATGTCTTGGAGTGAGAAAACAAGGGCAAATTTTTTAAAAAAGGCAACCAACTGAGCCTGTGTCATGGTTTAACCCCAGCTGTCAGCCAAGCACCACACAGCTGCTTGTTCATTCTCCCAGCCCAGTGGGATGAGAAAATTGAATTGGAATGGCAATAGTGAGAAAACTCGTGTGGTAAGATAAGAATTAATTTAATAATGACTAAAGACATAATTTCTTATTGTTATCTGTTATTATTAGTAAATGAAAAGGAAAATAGGAAAGACAGATAAATAAAAACCAAGAAACACAGTGATGCACATGTGAACAACTGTTCATCAACAACCAGCCTGTGCCCAGTCTCTGAGCAGCATTGCCACCACCAATCTTCTCCATAGCTTTATTGCTGAGCATGGTGCCATACGGTCTGGAAAATCCCTTTGGTCTGTTGGGGTCAGCTGTTCTGGCTGTGAAAGTGTTAAAATATGTCATCCAGTCCAACCATCAATGTGCAGAGCAACTCTGAACAATATGGATTGCTCAAGGCATTGGTCAAATAAATCCTTAATGCTGACAAGGAGGGAAATTCTCACAGCCTCTCTGGATCCCTGTTCCAATATTTTGCCTTTTTTGCATTAAATATTGGCTTGGACTCCAAAGTATTCATGGTTTCAGCAAAGACCTTTTTGATCTCCTTTTTGTCCACTATTTCACTCAACCTGAATGGTGTACAGTCTGCTTTCCTCTTATGAAACCTTCTTACCTTGGTTTGACACTGGACCAACACCAGACACCCACAAAAGTCACTTGCTCATCCTTCCCTGCCACAGCTGGGCAGAAGAAGGAAAATAAAAATTAATGAAGGGTTCCTGAGTTGAGGTAAGGACTGGGAGAAAACTCTGCAAGGGCAAAACAGGCTCAGCTTAAAGGTACAAAGTGAGTTTATTACTAATGGAGTCAGAGGAGGATAATGAGAAGTAAAATAAGCCCTCAAAACACCTTTTTCCCCCTAACTCCTTCCCACCAACAGCGCAGGGAGAGAGGGAAATCTCCCTGTTTTGGGGTCAGTTCATCACCACGATTTTCTTCCACTGCTCCAGGAGAGGAATCCTTTCCCTGTGAGACCATGGGGTGCCTCCCACGGGAGACATTTCTCAGTGAACTTCTCCAGTGTGGGTCCACTCTCATGTTCAGCAATCAAACCTGACCTGCTGCAGTGTGAATCCCTCCCATGGGCACACAGCACTGCTGGGTCTCTCTTCCCACAGGCTGCAGTCCTCCAAGGACAGGCTGCTCCAGCCTGGGAGCAGGGCCCTTTCTCTCCATGGAGTCAGCCCCTGGATCACAGTCTCCTCCAGGCATCCACCTGCTCCAGCATGGACACCTCCCCCAGAGGCTCTGCATGGATCTCTGCATCCCCTGTAGATCCCCAGGGGACCTGCATGGATCTCTGCATCCCACATGGATGCACAGGGGCTCTGCATGGATCCCTGCATCCTCAGTGGATCCCCAGGGGACCTGCATGGATCTCTGCATCCCCTGTAGATCCCCAGGGGACCTGCATGGATCTCTGCATCCCACATGGATGCACAGGGGCTCTGCATGGATCCCTGCATCCTCAGTGGATCCCCAGGGGACCTGCATGGATCTATGCATCCCTGTAGATACCCATGGGCTGTGGGTGGATCTCTGCATCCCCTGTGAATCCCCAGGGGCTCTGCATGGATTTCTGCATCCCCCATGGATCCCCATGGGCTGCGAGTGGATCTCTGCATCTTTGTGGATCCCCATGGGCTGTGGATGGATCCTGCATCCCTGTGGATCCCCATGGGCTGCGGGTGGATCTCTGCATCTTTGTGGATCCCCATGGGCTGTGGATGGATCCTGCATCCCTGTGGATCCCCATGCAGGGGCTGTGGATGGATCCTGCATCCCTGTGAATCCCCAGGGGCTCTGCATGGATTTCTGCATCCCCCATGGATCCCCATGGGCTGCGGGTGGATCCTGCATCCCTGTGGATCCCCATGGGCTGCGGGTGGATCTCTGCATCTTTGTGGATCCCCATGGGCTGTGGATGGATCCTGCATCCCTGTGGATCCCCATGCAGGGGCTGTGGATGGATCCTGCATCCCTGTGAATCCCCATGGGCTGCGGGTGGATCTCTGCATCTTTGTGGATCCCCATGGGCTGCGGGTGGATCTCTGCATCCCTGTGGATCCCCATGGGCTGTGGATGGATCCTTCATCCCTGTGGACCCCACGCAGGGGCACAGCTTCTTCACCCTGCTCTCACCACAGCCTGCAGAGGAATCTCAGCTCTGGCCCCTGGGGCCCCTCCTGCCCCTCCTTGCCCACTGACCTTGGTGTCTCCATGCTGCTTCCCTCACATGTGCTCACCTCTTCCTCTTCTCTGACTAGACAAAAAAAGCTGCACATGCCCACTTTGTTTTGATTTTCTTCTTAATCATGCAATCCCAGAGACATTTCCACCCTCCCTAACTGGCCCATTTTTGACCAGCAGCATGCCCATCTTGACAGCCATGAGGGATGGGCTCTGCCAGACACGGTGGAAGCTTCCAGCAGCTTCTGGCAGAAGCCACCTCTGTGTCCCTCCCACCCAAAACCAGCACAGCACCTCAGCTACAGCCCGTGAGACCACCACTAATCCCAGCTCAGGCAGCAGGCACTCCTGGCAGCTTGCACAGCAGAATTGTCCCACAGGAGCCCTTGGAAGAGACCTCTGATGCCACAGCAGCTGTTGCAAGTGGTGTTGGTGCACATTGGAGAACCTGCACTCACAGCTAGGGAAGAGCCAATACTTAGCTCCAGAAATAGTGGTATTTAAATCAGGGAGGATAGTGGATTCATTTTCCTTAGCTCGGTCCATCTCTATGGGTTTATTTGATTTTTTTTTTCCTCACACACATAAGCATCATTATTGACCTTTTCCCTTGGTTAAATGCCTAAAGAGGTTATATTGAATTATTAGTTTAGACTAGCTGGCTTAGTGGTATATACAGATGGTAGGAAAAATTTTGTCTCAGATGGAATATCAGTAAACCCAGAAGAATCCAGCCCTAGACAGAGAATGGATATTAATATTTCTGTCCCAGGTCAGTTTGCAGTGGCAAACACAAATATCTTATATCTACATAATTCTTGATGTTTTTTTTCAGGTTAATGAAAGAGACCCTGAGAATTCAACTGAGTTTATTGAGTGGGCTAAAAAATATGTTTATATGTTAGTAGGACTTTTTTCTTACTTTTTCTATTTTTCTTCACTCATTAACTCAGAAAAATTGTATTCAGTAGTAGCTGACCTAAGGAGCACATTTATATTTGCTCAGGCAGCAAAATGTAGACAAGTAAATGTCTTTTTCAGCAGCATAAAGACAGATGAGGCATATGAGGAGAGTCTTTAGAATAATAATTATACAACTAACTTAATTAGTCTCTACTTCAGTCAAAAGACAAGCAACTTCATTTATACCCACAGGGGCTAAAATATTTTAAAAAATACACAAAGGTTTCTCCAGGGTGTTGTGTTATGCTTATGATCCTTGGAAGAGAAAAGCATCCATCTAACTGGATGAAGTAAAAAATTGTGGGTATATGTAAAGCAGAATTTTATAAAGCCGTTGAGAAATGGAACAGAAATATACCACCCAGCTCCCCAAAATTAAGTGAAACACAATCATTAGGAAAGGCACTGTTGTTGCTCCTATTGTAGGAGCACTTGGACTGACTCTAGGTCCCCTAAATATGAAGTGTTTTCAAAGCCCTGGGTGAATCCTCTGTTCAAAAACAGACAGGCCAGATAAAGAAGAGGAGTAGTAAATAAAGTCCTTATTTTATAAGTAGAGAAATGAAGCTTCTCCAAAGTGGCACAGGGAATCTGTGAAGGCAGCCAGCTGAAACTTGAGTCTTGTCACTTTGCAACTCATTTTAAAAAAAGGATGGGAACGCAGGACAGCTTTAATTTGAATGAGCATACAAAGGTCCTGTGGAAACCTCAGGAAAATGCAGCTGAGGATTCACAGCTGGCCACATAAATTGGTTAGCTCCTGTGACTATTGATTCTCTCACATCAGACTGAGGAGGGGCACCAGAGCCACGGGAGATTTTTGTGTTTCTCTGCATGGTATGGGATGTCACTGAGATAATTTCAAACTCACTCTGACTGGCCAGGGTATGCAATGTCTAGAGCCGCTTTTATAAATTCATACAAAAATACAAAAAATAGTACTACTGGCATCCTGGGATATTGGAAGACCCTCTGACAGTGAATACAAGTAATCATGCAATTACCAGTGATGATGCTTTTCTTTTTTTTTTTTTTTTTTTTTTTTTTACTATCACACCTTAGTGAATCAGTCTAAAATTCAGTGGAAGACTATTAAACACTATTTTGCTGGAAAAGGCTATCTCTGCTGGAAATATCAGCAGAGGAATTGGAGATATCTGCTACACTAATGGTGCCAAGACTTGAAGACTGTACATCTGCAGAAATTGAAATAAAGCTAAACATCCATGTTAGAGGACTACATGGACTGAACTATCACCCCTTTGGAATTAAAAACAAAAAAAAATTATTTAACTCTAATGTTCCTTTCTCCTGACTCTTATTTTCCTTAGCTGTTTATAACTCTTCTAAATATTCTGAAAAAGAGAAGAAAGTTTCCTTTTATCCCTAAATATTTTAACATAGCTATTCTCTGACTGGGAACAACTGTGATATTTTTCCCCTGCCAACTCAGTGAGTTGCACCCATGCAGAGCTTAAAGGGTAATTAAATTAAAATTCTGTGGCATTCTCTTCTATGTCTTGCATAATGGAAGAGTGGAAATGGGCCCAGAAAGTAAAAAGATTGTGTCAGAATTCATTCCAGCTTATGATTAACTCAAAAATGTAATTGTGCATTTTTTTTAAAAGAACTAAGGTAAATTAAATAAAAGCAGTATTAGAAAAGAGTGTGTAAAAAGAGAAGAATAAATAGCACATTGCTTGACCTGCTTGAGAAATCAATATATTTCAAAACCAGTCCACAGAATGTGAAAAAGAAAGCAAGTATTTTTTCCCATCTCTTTTTCCTCCACTCTATCACAGAGACTCTCACACAGTACTGAACAGTTGAGAAGTATTTGAGGAAGACAAAAAGTTCTCTCTAAATTTCTTTGGATAGACTGTGTCTTCTCCTCCAGAAAATATGATGAAGGAAAGAATGCAAGATGTTATATTCATATTTTTTCTTTCAAGTTCCTCCTACCTTTCAAAGGCAAAACAGTGAAAATTAACTCTTCAGTTAAAGGAATTGCTTAAAATGTAACTATACCCACATGAAAATCCATATGTAGGTTCCTTCTTTCAGATGGAAAATTAAATATTTTGGAGTTTGTTTTGTTTTTGGTTTTATTTGTTTTTAGTTGAGACATATAATTTTTTTATTAGATTTGTTGCATTTTCAAAGTTTTTTTTCATTAAATAGATACTTAGTGATCTGCCTTTTTTTAAATCTTGTAACAGGGACTCCCTGTTGACATGTTGGTATTGAAGGGTAGAAGACCTCTCCTTGAATTTTCTCCCTCAGTGTCCTTTAACTTGTGCCAAGACTCTCATCTACTGCCATAAGACTCCTTTATTTAGGTGGATAAGAAATTCTAAGGTTGTCTTTATTTTCTCTTCAATTCACTTTTTAATCAATTGATTAAAAAAAAAAAAAAACACTCAGCATAACACATTGTCTTTTTAAAACTTCTGGTTTATAAACATCTTCCTGATGCCAATGACTTCAGTTGCAAAAAATATGCCACAGAGTTATAAGAAGGTGTTGCTTGGGTATTATCAGTGAAAGCAAATGAAACATTCATCTAGTAGTATTATTTTTTTCATCAGATTCGAAGGTTGAACTTTAAATTTTCGGGTAGATTTCATGTTTTCTACATGGAAGAAAAAATAAAAGAAGGTTTTCTTGTTGGACACAACATTTCTTAGTTATCGACAGAGGTTGATGCTTTGAAAGATCACAATTTTCTTTCCTTTTAAATATTTTTTTTATAGAAGCTTGTAACTCTTTTTTCAAAAAAAAAAAAAAAAAGCAAAAACAAAACAAAACAAAGCAGATTAACCTATAGCAACAAAACAACAAAAAACTCAACCCCCAATAAAACCAAAAAACCAAACCACACATCAAATCCTCCCCTACAAAGACAAGTAACAAATACAAGCAGGAAAAAAAGAGAAATCTTTCTATGATATACAGCTTTAAAATTGCTTTTTGTTTAACTGCAGGTATTCTACTGTGCCAATATCTTCAGCTTTTCCTATTTGCAATGCACAGAACCCCTCCAAGAACAGAAATTCAAATGTAATGGAGAAAAGTCAGGTTTTGTTTTAGTTACTTCCATCCTTAATTTTTTATTGTTATTGGTTAAATACTAAGTATTTTTTCCAAGCTAGGATTCAATAGAGCTACTTTGTCCCTGCCTTCTTTGCCACTATTATATTCAGGCTTTATTTATAGATCATATCTTTTAATTTCTTTGAAGCACACTATCATTATATGTCTGAAGCTGCCAATATGGAAATCACTGATTGCTCTTTTAGCCTCATGCTTCAGCTATCATGTTTCAAGGAGTGCAGTGAGTTCACCTTTGATTTAAATATAATGAAGAACATGGAAAAATTATTGTTGTCATCACTCAGAAGACCTGTGAAGTAAAGAGATGTGACTGTGTAAATTCCAAGGTTCAGTGTTTAGTCTCAGCCAAAAGAGATGCCACTGATTTCTCACAATCAACTAATGCACAATTTCAAGGTCAATGCATTAAATTTTGCAGTCTAAAATTGTGAAATGTCTTCATATATACATAAATGTTAAGTTCAGCTCCTATTTAGGACTTGAATACCCAACAAATAAAAATATTCTATCTAGGATCTGAATTGGAGAGTTATTTCCATTCCCAAAATTACACTTTTGCACATTTGTAGAATTCTCAAGATCAGTTGCACATTTGTAGAATTCTCAAAGGATGCCCAGATGAAACCTAATAAAGCAGTAGCAAGGAAATTCAATCCAAAATTACTTTAAATGATCTATAAATCTACATGCTGAAATTCTTTATTCAACACTTTTCCAAACCTTTTGTTTATTTTTTTTCATAGCCATTTGTGTTTTCATTCAACATTTTTGGATTTAAATGCCTAAAAAGGATAAAGAACCCTAAAATTTATTTCCCTTCCATCTGAAAATCTTATTTTCAGTTTTGGTGATTTACTGATACCAGAGAAAAATGTGAAAAGCAGAAAAATTCTCATGGGTTCCTTCTAACTTGAGATATTTTATGATAAGAAACCCCCCAGTACTCAGGAGATTCAAACAAAGAGCTTTTCTGATGAAAGTGCCCTTTGAGGCACTTTATTCTGGCTGAAAGTCACTACTTTGTGAATTTCACCATCATCACTAATTTGTTTTGATGACACTGTTAGAAAATAGATAATAAAGACAATTAATAAATAAAGAACTCCATTACAAACAGGAATGCTCTGTGTCTTTCCATCCATAACCATGCTTCAAGGGGATGTAGGAACTTAGAAACCCCCTAGGTGGACTGCAGCTTTATTGCACTCTTGTGAGCACAACTGCTCAATGAATCTTTCTTTAATTAACAAAACAGGACTCTTAAACTGCAATCACCTGATTTGTTTGGCACTGGAAAATGTGGTGTGTTTCAGAGATAGTGCACTAATGGAGTCCTCTGTATCAAAGCATCATCAACTATGCATTCTTTCTATTTATTCTTATACATCAGCTTGCATATGTTAGGCACAAACAGGAGCATAGTGCCCACTTTTTCATTCAGTTGCTCCAGACAAACATTTTATGTTCTCTTGTTCATCATTTAATCATGTGAAAGACCAAAATTTGCTGGAAACAAGAGCAGGTAGGAAAATAGGTCAAGATCAGACAATAAGATGCGAGCTTTGGATCATGCTGACATTTATAGGTGGCGAGGTACGTGAGTAAGAGACAACAATACAAATGTAATTTCTTCATGTGGGTGGTTAGACCATCTGTTTTTCAACCCATTTCTGCACGTGAGGAGCTAATTAAACATGAGATAGAGCTCTGTTGAGGGGTAGTTGTGTTAAGCGTTTAGTTGCCAGTGCCATTGAAACAAGAAAATCAAGGAATTTATAGTGACACCAAACATAAGATCAAAACACAAGGAATCTCTGCTTCTTTTGGCTATGTGTTCTTCTACCAAGAACATTGAAGGTGTCAGTGAGTTTTTTGCATGCTTTTTAAATATGTTTTAAATATATTTTAAATTCAAAATCATTAATTTTATAGAATTAGACCATTAAAAAACTGACTTCAAAGGGATCTTTGAGACTTGATTCCAAATTCTTCACTCCCAAGACCCATTAAACCAGATGTTTGTACAGCTACTTAAACCTGTGTGCTCTAGCCAGCTCTGTAATTGGGAGTTTGTGACCTTGGAGACAAATTAAAACATTAGTTCTCATCAGTGCTCTAGGAACTTTACTTTTCAGAAGGCAGGACACTTACTTGCCTCAATATACCAAGGTAAAATTGTAATGAATAATTTCCTGTGGTGTGCCAAAAAGGAAAAGACCACAGTAATTCCCACTTAATGATGAAGCAATAACTGACTTGGGCAAATTGTATCTGTTACATGGAGCAAAAAACCAAAAAATAAATTAAAACTAATTCTGGGTATCATCAACATGAAAGGACACAGATGTGAAGGTTCTAAATATAAAAAAAGGACAATTTGTAATCCTGGCCTAATTGTTATGCATGTGGGCACAGAGAGGTCAGCATAAAGAGCACAGAAATGTCTGTCTCTTGTGAAGAAATATTGTCTAGGGATGTCATGGGAAGGCATAGGATTGCAGAGGAAGAAACCCAATAGCATGCAAAGATCTGAATAATTGCTGTGAAATAAAATTGGGGCATGAATGTATGCTTTCCTGTATGCACTACAAATTTCTAAACATTTCAAGCCCTCACAATTATCCTGCCTTGTCAAGTGCTCCTTTTCTTCTCTGCGCCTGTTTGTGGGTACACAATTTTTTCACACAGGATGTGAGGAATTGATCCACTGTCAAATGTATTCAAAATGGCCTAAGGTTAAGAATTTCACATAGTCCCATTCTTTCAATATGCCTATGCCTAAACTGGAGTATTTACTAGGGTTTACTGGGGGTAGGATGGGGTATAGAAATGTGTGACTGGTAGTTACAACACAGCCTATTTCCACGCAGGGATGCTGAACAGACTCTGGGAAGTTTATTCTTAAAGAAGCATAATGATAGTGGATATGGAATGTTGAAAAAACAATCAAAACGAAGAGCAGAGAAATAAAAAAGTGAATTTGGATTGTGGAGGAGAGGTTGTGTCTTGAGTTGTGCCCTTCAGTGCTATACTCCAGCAACAGGTACAAGGGAAAATGTAGTCCTTTATCTAAGATAAAAACATGAGTGTGCTAGTTTTATTTTATCATAATTTTGTTTTAATCCTACACAGATAAAAAACAATAGATAACAACCAGACAGCAACTGTGGACAGAGCAGAGTCCATGTAGTTGATTCCAGTACATCACTGAGAAATCTTGAACTTGTACAAGACTGTACAAAACATCTTGGACCTGAAAATCCAGCTGTCCAGGTAAGCCTCTATAGGGTAAGAAGGTTTTCAACTTGACTTATAATTGTCAAATATCTTACACCTATAACTTATTCCCCTTCAAGACACCTAAAAAGCAGTGAACTTTTTTCTATATTCATTTAATTACAGGTTTTTGTACTCTTTCAAGTGAACTGCTCTGAAAATAGTGGCTTTTGATCTGTGCCTAATCCATATTGTTGCTTCTGCTGTTTGGAGAACACCATCTGGACAATTGTTCTGCTTCAAATTTTACCCCTTGTCATCCATCTACATTCGGCTTGCATGCTACTCCCTCCCATCCTGCACAGTGCAGGTGTGATAGCGCCATGGTGTGAGGTCTGGGACTGTACTAGGTCAGTGCTAAAAGCTTTATAACATTTTCCTTTCATGTTTAGCAGTCTGTGAACTTCCTCCTGCAGTTCAGCTGGAGAATTTGATTTTTCCATTGAGCTGACAGAAGCTATTGATGGTTGGTGTGCATGCTATTCCACTGTCAGTTTGAAGAAGAGCTATAGGTTGAATAAAATAACTGGTGATGTTTTGTGCACCATGAATAATTTTTTGGGGGTTTCTGTCTCACTTGAAAATAGGAGATAGATGAATGATTACAGTAGCAGATGTGAATTGTGACGTCAATGCTATTTCTGGTCCACTTAATGGAATAATCTATCAGAGGCAGAGTGTAATGACAGGCAAGTGATGTATGAGCAAACAACTCTTGTGATGTCAGTCCAACTTCTTTTGGTCTGTACCAGGTAAAGGTTACTGTGTCAATGAATGAGTCACTTCTATCCTGTCATTAGCCTCATTCAGTAATGAAGTCTTCTTGAGTAGCTTCAAACAACGTAGGTAGTCCTGGCTGTCTTCTCAGATCTTGTACTTCATGGTCATGGGAAATTGTGTGATTTAGATCATAATGTCTTGAGAGGGACTTATAAACTCCACCTGTAGTTCCCCCAGAATAAGAAGTCTAAGGGTATCTTGCATGACATATCCCTCCTGCAGGTAATCATTATTTTGTAGTTTAAAATGTGTCTTTAATGCTATTTTTTTTTTTTTAAGTTTTGGGTGATGTTTTAGAGAGCCATGTGTGGGCTCATCTTGTTTTCCTTTATTAGATGTTATGGCAAGCAGCTTTAACTTTTTTGCCTGTTACAACAGGTTTTAATATTCCACATGATTGCCTTTGCATCATCTGTTTGGATGTCTGGTGACGTAAGAGCTTTCCTATCTTGAGCATCTGGTTTATACCTCACATACACAAGTTAAAATAATTCAAGTGGCCACCATTGACCATCACTGCATGCAAGTGCTACACTGTTGTATTAGTGATTCATTCAAGTCTGCACACCACAAATTTGAAGCAGAGAAGGCCAGTGTATGGGAGAAGCACTGGGGGGGTCTTTGATGACTTTTGATGACATTACATTGGCAGATTTCCACCATTTTCATGTGGTGCCTATTATGGCTTTCTTTAAGTCCTTTAAATTAGCACAGGTATTGGCATGCAAGTGATGCCTGTTTTTACTGGATTTTCATAGCTGAGATGGAAGATAATCCTTTAAATTTCCCATTTTATTATTGTCTATTAATATAGTTATTTTTCGTCCAGTATTCATTGCGTTTTTAAGAAGACATTCAAAGTAAATCAGATGCCCAAAAAGTTCCGATTTATCTCTTCTGTTTTCCTTCTCAAGGAAAATCCAAGGTAAACACATTTGCATGACAAATGTTTTAGGTAATACAAAGTGAGCCTTGTTTTGCAGGTCATTTCCAGTCATTTGTGGTGACTTGCACTGGAACCTAATCAGAGGGACATATTTATCTCTTTATTGACATTCTAGTTTAGATTTTCAGCTCCTGGCCACTTCTCTCAGTGAAAATTGCTGGGGGTTTACATCAGCTCAGACTTTGCTATCACAGGATTTCCACCCATCCAAGGGGTGTTCTGTCATTTGAAGGTCTGAAATGGGAGGATGCATTGCAGCAATGTGCTCAGTGTCAGAGGAGTGTGATCTCCCTGAATGTCCCCTTCAGCAAACATGTCTCTACGTGGCACAGTGACACATGCCACGCAGGCTTCAGCAGGTAAGGATGTCAAACTCACACAGATGCAACCAAACAGAAAAACTGGATTCTGCTGTAACTGACAGCACAACTATAACAATTTGACATTGTTCAGTTCTGGTTTAATGGATCTACTTTTTGCTGTGTTTGAAGTAAGGAAAAGAAGTATACTGCCAAGAGCAAGCCAGAAAGGAAGAATATTTTCACATATCACTGACACTGCTTAACCACTCTGACTGTAGTAAATGTTGCAACAACTTAAAACATTCACTTTGTCAGTTTATTAATATTTAATGTATGATGTATGAATATACTCAGACTTCAAACTGGTGGTCAGAATCATCTCCCATAACTTGAGACACTCAGCTGAGCAATGCAAGCTGTTTCTTTGTGCTTTCTCTACATCTGTTCATGAGGGAAAGAGAAAATATAGATGGAGACCTGGATAAAGTTAAAAGTTGATCTTAGGTCATGGTCTATCTATCTTGATTATATAAACCTGTGGTCTATCTATCTATCTATCTATCTATCTATCTATCTATCTATCTATCTATCTATCTATCTATCTATCTATCTATCGAAAACACCACTGTGATTTGTGCTGTGATTTAACATCTAAGCTTCTATATTCGTGGCACATTTCTGCACTAATAGTTTTAGCTCTTTCCTTCACCAGAGGCTTTAGCACACAGCAAAAGGATACAGGTGTCTCTAATAATTATAATATCCTAATAAGTATCTTAACACTAGGTATGAGGAAAAGGGAAAGGAAAAGAGAAAGGAAAAGGAAAGGAAAAGGAAAAGGAAAAGGAAAAGGAAAAGGAAAAGGAAAAGGAAAAGGAAAAGGAAAAGGAAAAGGAAAGGAAAAGGAAAGGAAAGGAAAAAAAAAAGGATGACAAAAATGTACCAGTAGTTGCGGTCAAAGTACTTTGGATTCAAAGCTGCTTATTCTTTTGTCTGATGGCTATAAATAATAAAGAAGTGTAGATTCATGCATGAAATATTTTGTTTTGATCTTTTCATTGCTCTTTTCTGGCCTCACCATTTGATATTAAATGCTGCAGATGCAAATTTTTTTAAGATTCCCTGTGCAATCCAATGACTGTGCTTGCCCTTAGCACAAAACAATTTCCTGGTCACTCTTTTGACTGGCCAAGACCTCCTTGGGTGTAATGTGCTTCCTATTTTGGGTACATGACATCATCTCTTTTGTAGGTACTAGTCAATGAGGAAAATTATGCCAGTCACATCCAGAATTTCTGCAACACATAGAGAGGGTGCAGAAAATATGTGCATTCAACCAGAGAATTCCAAATCAAGCTGCTACTCCTGATTTAAGCATGAGTTCTGTGGTGCCATATAGAGTAAAAAACTTCTGAACTTACATGTGTTGATTTCTACGTGTGTCAGTTATCCTTAATTGAAACAATATAGTTCATCATATCAGCCCATACTGTTTAGATGACCTTGGTCAGGCTTCTTCAGTTTTGAAACAAAACCCTAGGGAAAAGAGCATAGAGGTGCTGTGCTTGTGCTGTAAACCACACAGTCTCAGATCCTGAAATAAGAGGCAAAACAAAAATTAATTAAAACTTCTCTGCAATGCTAGAGTGATGGCACAACTTGCATCTCTCAAAAATGGCTTTTTTTAATGCTTCATATCCCTAAAAAATGTTCTTTTGCAATGCTTCTCCTCTGATATTTTTTGAAAATACTACTTTTTTGAAAATAATATAGATAAATATTCTCAGATACTGTTTAATGTTCTAGTGCAAATCTCTTCAGTCAGTTCTGAACTCATCTGGCAGCAGACAAGACTGCTTTCCCCACTAATGCCTCTACTTTCAGTACTGATTAATATAATAACATATTAAAATTTTAGCAGAAGATCATAACCTACTCCCTGTGAGTCCCTGATTCATGAAGTGAAATTATACTACCCCCACCCCCATTCTCAGATTATGCAATCTTTGATCAGGGATTTGAGAGTCAGCAAGCAGGAAATTCTTGGCCCTGATGTAGGCCTTTAGATCATATTAATTTGTCTTACATAAAATACATATTTTCCTTTTCCTTAAAATCTTCAGAGCTACGAAACGTTCTTCAACCCAAAAAACAAGCCTATGATATAAAAATTTATTGATTTCAAAATATCCACTTGAAATCCAGAACTGAAACCCAGATGATTAAGCTGAATTTTGATAGTGCATTAAAAATAATTAATTCATTTCTTTGCATTTATTAACATCTCTATTTCTAAATTTTTATTCTTAATATTTTTGAAAGTATTATATTTAAACATATATGGGTTAGTGGGGGTTCTTTTTTGAAAGAGAGTATAAACATTATTTAGTGTTAAATGAAACACATCTTTCTCTTATCAATAGAGAGTAACAAACCTACATGGCATGCAAATGTTTTTGTTGCACTGATTTATTTGCAAAATCTTCACAGACCAAAATGAATATTCATGTTAAAAATTAAAAATTCTCTTTGTTTCAATTTTTGGACAAGGAAGGGCTTTCTATTATAAAAACATTCACTTATTCAATTTCATTTCTTCCTCAATTCCTTCTGTGCCACTCCTGTTAGACATTGTGGAGAGTGAGCATTGGACCCATAGGAAGAAAATGTCAACATTTCATTAGAGGTGGTTAAACTTTTCTGTTTAAATCTTTTTTCACATGCTCTATTACCAATTAGCAGGCAAGTTTGGAATAGCCAAGGACATATTGAAAAGTTGGCTTCATCCACTTCTTTACTGCTCCATTTTTCTCTCATCTCTCAGCCACGCCACGCTTCAGCAGCACATTCCAAGTTCTCATGCTTCTGATAATCTGGGAAATGAAAACAAAACTTTAATAATGCTGCCATGTTTACCAGGGTCCTAAAACATGTCAGGAAATTACAAGTTTCCCTATGAATAGTCAGTGAAAACATATTCCAGAAAGACCTTTGCATTACATGAGCCGTTCAATTAAGTTGTTCATTGACTTTAAATGGATTACTGCCATGATGCAGTAAATAGAAACTGCATCAAGTATTTATATTTTATTTAAATGTCAGTTACTTAATTTATTTTCTCATTATACATTAAAGTAATGATCATCCTGTTTATTAGTGTTGCATATTTCATGGGGTTCACAACACTGTGTAACTTGGAACAAATTAATAGAGGTCACTACATTACCCATTGTGTGAGATGGTATTAGCAGCAGTGACAGAGAAAATAAGAGTAAAGTCCTCATGGAAGAGAGAGGCCAGGATGATATAATCTCTTTGAGGAAACACCTCAGTGGCCCATTAAAAAAAAAAAAAAGAAATCACCATAATGACTATGACTTATATTTACAGACCATGCATCTAGAAATGTTTTAAAGCTATTTCTGAATGCATTTTCAGTGTATATGCAGAATGAAAAAAAAAAGTTTATTAGCAAAATACAAATAACTCTGTGATAAAATGTGATAGCAGTTTAAATAGAAGATACAAATGGTATACAGCAGTTTAGAAAAGCACAGTGATCTATAATGCATTATCAGAAATAAATATAGTCAGAAATTTTAAAATCTAAATTAAATTTGAGCTGGGATTGATAAAAAATAATCAGATAGGAAGCTAATATACAGGCCCAAATAACTGACCTAAGTCCAAATTATCTCAGACTTTCATGAAATTCCTGCTTTCAGGCAAATAAGGTTTGCACAAGATATTTCAAATACACCACTGAATTTTCAAGAGCCACTATCTTTCCAATAGTTCTTTCAACTAGCTCAAGATGGAAACTAAAAAAGAGAAAAACATAACTAAAAAAAGACACACAGAATTTGTGCACCACTTGATGAAATGTTGATGGCCACTAGCACTTTTGTAAGAGAGTGCATTTTGTATGCAACTGAGAGCTAAACAAGTCTTAATGACATGAACAGCTATTTTTATTAAATTAATCAGCAAAAGTATACTAAGATGTCTACTCTGGTGTCCTGGAAGACCTTGATTTTCCTGAGTGCTCTAGAGGAGTTACCCACTCATTGAAAGAATTTAAACTGAAAGGGATCTCATAAGTCACTGATTTTAATTTCTTATTTTTACATGGTATCCCAGTGTTTGCCTTTTTTACACACTCGTTCCAAGGCTGTTTGTAAAACAGACAGGTTTTCTGGGTGATTAGCTTGGGTTTTTTGCTTCCAGCATTTCAGTCATTCATACAGGGAAGCTGCTGTCATGGAGGAATAGGAATGGATAAAGCCCCAAACGCTGTTGTTTCCATGACTGTGAAAATCTAAGGTGACACATAAATTTTGATTTTCACTCCAAATTACATTACTCTTGAGACACAATTTCAATTTCATTAAAGAAAGCTCAAAGAAAGCTTTATGTCTGATATCTTGTGTTGGTGTCTTGGAAAGCTGGAGAAGGGGCTGAGAAAAAGAGTAATAATGCAGCAGAAAGAGAAGGTAACATGAACCAGATCCCTTCTCACAAGTTATGAGCTGAACTCTTCAAGATTTCCCTCTGTCTCTGTAAACTCCCTTCCATTTTTCAGTCTCTTGAAATGAGGATTGATAATCATTGCCCCTGTTGTCTCCCTGCACTCTGTTCCTCCTCACCCATTACTTCCTCTGCACTCTATCAGGGAAGAACTCACTAAGAGTGATGCCCGTCAAACTGGGATACAACCAAATCCTCTCAAATTTGTCGTGATACCCCAAAAAAAGACCAGAAAAGGGGATATTGGAAGAATTTCTTAGTTGAAGAGCAGAAAAAGAGAAAAAAAAATAATATTAGAAATGCAAAGGAGATTGTCTCCTGATCTGATGGCTTGCTTTGTTTCTTCAGCATTGTACAGGTGGAGAACAGCAGTCAGCAAGAGTAGAAAACCCTGGTATGGCATTCCCAAACTTTAACTCTGACTCAGGACTTTGAAACAACTTGTACACCCTACCTTGTTTCTCCTTTGAGTATTTGTATGATGTGTAGTAAAAAATGACTAAAACAAAGTGGCCCCTCAGGACAGCAGAGACACCGAGGGGCTGGAGCATGTCCAGGGCAGGGAACGGAGCTGGGAAGGGGCTGGAGCTCCAGAAGAGGCTGAGGGAGCTGGGAAGGGGCTGAGCCTGGAGAAAAGGAGGCTCAGGGGGGACCTTGTGGCTCTGCACAGCTCCTGACAGGAGGGGACAGCCGGCTGTGCTCCCAGGGAACAGGGACAGGAGGAGAGGGAACTGCCAGGGGAGCTTAGACTGGATATTAGGGAA
The DNA here is from genome assembly GCF_022539315.1 of Serinus canaria. Lineage (NCBI taxonomy): Eukaryota > Metazoa > Chordata > Aves > Passeriformes > Fringillidae > Serinus > Serinus canaria. The sequence goes on along the minus strand of NC_066343.1, from coordinate 71,991,278 downwards.
AATCTATGCACTAGATGGGTGGTCAGGCATTGAAATAAGCTAAAAGTGTTGAAAACACTTGCAGATGTAGCACACAGGGGTGTGGTTTAATGCTGGACCCAGCAGTGTTAGGTCAATTGTTGGACTCTGTGACCTGGGAGCTCTTTTCCAGCCCTAATGATTCTGTGGTTCTAAATTGTAAAATGAGGCAATCCCAGGCAGAATCCCTGGTTTGCAGCCAGCTGTGCAACTAAAAGATGTACCAGGACTCCAATTAGGGACTTCAGATTTTGGTTGTATCCAAGGCGAGCTAAGTAAAGCACACCTGCTTGAAATGGAAAAGAAAAGGCTGCTAACATCTAACAGGATGTTGTAAATATTTTCTCAGTGGAAAATATCACAGTTGTGTCTGATATGTCTGATAATACAAGCAAGAATTCGTGTAGGCCTGCAGAGTTTGCTTAGTGTGGATTATGGTGTACAGAGTGCCACTTCATTTGTACTCCAGGTCTTTTTCAAAGCCATTTAACTGATTAGATTTTCAGTCATGGTCACCCTTAATACAAATCTGATGTGAAAAGGCAAAATGACAAAAACATATTTAAAGGATTTTTTGAATTTTCCCCAGCTCAGAGTATTGCTAAAATTCTTTTCTTAATTTTTTAAAATAGCTTCAGTGGACAAAAAATGTTATTTTTTTCTTTATTGAGAGCAGAGTAATGCTACTAAACCTCAAGCCGAGAACTCCCAAGCATTTCCTCTGGGCTCCTGCAAGGGTGTGTTGATTTTTACCAGGGATTCTTCTGGACCAAGATTCTTGTGTAAACACCTGGTGAGTTTTAGATGTCATCTACAGGAGATGAGATGAATCATACTTTAGATTATAAAGAGAGCCTTGGTGGCTGTTCCAGGCTTCAATAGCTGTGCTGCTGTCACAGTTTACTCGATTTCACACACATATTTCATTTCACACACCATGGCCTCTGTGCTGCAGCAAAGCCAAGGGAGCACAGCCAGCTCGTTCTGATTATTTGGAACACGAGTTTCATGGGCTGCTTGAGCTGTATTTGTTGCACAGAATTTATTTATTGTCTGCAAAACAAGGGCAATCTCATCCCCTTAGACAGCAGCGCTCTTTCCATGCATCAAGGTCCCTTGATATTTTTTTAATTGTCTACTACAGGTTATGCAGCACAAATAAATTTAGTGCAAGATAGTGGAATGGATATTTTAAATTTCAAATGTTGTGGTATTCTCCTGTCAGCTAAAGTAGATTTTTTTTTTCATTTTACTGTAGGCACTGATGATTTTATCCATATTCCAGTTATAAAAATAGATTAAATAAACTAATTAACTGAAGTTATAAACCAATAAAGTCTAATGGATTTTGCCAGATGTCATCTCCTGATAACTCTGTTTCTTATACAGCCTGGGACAGATCCTTACCCTGAAAAATTCTCACAGGTACTTTAAGTTATCTTTCTTTGTAATTCAGTGTCAAGTAAATTTTGCATAGATGAAGACAAACTGTTTGAAAATAGTGATAATTTAATAATTTTACATAAGAAATCTTTTCCCTTAGGTGTTTAGATGTCATTGGATATCTCTGTCTATCACTAGTAATTTCCACTGAGGTATTTAATGTACTGGAGTATCAGCATCTTGCAAAACAATCAAGTTTAACAAACAGGATTAAACACATGTTTTGAGAATTCTGAATAGTCCTGGATCTGTTTTATGCTCATTTCCAATTTTAAGGTGATAACAAGCATGTGAAAATTTAAAAAAAAAAAAAGGAAAAAGTAAGAGCAATGACAAGAAAGATTATTAAATAAAAAGAGATTTTATTTTGTTGAGTTTTAACATAAACAATGACAGTAGCTAAATAAAATGGTGCAATGCTTTGACACTGATAATGGGTGAACAAATTATATCATGTCCCCCTAATTCCAAGCATGTTGAATGATTAACTACAGAAGTGATAAAATAAGCACATTTTTTAAATGCAGAGAATAGTTTACTGTGCATTGTCATCAGCAAGCAGGAACTTGGCATCCCCTGTCAGCCAGCACATTCCTGTCAGAAGTTATGAATGGCTGTTTGCAAGTACCTGCTGTAAACACCCCAGCACAAATTAACTCTTAATTGGTTTTAATTTACATACTAATTTAGAAATAACAAAAGCCCACAATTTTTACCTGACTACCTAGCATGATTCTTCTTTTCAGTTTTGGTGTCCTTCTGAAACCAATACTGCTACCCTAAAAGACAACATTTTCTTTCTTGATGTAAAATAATCTACTTCCTTCTCACAGACTATACAGGTATGACCAGAAAAGAGAGCATTTCCTTTGGAAAATGGTTTGTTTCAGTTAGTCCTGTCTTTGCTTGCATTGCAAAGGATTCAAAGCTGCTGGGCATGACTTTAGGAAACAGAAGATGCATTCAATGTGCCAAGCATAACCGAGTTCTCTCTGGTTGTTTCTCTGGCCTTTTTCAGGATCTTGCAGTGCTGAAAATTTGCTACACACTCATGTTTGCACACCTCTGTGAAAGACTGTCTCATTTAAATTTTCACAGGCTTGAGAGCCAGGACAGCTGTGCGTGGCTTAGCAGAGCCAGTTCATCCCACTGCCAGATCTCATACGCTTGATGCTGGCCAGGTGTCTCTTCAATGTCACCTGAAACCTCTTCTTTTCCCCTTTCACAGGCTGTGGCTCACAGTCTGGCTTGCAGCACATAGGAGGAAGCTGGCTGTTGCAGACTGACTCCCATGAAACCACCTGCCTGGCCTTAAAAGGGGTGACTGAAGGTTTTGTGGTCTCAACGCCCTGTTGAATTTCACTGAAAGGGCTGGACAAGCTCCTTGCAAGAGATGTGGTCTTCTTCCTTTGGGACAGGAGGATTCTAAGCTCTTCAGAATCATGCTGAAAGAAGAGAGACTCTTTTCTCCTGGTGTTGGGACTTTCTCCCAGTGTGAGAAACCCGTAGGGGGTAGTGATTCTGGAGAGGTGGGGCAAAGAGAAAGCAGCTCTGGTTGCCGGGTCACAATGGTCTGCAGCTCTCTCCAGGTCTTCAGGGAAGGTAATTTGTTCTGTAAAGCACAGGGTTCCTCTTCTGTCCAGACTCTCTCCTTTGCATATTGTTTCTTTCCTGATGTAGGATTCAGATTTGCTCCTGGTAGTTCTGCGTTTCTGAACAATTTCATCAGAGACTCCTCTCTCAGGACAGTTCTCTGTGCTGTCTTCCTCTGGCTCCTGCTGGAAGGAAATATGCTCTATGTCCAGAGAAGGGATGAAAAATTTAGGGATGCGATCAGGAGTCATGACAATATTGAAGATGTCCTTATTTTTCTGAGCAACCTTTTCTTCAGGAGCTGGCTTACTGATTTTGAGACTCGTCCAAGTTATCAAGCTTTCTATTGCACTTTTCAGGGTCTGCTGGGGAGTACCACCAGGCACCATTGTTTCAGCCAGCAGGGCTTTCTTAAAACACCCAGTGCTGCCTGCTGACTGAATTCTCACAGCACTGATTGCAGATGGGGGACTCATTCTGCTTATAAAACAAAGCAAATGACGTAATCTGATAGGTAGATGTCATTGGCATGGTAACCAAAGATAAGAAGGCTTTTACACTCCTACTTATATGCTTAAAGCCTGATTCATGCTGCACCCTTGCATTAAACAAGCTTAAAATTTTGATTTAATTATTTTTAAATGCCACGTTTGGTGCTAGTGCCTGTTTCAGGAAAATAATGGCTACAAACATACCTGTAACTTTCGGGCTGTTTGGAATATATTCTCTGTGCTCTTAAAAAGGAAACATAATTTGGCTTTTTTTTTTTTTTAAATTTTTTTGTTATATGCCTGCAGGTGTAAAAAACAAAGCTCTCTTAGGTTTTTTAGTTTTCATCAGACCTTGTTGTTGGGTGCATTTTGAGTTACAAGCTGTGAGAGGAAAGAGTAGAAAATGAGTTGTCAAAGAAGTATTGGACTAGTACTCAAACTGGTCAGCCAGTCCTTCAGAGAATGCTCAGACTGGATGTCTGTGGTTGAAGGGATATCCTCGGGTACACACGGCAGCCTGCAACCGATGTGTGAATTTCTGCTGATCCTTGCTTTGCTTCTTAGGCTTCTGGGCAGAGCTCCCTCCCAGCACACTGGTCTGCTGTCATTTGGTGCAGTTTGCAGCCAGGAAAAGAACAGGACAGTTCTCACCAGCATGTGGGTGGTTTCTCATGAGTATCAGACCATAAAGTCCTTTATCGAACTACACTCTAATACCCATTTTCACATGCTGCTCAAATCCTTTCCTACTTTGGTCAAAATTTCTCCTCATCTTATATAGATGATTCCAGAAATAAAGACCTGAATTAGCATTTCATCTCTGTAGGCTCAGCAGTTCTGGGTTTGTTTCATGCCTAGGAACCTATGGAGGCCTGATAGGGCTGGTGATATTGAAGGTGCCTGTGCTACTGGGTACTTTGAAAGCATAAATATTATCTGTAACAGAGTGTGAAGCTCACAAAGCCTGCTTTTGCATTTCACTTTATTTTAGTTTTCCACACTCGTGCTTTTCTCTGGTAATGTTTCCACTGCTCTTAACTCTCCTTGTCTGTGTTTTAAAGGTAGAACTTCAGTTAGTTCAGTCACAGATTTAATTTATTCAAAAATCACAGGATTATAGAATAGTTTATGTTGGAAGAAGTCTTCAAGACCATCTAGTTTCAAGCCCCATGCCATGGGCAGGGACACCTTCCTTTAGGAAGTTTTGACTTCAAGGAATCATATGAATTGTCTGCATTCAGTTCTCCATTCATTTCCCTCTGGCTTTGGCTACAGAATTCAGATGCTTGGTACACATCAGCATTTCAGAGCAGCATATTAATTTCTGGCGTTACTGAAGATGAAAAATTACAGCGGAAAAATTTCATTGTTATTTTTGGCAGATACAGACTAAGTACCATACTGTTTTCAATGAAGTAGCTCTTGCCTAAGACCAACCTCCACACTCAGAAGTTGTCCTATAGGCACAGAATAACTGCAGAAAAAACCCAAAGCAAACATTTCTGGTTTAGATTGGATTTTGCATGAGCTGGAAAAGTTAAAAACACTCGGTTAACAGAGAAAAAATAATAAAGGCAAAAGTGTCTTGAAATTACCTATAAAATGGAGCACTTTTAATTTTTTTTCTGATTCTTTGCAGAAGAGTCAGTATGAGGGAAAGAGCATTAATTGTTGAGAAGAAAATCCCCTGGGGAACTGGCATTTCACAAATACTTAGTGATTTACACATTACAATTGCTTCTTTGGCTGGAAAATCTTCTAAAAAATTCCATTTCTCCTGATTGAGCCAAACATTAGAAACAGGGAAAATGAACCAATTTCGAAGTCCCTTGAGAGTTCTGCAGTATGAGAATATTTTGATATACTCTAGAATGGAATACAGAATTTACATTGCCATTATTTTAACTTTGTTTGACCTGCAGAAGCCTAATATTTATTTGCAAAGCTAGTGAAAATGAGTGCATAGAGATGGTTTCTTAATCCAAAAAAGAAAAGCATATAACTAAATTTGTTTGAGGGACAATTAAAAATCTTGATTCTCCCACTTGTTTTTGACCACAATTATGCAGTCTGTCAACAAAACCCAGTATCTCTGAATAATTATCCTTATATTCACTAGGAAAGGCTTTCTATGGTTATGCAGATTAAAAAATGTGGGAACAGTGGACTGCCCACTCCCATGAGGCTAAATCAGCTCTTTATCCAATCCATTTCAAAGACATCAAAGTCAAAAACTGTTTGGAAAACTTGATAACAGAATTGCCTGCGCACTATGAAGCAGAACAAGGATTAGAGATTATCCCTTAGCACAACATTTGCATGCAGAAACAAAGACACCCAGGTATGTCTTGTGGTTTTCGTCACATTTTTAAGTAAACTGAAGTTAAATTTTGATATCCCAAACACACATACAAATAAAAATAAAAAAATACACACCTTTAACTGAACATATACATTTATGTCATACATCTTATGTACAGCTATACACACACACCCACATACACTCTCATATATGTGTCATATGTGTTGGTGTATTTATATATATATATCTGAGCCTGATCTTGATATGTGTGTGTAAGTGTATATTTAAGCTTTAAACATGTATGTATATTTGTTTGGGTGCATGTATATAATATCTGGTGCCCTTGTCCTGATAATTATCCAAATACCCACTCCAGAGGAATTTCTGAAAAAATAAAATATTAGAGGATGAATTCCCAGCCCCCTTATTTTTGCACGGACAAAAGCACATTTTATGGCATTACAGTACAAAATAAGTTTGATGTTATCTCCATCACTTCACACAGTGGTATAGTTTAGTGTTTATATTTAATTCTGCTATTTCTCTTTGATCTGGGAAAAATGTTCGAATGCCCTCATTTTGCTCCTGGCAAAATATAGTTTTAATCACAAACTGCAATGAGTAAAATGTTACAATACCTATACCAAGGTCTAGATCAAGACCTACTACACAAAATGAGCAGTACAAAATAAGATAAATGCCAGAATCCTGAGGGAAAATATGAGGTATAAATATCTTAAATACTCTTTGGATTATAAACTCCAAGTAGAACATTTTCCTCCCCTCATTTCCACTATATTCTCACTAAAGAACATAAATCATCTTTTCTTTCTTCTCTCCTGGTGCAATCAGCAGGTTCTTAATGATTCCTTCATCCAGACTCCAAAACAAAAATAGGCATTTGGGTGTCTTATACTATATTTTCTAAATAGTTCAACTACTAACAAGTAATTTTGCAGACTTTCTCTGTAATAAGGGTTTCACCTCTGGAAATCGGACACAGATAGAAAACCTTTTAATGTTTCCTGTGGCGAATGCTTATTTCTGGTGTCTGTGAATACACAAATGCTTTGCACTTACACTTAGCTTTCATCTTTGACATGCAATGAGAACATTAACTAATTAATCTTCACAACCCCGTGAGGGATAAGTAAGCATTATCCCTGTGATGTTTGCTGTGTGCACAATAAGGACAGAAGAATGGAAATTGCTTGTGTTCATGTTCAAAAAGAAAGAAAAAATAGTTGTAGAGTTGAAGAACAGATTCCTACACCTTCTAGAGAACAGAGTTACCTGTTTTAAAGCACCCACTCCCTTTGTCTGGCCTTTTATTTGGTTTTGGCCCATCACTGCACTTTTTTCCCATCTACACCTCCAAGCCATGGAATTTAGGCATGTGTTTGTCTATTTTTTTTTTCTTAAATTGAATGTGGCAGGAAAAAAGACTGATCAGCAGTCATTGGCAGTGGATTTTATCTGGGTACCAGATTCTAGAGCTATGAACCTCCCAGATGCTGTTTTTCTTCTTTTTGTATTAAAGCTTATGTTCTGTTAGATAGTACCTCCATTTTTCAGAACTTTCCTGGGGCTTAAATGCTTTCAGTTGCCTACAATTCTTTTCACTAAATCATGATGACAAACAAAAGCTGCCCTTAGTGTCCAGCCTTGTTTGCTTTGAGATTGAGTAAGAGTAGCAGTATTTATTGACAGCTCTTGTGCTACCTCTTCAGATTTCAGTCCCTCATATTGGGTTAAGGACACCTCCTGGTAATGGCATATTTTTGACAATTTAACTGAGGTTAAACTAAGTCTCTTTCTTGTCATTTGAGGATTTGACACTGCTATCACCTTTCAAGTAAATTACCTTACCCTACCAACCACAGGGAACCATATAACATAGAGCTTCTCAGGTTGGAAGGGATCCATAAGAATCATTAAGTCCAGCTCTCTGAAATGCTTCCTAAATGCTTTCCATGAGATACTACATGGTTGATATAGTCTACATGGTCATGCTAGGCAAGAGCAGGGAAGGAGTATATTCCTGCTTACTCAGTTTATTTGGGATTTAAGAGTCAGTTGGCGAGACAATTCCCAGACTGAGTGACAGAGTCTAGCAGAAAAGTAACTGGGGATGAGTCAGAAACCTCAGCTAAAATTTTCAAGCTGTGTGTAACAGCTTCATACATCTCAGCTGCCTACAGCGACAGGACTTCATCCAAGCTGTGGTCACTGAGTGTTGTAAATGTTGCATAAGGACATAAATACTACAGAAAAAAAGTTTAAAACTCTTTTAAGAAAAGTTTTACTGCGCAATTTTAACCAAAGGCTATCTGTTCCACTCCTCTCACGGAATTAGGTGTTGTTTCCTGACATAAGTGGCTATGGCAAAAAACACTACTATATCCCATAGAGTATGTGTAGATCCAGTGAAGCAGTCTAGATGGCATCAATTTTTCACATCCAAGTCATGTGTACTTGAAATTGAGATTACACAAAGTTTTAAAGAAATGTAAGGAATTAGTTTCCTTTATTGCTTAAGAAATAAATGTGAAAACTAGGGGGAAAAAATAATAAATTAATTTAGAGGTTGAACTCCTGACTCCTATGATCAAAAACCCTGACTCATAGCTTGTGTTTTTACTGTGGTAAGCATCATCAGCCAGTCACTTTTTACAGTCAACTTTTAGGCTTGTTGTTGGACAGAGGACAATTCAAACAAAAGTAGTAGATTAATATCCAACCAAGCACTCAGATTAGGTGCTAGTGGAACTGCTTTCTCCTGTAGCTAGGTTTAACAGCACTCCCCAGCACAAGCAAAGAAGACCAAAGCTGTGCAAATGTGCTATTTCAACAGACCTTGCTTTCTTGCTCCAAGTCATTTTCAGTCATTTTCAACTGTATATTTAATAACAAGGAGACAGCAGACAGTAGCTTCCCTAAATTATTCATTTCAGCACTGCAAAATATCTCTCAAGATTTCAGTGCTTCTGTTTTGTGGTGTTAATAATTCAGAGCTGCTGGAGAAGCAAAGCTTGCCAATTTAGCGCTCATCTTTTGTTTCCTCAAAAATATTACATCTCCCAGTCTTGTCCTGATAGCTCACATGATCCAAAGCTCAGCTTTCTCACATTCTTACCAACAGAAGGAGGTGACATTTGACAGAGAAGAATTCTTGTGTTCACTTACACCCTTTTGGATTCAGCATCCAGAGTGTCACCTTGTTTCCAAATATCTTGGAAAATAAATAAATACTACCCTCTGGTGTTTTCCATTTGTAAATATTGTTATGGTATCCATCTTTATGTTTGTTTTCTTTCCTTCCTAAATGTTAAAATTCACCTTTTGATCAGGATGGTTAATTTTTATTCAATCTTGAAATAGTTAGAAGAGAATGGACATAAAACAGGAACATGAACTGCAGTGTGCTGAATGCAAAGCATCAAAAATTCACACAAAAACCCCAGCCCTACTAAATGCAGTATTTCTAAACTGCTTTTAAATGTTGTGTATAAATAAAATATTTATTCTGCAGTAATATTATGTTAATTCTGCCATATTTGAAACATGTGAGGCTTCAATTGGTCACAGATATTGAAGGAATATGTTATATGCTCATGTTCTCTAATTTGTCATGTGTAATGTATATTGGAGCCTAATGCACTATTAAAAAAGGAAAATCTTGGCTCTCTTAGCACTATCCTGTATAAATGTTGGATGAACCACTGAAAACAGTCCTCTGAAGAGTGGTTAACTAAGGGCTGGGTGATCAAACCTGCATCTCAAACCACAGCCTTGTGACTGTAAACAGAAAAAGTGGGGGTTGCACACAAGTGCACGTACTGGAGTGCAGCATTGTCTTTTGTGTAAAATTAGGGGTTTTTGGTTTGTTGGTTTTTTTTTAATTTATGACATGTAGTAGCACCTCTGTGCAGAGAGCCCCGAACTCATCACCTGACAAAATCCAGTGGGAGCTGCTGATGTGCTTTTCCCAACATCAGCAATGTGTACCTGATCTAAAGAATAACTATTCAGAGGGCATGAAGTCTCACTCTAAAGACTCTGAGTGGAAACCTCTGTATTCTTCTGTAAACAGTTAGTTACACTTTTATTTGCCATCATAAAAAGGAATTTTTTGTTCTTCTTGATTGATGTAATTTTTCCCTTCCAGCTTTTGAACTTCCCCTTTTGTGAACATAGCCATCAAAAAAGATCTTTTTCCTCCTGACAATCTATTTTGTCATTGTAGATATTTAACAGAATTAACATATTTAACAGAATTAACATGTGACTTTGATTTTTGATCATCACACTGAGCACACAGAGACACAAATGAAATAAGAAATGGAAAATAAAGCTAATTAGAGCAGATTCTTTCTTGCTTGAGGTAGAATTTGATCCATATGTCAAAAATTTGTAATGTCTTTTTCCCAGTAGGAAATTTGGACATTATATTCCAGTGATGTGAAGTTACCATTTTTTATCTTGTGAAATACAAAACCTGAGCTTTATTTGCACCATCTCTAAGATGAAACATCAAAGATTCAGATTCTTTAAAAACTCTTGAAATTAATTTGAAGAACAATGAGAAAACTTTCCTTATGATAAAAAATTAACCTATTTACATTTGCTCATCTTTCAGTTTCCAGATCCTCCATGTTCCTCTCTTGACTATTTCCTGGCTTTGCCACGTTATTGTATTTGTAAATTCCATTAAAACAGTAGTATTCTGAATCTGTATTCTCATATTACTTTAAAGAAAAAACACATATCATAGGATGCAAGAAAGCTGTGAACATGAAGATGTTTTCAAAGTTTTCTCATCGAGGCAGGTGTTGAAGACAGCTGGATTCATGACTTCAACTTAAAAAAGAAAAAAAAAAAGGAAATGGAATAAAAAATTCTGAACTTTCTTCATCAAAACTAGATTATTTTTCCAAATTCTAATTTTAAAATTTTACATGCCTCATACCATATGTAAAATTAATTTAGACACATACACAGATGCACAGTTTTCTCACAGGTTGCTTACATGCACAAAGCCTTTTTCATATGCACAAGCTCGTTTGCAGTACTATCACAACTAGATATGAGCACCAGAGACAGTCATGGGGAGTCATCAATTTTCCTCTCTTGATGTGTCTTGGTGACACTTTCAGGCTGCTAAATATATTTTAGGTGGATAAAGTGAGATGGATGACACTCCATGTAGCTTCCCAAAAGGCTGCAGGCTGAAAGCAGTGGTATGGAAGGGCCTGGTTTCCCCAGCACTTTCCCTCTCATCCTGTCAGCTCACATCCACACCAGAGATGTTTTCTGTCTGGTAAATCCTTGCTGTGGAGCTGGATGCTTAGTTAGGTTTCAAATAGAGTCACCTCGGGAGAATGCAAATTTTGACAAGATGAAGAAAAAAGACCTGTGGAGAAGTAAATTCAGCTCCAACCTTTCAGCTACAACTGTTCAATTTCATTTCAGTAGTTTTCTCCCTGGGCTGTGCATCTGGTCTGATGCCTCTAATTCATACCCCCCATGCTGTCCCAGTTTTTCTTGGAGTCAGGGAGAACACTCCCAGCAAATTTCATCAGTGGGACTCTGCTGGTATCAATGGGGCAGTGGCACCCTACATCTGAGGGGGATTTTTTGTGTGCAAGATATGTATGTGTGTAAGGGATAATGTAAGATGAGCAGCACACTGAAGAAGGCAAATTCATCTGTTGCCTTCTTTCTACTTTTAAATTTATCTATAACATCTGCTTGTTTACTTGATGATGTACACAATGAACTGTGTTTTGAAGGCTTCAGCCGTGCACAAAAGGAAGGGAGTTTCCACGTTCACTCTGAATTTCTTTACTGACTTTGTGTTTTACCTTTGCCGGAAAAAATATTTAAGTTGTGTTTCTAAAGACAGTATGAGAAATTAAAAACCCTGAAGCTGATAGTTCTGTGACAAAATCCCCAGGAGGTGTGGCAACTGTAGTCATTAATGTTTTTCTCATTCATTGAGTCATTTGAAAATGGAACTGTTTTCCTCCTGATTTTGCTACAGGAATATAGAACAAGAAGATACTGATTCCCTTCAAAGCAGGAGGAACAAATTCTGGGTAAAGTGTCCAGAGCTAAAAATCATGTTATGTATTCACAGAGGGATTTTGGCCATGGCAATGACCTTAGTTGTTCAGGATGCTCAGGTGACTCAGAAACACAAAGATTGACTTTTTCACAGTCTCAATTCCTTTATTATTCAGAACACACCAATGTCTAGCATCATTCTCACCACCTCTTTCCTTAAACACTTTCTAGACCTGTCACCAATATTGTCCACTTTCCTTTATGGAGATAAACTTTATGACAGGTTTAGATTTCTGGATAAATTAATGAGAATGTGCTTTATAACTGGCTAATTTCCAGCAGTTGTCCAAAGAGAGCAATTCCTTTGCTTTCTGCTCCAAATGAAACTCAAACTGCATCTCGGAGTAGGTGAACATACAGACCCATATCCTTCCCAACACCAGAATCTAATATAAAAGAAAATTTTAGAGAAAAAAAAAAGTTTTGTTTGAAGTCTGACAACCCAAATAAATGTGACACAGGTTGTATTAAATTGCTCAAATCCTGCAGCTATAGTGAAATTAATGTAAATTTTTAGCTAATTATTTTAATAAAATAAAATTGAGTGGCATGGTTATGAGACCAAGGGCAGGGAAATCAGGGAATTGTCTGAGTTTTTCTTTTATTATCAGTTTTGGTGGTGACTTAGAAGCAGGAAAACACACTGGAGTTGACTGTTCAGTGCTGGCAAAGCTCCCACATTCAAAGATTGTGAGATCATACACAAAAATGAATTTTAAGCTACAGAAAAGTGGAGGTGGTGACAAGAAGGTTAATATAGAGGAAAGGGTAAAAACATAAGCCAAATTATGGCTGAAACAGGAAGTATTTAGCAAGGATTGGAGGATAATTGTATAATAACATAATTAACCTGTAGAACTCCCCACCAGTGAGGAGATATAGGATTAATTGCATCCAAACAGTAATAGCTGGCATAATTTCACAGAAGAACAAATGCATAGATTAAAATCACAAATAGGTTGAAGCACTCAGTAGGCACTAGATGAATAATGAAGGAATTTCTCTCTTATTATGATGGAACATCTAGACATGTTAATAAGGGAAAGGCTATTGTAAAGAACTTGACAAAGAAATTAATTTGACCCTGCCTACAGAAAGATAAACTACTTTTAAAGAGCTGTGTGAACCACACTGAAATGATTGGACTTTGCAGAAAAATAGGGCAAATTGAAGTTAGCAATTTCTTCTTTGCAGCCAAGCTTAGTGGATAAATGTCCACTACAGTGCTGACTGTGCTTGCTGAGGTTGGATATAAAAAATAAAGATATGGAATTTTTATAAACTGTAATTTTAGACTCTTTGTAAGACCTAATTTTAGTTCAGAGCGCAATGTACAATGAAGTTTCAGCACTAATATGACTATTGTTACATAGGAATGAGTGCTGAAATATGTAGGAAAAAATGCATTTTAATAACTCAGAAGAATTGCATTCTTATACATTGATCAGAGGTACCTAGAAAACTTTTATTTAAAATGGATTAAAGAGGACACACATTTTTATAGAATTTTTCGTCAATTTGGATAATGGCTATTTCTGTCCTTACAAGTCCCTGCTAAACTAAACATTTCTGTTACCATTGAAGTATAGCTTTGTCTCTTATTTCTCCTTAGTGAAGCCTGGGAGTTTATCTCTTTGGCATGGTTGATCCTGCCAGGAAAAGTAAGAAGTGTTAATTGAGCAGGATCCAATCTGCTGATCTATAGAAGGATGTTTTAGAAAAATACAACTTGCAGCTTGAGTCCTCCAAAGAATTTCCTGAACTGTTTGATGTGAAAAATTCTTTACAAGAAGACATATGAAGGGCAAGGAACAAAGTCCATGCTCTGCAGCACTGCCTGATGTCACATCACAGAAAATGGATGTTGTCATGGTGTAATGGCAGTGCTGTATGTCATAATTGTGAAAACAGCTCTTTGTCATAAAAGTGGCATGGTTAAAAGTTTTTTCAAAAAAAAAAAAAAAAAAAAGAAGAAGGAGAAAAAGAAATAAATGGTTCCTATTTTAGAATCTTAGCAGAAAAACTGGAACTTGAGGAACGTTGAATTCTCTGCCTCCCTATTTCATTCCATAACTGCTGGCAGCAGATTGCTGAGTGCACACAGCCAGTTCAGCAGTACCAGCTTGTGTCTTTGGATGGCAGCAGCATCCTAAGGACACGATTCAACCCGAAATGCCCTGGCTTGTACCAATTTCTCACTGCCTCGGTGTCACTGGCCTTGGTGCTGAGCTCGAGGCTGGCTGAGAACAGACCCAGCAGAAAATTATTGTGGTGTTTGGGAGGTCTGGACATCTGGTATCATGGGATTCAGGAGGACAAGGAACCAAGTCTTGTCCAGTTATCAGTCTGATTCCCAGACCACAAAAATAGCTTTTTTTTGGTGATTTATCTTCAATAGTGATTATCAGTTTTGTAGTGATATCAGTATTAGGCCCAAAATCATCAAAATATTCCTACAACCTTCAGTTCTGCCTGGAGCATGAAATAAATGTTAATACTAAGAGATTAAAAAACCAAGAAGATTAAAGTACTACAAGCTATTGTTAAAGAAACAAAAGTTATTGCTGAAATGTTACTAAAAAGATGTTTTCAACAGTGCCTTTTTTTCCCCTTCCCTTGCTCAAATAATTGTTTTTGTAGCTTGTCTCCTTCAGGTCTGATCATCATGTATCTCCACTTCCACTTCACTTCTTACCTGGTGTGTTACAAGAGCAGAGGTTTAAAAGGTCTTCACAAAATTAGTTCTGACCTGAGTCTGACAGAAAAATAATGGTAAGCTTTTAACAGGCTTCAAGCATACCTTGAAGAAATTTGTCCCCTTGTATTTCAACCCCTAGGGTTTATAAGCTAGCTGCAGATCTGATAAAAAGCTCATTGTAAAATAAGCCTTAGTGAAATAAGCTTATTCCAACACCAGGAAAATCTCAAAGTTAAAATGAAGTTTGAAAGGTCTGTCTACTTCAAATAATAATAATAACAAAAAAAATGTAATTTAATGTTTAGTTGGAACTTTTATGAGCAGTACATGATGGCAGTGGTCCTAAAGCCTACATTTTTCAGAAGCTATTTTCTGAAGAAAGCATTTCAATGTATCATTTTTATACAGCCAGAGAGTGTTGTGTCTCATTATGGCAGAATGGAGCTTTGCTTTCATGCATTTTTAAAAGAGCTTATAGTAAACATAAAGAAGTTACAATAATATTTGTATTGGCTCTCTAAATCAAAACCAGGGTCCATAAAACTAACTCAATTCTCTGCAGCCTTTGAAGCTCCTGCAGCCTCTGAGCTAAAGCTTCATGGCAAATTCTTGCTTTGCCCCACCATGGGCTGACTCGGTCAAACACAAATGCTGTAATCTCTAAGAGGGATTATTTTATTTCTTTTTAAGAACAAAATAGCAGACCTTGCTGCCAATATCCCATCCACTATATTAATACAGATCAAAAACAAGAAGGTCAAGATCTGAGGCTTTAAATCTCCCAGCAAAACAGGCTGAGAGCTTAAGGAAAAGTTCTCCCTCTGGCTCAGCCTAATGTCTTTTTGAAAACATTAAACTAGCAGCAAGAGGGAGACTATGGGAAGACAGATGAAAATTCCACTTTGAATGATGGTGAACTATGATTAGGATGTTTCTTCCCACATGGAAATAAGGCTGGCTACAGAATTTGCTGCTTTTTACTGTAAGACAACATTCATTTCCTCAACTTAGAGACAACTGCAAGGACAATAAATGCATTTAAACTTCAGATCATTGGTGTACAATAATTTCTCAGTTGCCATGGTGAGGAACAGATGACCTAAACAGATGAACAAGTGGTGTCAGGCAACAACTCCCAAGTGAAAAAATTGAAAATTACTAAAAGGATGCTAAAGGCATTATCAGGAATGTTTGTGTTCCAGTGTTAACCACTGAATCTTGAATCATTTAATAGGAAATAAGAACTCCTTTAAAGACTTTTTAAACCAGATTTTGCAGAAAACAGTTGTTAGCCTTTTGATATTTCTTTTTGAGAGAACTGTGAGATTATCCTTCTTAAAGCTGTTTGAATGCAATGCATGTCCATAGCTTTTACAAACTTGAGCTGATCATTAAGCTGACAGGTTAGGGCATATTAAGGAAGGATTCAGGGCTAGATTAGGAGGTAGAGATAGTCATCTTCTTGAGAGGCAGTCTTAGCTCCCAATGATTTAGTGGAGATACTGTTAATACACACACAAGTGTGTTGTAATTCCAAGGTTAATCTCATCCACCAGAGCTTGATTGAGCAGCCCCTGTGGAGAATTCCAGTGGGCTTTGAGAATAAAGTAACCCAGCAAATATTTGTGATTCTTTCAGAAGGAGGCAAGCAGGTTATCTGTTATACATCTTGCTTCTGTTAAGTACACTGGAAAATTTAAAACCCTTTTAGGAGTCCCCACAGCTTGGTGGGCAGATGCCCCACTGCCTGTGGGGGGTGCAGCATGAAGAAGGGAGGCAGAGTTCATTGGTCCTGGCCTTGCTGGGTCCCAGCTCCCTTGTTGGGCTTGGGACCACTCACAGTGGTGTTGGGTCTCTAGCTGGTCAGAGTGACCCCAAGAAAAGCTGGAAAGTCTCTTTTCCCAGCCCGGCACTTGAAGAAGGAGTAAGAGCTCTTCATTTCTCGGTCTCAATGTTGTTAATTGTATCTTATCTATAAAATTCTTTCTCCTATCCAGCTGAGGTCTGCTCAGCATGACAGTCAGAGGCACTCTGCCTGCCCCCAGGGTGGTGTTCTCAATTTATACTAAAAACTATGTGTACAGTATTTACAGTTACGTCCCAATACCCATCACCTATGTTAGACAGTGAGCTTCTACTCTAAACCAATCTAAAAGTGCCAACATCACTGCAGAAGATTGAGGCTCAGAAGAAGAAAGAGAAAGGCAGGACACACCCAGATCCCTCCATCTTGGCCCCTGAACCTCCATTTTAGAAACCCCAAAAATCTATTTTTCACCCTTGGATAAATTCACTATCATTCTACTTAAACTGTCGTGGCTTGCAGATCTAAGGTTATTAACTTGCTCCACAGGTCATAATAAAAACCTGTGGAGGTTTTTGGGCTCTGTGCCAGTGTCTTTGAGACCCCTGTCAGGGGTCTTGGCTTCTCAGGACAGGCAGAGGGATGTCCTGGGTTCTGACAAGTGGAACAAAAAGAACCCAGCAGAAAGAAGATCCAGTCCAAGGCAACAGAACGTGCTCTGCCACCACCTCCCTGTCAATCATGGATCCTTACAATCATTTAAGATGGAAAAGACCTCTAAGATGGAGTCCAGCTATTAACCCAGCACTGTCAAGCCCACCATCAAACCATGTCCCCAGGTGCCACATCTACACATCTTTTAAATCCTTACAGGGGTGGGGACTCCACCACTGCCCTGGACAAGGAGGGCTTGACAGCACTTTGGGTGAAGTAATTTTCCCTAATATCTAAACCCCTCCTTGAGGGGCACAGCTTGAGGGTATTTCTTCTTGTCCTGCTCCTCTAAAAAAGTTGTTGCCAGCCAGCAGGTAGAAGAAAAGAAAATTACTGTTGCATATCTTTCTCTTTTCACACAGGTACATACAACCTTAAAAAAACCAAAACAAAAAAACACACACAAAAAAAAAACCAAACAAAAAAGAAACCAAAACCCAAAAACAAACGAACAAAAAAACCAACAAAATCAAAATTCACACCAAAAAAACCCACAAAAACTAAAGAAACAAACAAACAAACAAAAATTATCAAAAAAAAAAACAAAAACCAAACTAAAACCAGGCCCACCTCATGCATAATTTTAATCAGAGTACCTTTTTAGTTAAGTTTTATGCTCATACTTACAAATTTTGGAGTTACCTTTTTGCTAGTTTGAGATTTTTAAAAGAAATTTTTTGTTTCCCCTAATCTTTTATTTATCAGAATTCCATCTGAAAGGTCCCAACAGCAGATTAGACTGACAGTGAAACAATATAACTCAATCTGTATAAAAATATGTCAAACGTATTTGAGGGGAGCAAACTGAAGAAATGGCTTTTTGAAAATATATTTTGGCCCTTGGGAGAAATCCATCACCCTTGCAGGTCCTTTAAGTCAGGCAATGTGTGGTTCAATAAAGCTTTTGTTATAGTAACATTTACCATGCACTGATATTTAGTGCCTTTTTTTCCTTTCCTTACAGGCAAATTGCCATTAATATGACAAAGTTCAAATGCAAATAAACATCAAACATAGAAATAAAAATATATAAAAGTCTTCCCCTTTCCATATAAATATTTGTAATAAACTTAATAAAAATATTTGATTTGCGCATATCCATTTAATAGTATAACCTAAACACCATTTAACAGGTGAGAGTTTTGGTGGGTAAGGTCCAATTAAATTCCTGTGTTACAAAAGTATAATTGTGCATTATGGGGACATCAAATTATATTCTACATAACACTCTGAAACTTAAAGATACCTCAAAACATCCTGGTGTTAGAAATAGATTGTGGTCAGGGTTAGCTCATTTCAATTCATTAATAAACAGCAATCTTTTTCTTTGCTGACATCTGCCACAAGAGGGAGAGATGAACACAAAATAAGCCATTAAATCAATTCTACAAATTTGAGATGTCTAAAATAAATGTTGTGATAGATTTAATTATAGGGCACAGTGCTGTTTTTTAAAGACTGACATTTAACAACAACAAAAAAAAACCAAAAAAGAATACTACATTATGGCTCTGCAATGTGGTATTTTGAACCAGCTCAAAATGAGGATGTCAAGCATTATTTGAACTTGCAGTGTCCCTCTAAAAAATGAAGTGCTTTTTCTGAGGGCATGATAATTGCATTCTCACAGGGTGCAGGATTTAACTCAATGTCCTACCAGCACTGTTGTGGATTACACTGCAGGAAACACAGAGGCAAATAAATTTCTTCTCTCTCTTCCTCTGGAAATTAAAGAAGGTACAGCACAGCATTTAAAGGGATGAAGCAAAATCTTAATTGGCTGCATCCTGGAAGAGAGAAAGGATTTGCTCTTGCTGAAATATATGTACATTTGGAATACCAGGCTCTGCCAATAGAGCTTGAAATAAAATACTCTAAGGTTTCAGACTTTCTGAGTTAAAGGTCTAGATAATGTGAAAAAAGCTATTGCTTTATCTAAGAAGAATGAATAAATAAAAACAATTTGTGAGAAGCTGCTGTGCTTTACTCTGCCCTCACCCTCACAGACTCATTTCATATTCAGTTTGCTGCTGGCTAAGACATTCTTTGGAGTTCTGTGACTGAAAGTGGACAAAGTAGACTGCTCCAGAGGAGAAGAGTAGTCTTTTAGAAAGAGTTAAAAATAACTAAAGATTGTGAGAAATTGTCTGACAGAGACAACAGGAGAATCTGATAGGGAGGTTTGCCAGGTAAGGCCATAGTTTATGACCAGGCTCATGATATATATATCTGTTATAAAGCAATTTTATTCACATTTACTCAGTTTTCTCCCAGTGTTGTGATTCTCACTCTACCTGTCTAAATCAAAGTTAATATTTTCTTCAGCTTTAGCACCAAAAGATGGATGCTAATTCTTATTCTTTGTTATTCATTCTACATGGTAACAGCACTCAAAAGTGTTGATACGTGGTAACAACACTAAAAAACCCACTCAAAATCCACTCCCATTCCCGGCTAAGAACCCTGCAAATAGAAGAGGGAACAACTTCCAGGTTTTATCCTGAGGACTATCATCATTCATGTAATTTGTCCAGAAATGAAGCCATGTCCTCCAGTACCCACTTTTTGACTGCAGTAATTGGTAAGCACTTACCTAATGTGATAAACACTTATTTGAGGAAAGCAAACAAACAAACAAACAAACAAACAAAACCCCAAATCCGAGTTCTCTCTTTGTAGCAAATTATTTAGTCCTGTTTTTCAGGCACAAGAAGAAAGGTCTGGACTAACTTCTGTTGTCCCCTCCAAAGCCATGGTTGATGAGGTAAGGTGTGGCAGCAGCAAGAATGTTTTTCTGCTGTACTGGTTCATCTGTCACAGAGCAAACTGGGAGATGGACACATAAAAAGTTGTGATTCAGCCTCTCCCTCATCAGTCACCAACAAAAGTTCCATTTTAAGGAAAAAAAATTCTAGTTTCCTATAATCCTATTCCAATAATGAATATTTCCCTTTGTATTTCTTAGTCACAACAGCTCTAATTTCCATGGGCACGGATATTTCTTTAAAGGAAGAGTCATCCTGATTTTTGTGATTCTAAAATGTGTTTTTGCTTACTGAGCTACTTTTAACTGGTGTTCTGCTAAATAATTTCGTTATTTTGATGCAAACCTCACACATATGTTGTCAAATTCTTGCCAATTGCTCTCTGTTCCTATTTTTCACCATCTTCAAATACACATTCTGCCATTGCAGATCCCCTTACATGCTTTTATGCTGCCATGAGACAGAGACTTTGTTTCCCTTGATATAATATTTTTTTCTCCAGTAAGAATTTTTCATAATTGGCATCAGTAGTTCAACAGTCATCAACTAAGTGATATTTTTCACCATTTTAAATAATCTTCAGCTTTCTACAATATGCTTTTTAAAATGGACTCAGCAAACAATTGTTAATGAGAATTGATAGTCTTCTTAAAACCAGAATCACTTGAAATACCACATATTTTTGTCTATTCACAGCAGTTTCAAAGTCAGCCTAAGACCTTCAGTCTCTTGATAATTTCCATTCAGTACCTATCTTTAGAAGTCTGTAAGTTGTCCATATAAATATGGAAGAGTTTAGGTGAATTATCATGGAAAAGGATTTAAAAATTGATTAAATGCAGTGAATTATTTGTTTCCAAAGACTTATTGAGTTAATCAAACGCACTGTCTGCTAGGAGGGTATATAGGTTTTATAGGTTTTATCATAATACAGGATGATAGAATATCTTGAGTTGGAAGAGATCCCCAAGGATTCTTTCTCTGTTTGTTTTTTTCTATTTAAAAAAAACCCTTTATCCTACAAAATGGAGTTTGGGATATCTCTCTGTTCTACTTTGCTTCAAATCAATATTTATTACCAATATTTTTGCTCTGATGTAGACAATAAAAAGACATGCATGAAACAGGTGAAAAATTGCTTAATACAGCAGTTGGGATTAGAAGATCATATAAATATAAATACATTTTGTATCAGTGGTTACCCATGGGATTCATCTAAGCAGATGAGAAAGGAGATTTGGGGTTTTTTTTAATGAGCAATGGACTCTGTTTTATGTGTGTATCTCTATGTTTACTTTAAGTTACATTGAAGAATTTCATAAATATAGAAAGATTTTTAAAAAACAGCTAAAGGTTTTAAATTAAGAAAATAAATAATAAATATTTTACTAAAAATAAAGGCAAGAAGTGAAAACCTATGACTGTTTTTTGGTATTGGGTTTTTGTTTGTTTTTATGTTGTTTTATGTTGTTTGGTTTGTTGTGTTGTTGGACTTTTTTGTGAAGGAACTACAAGTTTAGAAAATTCATCATTTTTATTCATTGCATCAAAATCAGCAGAAATTTGTCCTACAGTTGGGTAAAGACATAGAAATGGATAAAATAGGGTGGACAATATCTACTGATAACAAAGTCCTGCAAAATTTCCTATAAGGCAACCATTTGTTTTATTTTTCATTGATGGTACCAGAGTAGTTTAGAAGTTGGCCCATGGCTGTGGCTGAGCAGATTTTACTTTCTCTTGAAAGGCAGAAGCTGAAGGGCTGTGCCACATTGCGAGCTTACCACAAAGTTTGCTTATTGGTCCAATATCTCACAAAAAACCCCTCTGTTAACTCAGACACCCTGACTTGGACTATATAGAGCCTTCCCTGAGCCACAGAAATAATATTAAAAAACGCACAAAAAGAGCATCAAGCTGTAAAACATCCACATTGAAACAATGCATCTTATCTCTGCCAAATCTAAAGGTCTCACTTCGAAAAGGCAAAGTAGAGGTAAAGGGCAGCAGGGAGGGAGAAAATGTTTCATGGAAGAATAACACTGTGCTGAAGGACATTAAAGGGATGATGGAATGTCATGAGGCAGTGTGGCCCTGGAGGAGAGCACAGATTGATGTTTCCAGGTGTAAACCAGAAAGTTAGTTCCTAATAGGCAAGCATACCCAACTGCAGTTTTGAGAGTTGTTCTTTATTCCTTTCTCTTTCTTTATAAGTGCTGCAGCAACTGTGTGAGAAATGTACCATGCTTTGAAATAACATCCCTGTGTGAAGGAAATTTCAGCTTTGTTATTTGCATAATGGCTACTTTAAACATATTAATATGCCATGGAAATCAAACTGCCAAGTGAGAGAAAAAATATCATACAGGTGACATAAAACAGTGAACAGAGTGAAGAGGAAAGATACTGATATTTTCCCAACAAATTAATATTTAATAAGCTACTTACATTGATTATGAATGAGCTGCAAAGTTTGCAATTTGCAAACTTACTTTTGTTTTCCAAATAAGCCAAGAAAAATTAAAGTTTTCATTGCAGGGTGACACAATGACATGGAAGAAAAAGAAGTAGCTTAATAAGGATAAAAATAATATCTATATCTTCAGCACACTAGTCTTTGACAAAATACTCATATTCCTGTATTTTCTTTGTTATAGATTGTGTGGAAATCTGCAGGAAATTCTTTCTGAAAAAGAAGTATTATTGCAATTGCTGAACACGGGCCTTCCACGTTTGTTACAAGAGCTTTGAAAGTCTCCCATAATTAGTGTTTGTAAATCATTTTATTATAATCAGAATGCAATTACAGAATTGCAAAGTGCTATTATTACTATTAATATTATTATTGCTATCACATCAACACATCCATTAAAGGCATACAAGATCACATTGTAATTAAATATGAATCTTTTTGACATACGAACAAACCAATTCATCTTTTTCTGTTGCAATTGATTATGAGAGATGGGACGGACAATGAAAGGCCTGGTGGAGTATTATGCTGCATATTTTGATGAAAACTTCTCACATATTGAGTTGAACAGTGCTTACAGTTTGTTCGTGAAATCTACTGACAGAAAAAAATGGTGCTATCTTTACAGTTTATGAAATAGAACATTTATCCACACCTATTTTGAGTCAAAAGCACGAGAACAATCTTTTCATCCTCATATTATTTGTCTGTGTCCAATTATGTAAGTTTGAAGAAGACTATTTAACTGTGGCATTCTTAAAGACAGAGAAACATAAAACATGTGAGTGCTATATCACAAGATGATGAAAAACCAGCTTCCTTTGCAACCTGGGTCTGCATTTTCCAGTCCTTGATCTTGAAAAAAAAAGCTCTTTTTAAGAGATTATGTCTTTGGCCAGATTAAACTAATGGCAACAGCAATATTCCAGTTCATCTCTGTTTGTGGTCACCAGCAGTAAAAGTCAACACAATGGGATATGCATGCATCAGTGCTCGAGGCACAGAATTGATTGATATGATAGCTGTCCCCAGAACATTCCCCTTCCCTAAGGCAAGATTACTACATCATTTCTGATGGACATCTGTCTAATTTGTTTTTAAAGACACTTGATGTTGCAAAATCCAAACCCGCTTTTTTATCCTGCAATCCATTTGGGATTCTTATTACTTATAATTATGTTGCTAATTAAAAAAAAAAAAAAAAAGAAATTGCTACTGAAGAAAAGTTGCCTTTGCTGTAATTTAAGGTTGCAGCTGATTCTCTCCACCAAGGCTATTCTACAATCTAGAGTTTTATCTACAGAGCTGCTGTTTTAGTCAGTCATGATTCATCTCATGCATATGTTGTCTTCTTCCACCAGACTTTATTGAACAGCATGATTGGGTTTTGCATCAGTTTGGTAGCTGAGTGCCACTATTTCCTTCTGACAGACTAACTTTTTAACTCAGTGTGATCATAACTTTTATTATACAAACTCTGTCAGATGCATCAAGCATTTAGGCTTCCTGCACCCAAGGGAACCTTGAAGAATTTCTCAGAAGTAACATGCATTGCTTTGACTTGCTTGTTTTCAATAAATCCTTGATGGATGCTGATCGTCTTCTTATTCCTTTGTGGTTTTATATGTCACTGCTTATGTGCTCCATCATTTTTCTTAGAGCTTAAATTACAGTGACTGACAATGCCCAGTTTACATGTATAAGAAAAAATACATTCTTAAATAAACAGGGGCATTTGTATTTATATTTCCAGACATTCTCAGACTTAATGACAGGTTAGATTTCTTATAAAGACAGAAAGATTTCTTACATACTGTCATATATATTTGTTTTGATTGAATAGTTTAACTTTTTCTGTCTCTTGGATATTATTCCATTGATGCTCGAGACACGTTAGCGTTTCCTACCTTTTAACCAAAAAACTGAGAGATTTTTTTCATGGCATCACAGAAAAACAGAATCCTTAAAATTGCAAAAGAGCTCCAAGATCATCAAGTCCAACCTGTGACTGAATACCATCTGCTCAACCTGACCAAAGCACCAAGTGATATCTACAGTTGTTTCTTGAACACCTCTGAGGATAGTGACTCCATCAGCTCCCTGGGCAGCCCCTTTCTAACACTTAGCAACCATTTCTGTGAAGAAATTCTCATGCTGTACAATTTGAACTTCCCTTGGTGCAGCTTGAGGCCATTTCCTCTTGTCCTATTTCTGGTTGCTGTGAGCAGACCCCAATCTCCACCTGGCTGCCCCTCCTGTCAGGGAGTTGTGCAGAGACAGAAGCTCCCCCCTGAACCTCCTTTTCTTCAGGATGAATCCTCCCATCTCCCTCAGCCACTCCTTGCATTACTTGGTCTCTAGATCCTTCCCCAGCTACAGCCCCTCAATGTCTTTCAAATAGTGAGGGGCCCAAACCTGAGCACAGGATTTGAGGTGTATCCTCACCTGTGCTGACTACAGAGGTTCAATCACTGCCCCGGTCTCTGATTTGATAAGAGTCAGGAAGTCATTGGCCTCTTGCTCCCCTGGGCACCCTGGGCTCGTGTCCAGCCCCTGGCACCAGCACCCCCAGGGCCTTTCTCAAAGGGCCCTTTCCAGCCCCTCTGCCCAGCGCGGAGCTGCAGGGAATGGTGAGACCCAAAGCAGGACCCGGCACTTCTCCTTGGTGCCCCTGCCAGCACTGGCCTCAGGCCATGGACCCAGCCTGCCCAGAGCCCTCTGCAGAGCCTTCCTGCCCCCAGCAGATCCATGAATTTACCATGGGTAGACTCCATCCCCTCATCCAGATCCCCAGTAAAGATTTTAAACAGGGCTGACCCAGCACTGCTCCCTGGGCACACCACGGCGGGCAGCTCCCAGCTGGATGTGGCACCATCCCCAGCACCCTCTGGGCCAGGCCATCAGCCAGCTCCTAGCCCAGAGAGGATGAACCTGTCCTGGCCCTGAGCTGCAGCTTTTCCAGGAGATGCCGTGGGACACAGAGTCAAAGGCTTTGCTGGAGTGCAGGCAGCCACAGCCACAGCCTGTCCCTCACCCAGCAGGCAGGGCACCTGCCCGTCAGACACCTGGCTGCTCAGGCAGCACCTGCTTTTTCTAAATGCATTCGAAACTTTTCGGCAAGCATTTTTTTTCAAGAATGACATAATACATCCGGGCTGTCTTCATTCATCTGTAATTTCTTTCCCTCTCTTTTAGAAGACTTCTTGCTATACTGTCTGTAGCTCAATCATCAATTAATTTCTTTTGCTTCCATTCTTTTGCTTCCATTTGTCTTCACACAGTCATGAAAGACCTCCATATTTGTCTCAACTTTGTTTCTATTTTCTTAATATTTTATTTATTCTTATGGTTTAGATTATTAATGAACCAAATATAATTTCATGTTTAAATTATTCCTCAAATTTCATAGTAATATCTGAGTAAAAATTTATTATTCTTTATAAAAATTACTTTTCTTTAACATATTTTTCCCATTTTCTCAGCCTCTCCATAACCCTATTTACAAAGTTTAACAAAATCCCTCTTGAAAAAAAAAAAGAAATTTATTTTTCTCATAATTGTCTTTCCTATTCTACCTCAGGTTCAAATGTTTTAGTTTTCCTATTACCACTAAGTATCTGGATGTTCTTTACCACTAAGTTTCTGGATGTTCTTGCCATTTACTTACAAAAGAAACTACATTGTTCACTATTTCTAATCAAATAGTGCTCAGCAAGAGGACACCTGTGTTCCCTCTCTCCCTCTGTCTTTAGCAATAAACCTTCAGCAGTCTGTCACTCTCTGTAGATGAAGCTCAGGAAAAGACATCTGCTACCCATAGATAAAGCAATACCCTCAATGGTATGGTGGAAATAAGTGGATCTGGAGGGTCTGCTCATTTAAAGATGAGCATGACAAAAAGTTTATGAACATTTCAATCTAAGTTCTAGTGTGATGGATCAGAAGGATAAAATAAGAAAACTCCTGTTGCATAAGACAAAATAATAAGGAAATTCCCAACCTTCTTACTTAAAAGTGACAGGAACTTACCTGTCACTTTTATCCTCAATTCACCTACTTGCAATGATGGGCAGATTTGCTATGAATTTGAGTTTTCCTATACAATGTATTGTTCTGCAGACACTGATCCTTCTCACTCACAGATCATCTTTAGCCCACATATTCTAGAAGATGATCTAGAATGTGAAATGTTTCTCTCTGCCCAATCTCAGCTGGTCGTAGGAAAGAACTTTTTTTCCTCCTTTGAAAGAGATCGAGTCAACCACAGGATGCACCAGTGGAGGATAAGACAAACATTCACAGCCCTTCTATCAAAAGAGGACAATGCCAAATGTCAAGGCTGAACAATGATGCAAGACTGGGATTTTAGTGACAACAGAAGTTTAACTCCTCACTCTATTAGTCACTCTTTTAGAGATTCATTGTCACTTTTGAGCTGTGTAATGCCATTTTTAGTATTGCCAGCCAGTCACAGAAACGTTGATTTGATGGGATCCCTCCTGATGTCATCCCAACCTCCCGCCTGAATCAGGACTATCATTCAACAAATCCTCTGGGAAACATATTTCAGTGGCACACTTCCTGCTACTAGTCAGGAAACTTTTCCACATGTTCAGCTTGAGCTTAATGAGCCACACCTTAATGCTGTTTGATGTTGTTTTGCCATCTTTCCTATAGGAGAAGAGTTTGTCTCCAATGTCTCTGTAACTTTTCAGCAATCTGCAGGTTCCTGTAAGTGTTGGTTGTGACTCTGGAGTGGATATCTTTTCTCTCTCTCATTGGTACTGAATCCTTAAAGGCAACCAGGACAATATTGTGATTTTGATCTCAAATTCCTGCCTCCTTAAGGCTTGAACATTTTCACTGGAGTATTCCTAGACCAAATTCCTCTGTGTAGTTCACTTAATTCCTTTACTGATGTCACTCAAGAGAGTCTGGACCAAGCCACTCTGTACTGCAGGAAGCAGTAGGAGTGTTTAGCCATGGATGTAAGACAGGTATTTACCCTGTATTCATGGCAGACTAAAGATTATGATTCATTCTATTTACTAGCATATACTCAAAAATGCCTGCTGAATCATCTTTGCTGAATATGCAGGAGGTTGGGAATTTGACATGCATTAAACCACTTTGAGTGAAAAAAAATGTTGCTGCCAGGCCAAATTCTCACAATTCAAATTTTTGTAATCTGAGCATGTTCTGAACAAGATGCTCCTGTCAATCAGCTGGCATTTAAAGCAAATCAGCCTTAAATCTTCATCAGAAAGCTCTGGAGGTATTAACTGCTACTACTCCTTGGATGTACATGTAGCAAATATTTAAGACATTTCCCATGTTTGCCTGGTCAGACACACTAAAAATAGCTAGGTAACTTCCAGTGAAATTCCTTAATATACACTAAGGGATAAAATTGATAATTGAACTTTATTGCTGATTTGTGGTCACCCTTTTTCTTTATGGATGTAAGATGACACTGAGTCCAGAGAAGGTGAATAAAGCTGGTGAAATCTCTAGAGGGTAAATCCTGTGAGGAGCAGCAGCGGGAGCTGGGGTTGTTCAATCTGGAGAAAAGGAGGCTCAGGGAGGACCTTCTGGCTCTCCACAACTCCCTGAAAAAGGTGCAGCCAGGGGAGGATGGGCTCTGCTCCTAGGGAACAAGGGACAGGATAAGAGGACATAAACCCGTTACACCACGGGAGATTCTGGTTGAGCACCAGAATCAGAAATTCCTTCACAGAAAGGGTTAATAAACACTGGAAGCTGCCCAGGGAGGTGGTGGAGTCCCCCATTCCTGGGAGTTTCCAGGGAATGGCTGGATGAGCCACTCAGTGCTCTGGTGTGGGTGACAAGAGAGGGATTAGTCACAGGTTGGACTTGATGATCTTGAAGATCTTTTCCAACCTTAATGATTCTGTGATTCTGTGAAAAGTACAACTTAGCCACCATGAATTATTGTCACAAAGTAACAGTGTGATGTTCATTTTATATGTGCACATCAAAGACTCTTACAACATTATTATCAGAAAGTCTAATTATTAGTAAAACAGACATACCTTTATGGTGAAATAATGAGCCCTTTTACAGGCAAAATGATAATCTCTGTTAGCATTTGTATCACTGAAGTACGCTAATGACTAAACATTTCAGACAAAATAGGCTTTTATTTTCCCTTTTGCACAAAATCATGTTCCTATTAATTTAACAAGGACAAAATTCAAAGACAATGATAATATTGCTGATATAGTCATAAAGTAATTGATGCAGACACACACAATTGGGCAAGATAATACAGAATGAGGAGAACAATTTGCTTATTATTTTCTGCATCAACTATAAGAGCTGAGAAAAATAAATGAAGAGATACCATCCACTAAACCTCCTGTCTTCACAGTGCATGGCTCATAAAATCACCTGTTTTAATGTGAAGATATTTTTCTTGCTTTTAAAGATGATAAAACAAAAGAAACAAAAACACTAAAATGGTAATCTATATAAGGAATGAGATTTAAAAAAATGCCGAACCTAACCTGAAATTTAAATACAGTAATTTTGTAAACTGATGGCATATCAGTGGCATATCGATTCCAAAGAAATATAAACATTTGCAAGGTCTGAATATGCCATTAGGACATTTTTGATGGGAAAGGAACCATTATGTATAATCCTAGAAAAGTTAGTACTACACTCTACACTAGAGTGCTGAATATTGCCTTTAAAACATCAAGAATTTACCAAAAAGCTGATCTTTAAACCTAATTCAAAACTGGTCTGTCAATGTTTATTAGGTTGTGTTTATCACATTCAAACCACTTGGTTCCACTGGAGATGAACCCAAGGATTTTCCTGGTGCAGTAGAGAAGGACATTTGCAATGGCAACCAGCTTACAAGGGCCACCCTCAGAGAACTTAATGGTTTTAGAGGAGCACCAGGTTTGATCCACCAGAAACATTTTTCTCTCTTTAGGAAGCCTGGATGTGTGGCTAAATCCCAAATAAATACCAAGGAATACAAGTTTGGCTCTTACCTCAGTCATTTCTTTGCAATACACTTAGCAAATGGAACTGCTAAACACCTTTTAGGCAATAGTATGTGTAAAATTGACTAATCATTTTCTCAGTAGGAAATGTGAGGACAATTTTTTTTTATTTGCAAGCTAATTAAAAGTGCTTCAATGAAGTAATTATTGAAATAAAACTATCATGTTAAATGGAATGCTAAAGTAATTTTTTATTTGTTCTTAATCAGTTTTCCAGTGTTGCACATAGAAATGCTAAATTAATGAAATTTTGTTTGCTTTTCTAATAAATTCATTAAATAAATAAAGGAGGAGAAGAGAATGATTTAGCCTCAATAGATCTGGAGATTATGAAAAGGCATGAAGAAATCAAATAGTTCAATTTTTATATTAATACTGTTAAGTTGGAGGCAACTGCTGTGCAGTTCTGTCATTTAATTTAAAAGTAATTAATTTTGATAACCTCTTTCTAATTTGAAGAGAGAAACAAATGAATGCCTTGTTCTGCCAAGTGAATTGAAGAGCTTGAATCAATACAATTTTGTTTGTTTCTAGAACTATTGAAGGATAAACTCATTTGGGTTGGAAAGACCATCTCATTTCACCCCCATCTGCCATGGGCAGGGACAGCTTCTACTATCCCTGGCTGTTCAGAACCCCACCCAATCTGGCACTGAACTCTTCCAGGGATGGGGCAGCCACAGCTTCTCTGGGCAGCCTCTGCCAGTGCCCTACCACCCCCACCCCAGGTTCCATCTGGATTGCGTTGCAGCAGAGTTCTTGTACAAAGGAGCTCTTTTTGTGTGTTTGTGGTAGTGTGGGTTGCAGGCTGCAATAGTTTCTAGGGATTATTTCCAGTCTACACCACCACCACCCTCCCTTATTGCCAAGAGAATGTGAAGGAACTTCTTTTCATACAACAGCACCAAGCCTAGTAGTAAGCAAAAAGCTTACAAAAAAATTCCACAATTCCATCAAACAGTGTAACACAAACTGACCACATTTATTATTTAGCTGATAAATACAGCATCTGAAGTAGAAATATAGTGCTTGAAACACTTCAGTTGATTTTGAGGTTCAGCACAGCTTCAGAATGTTTCCATTTTTCTATATTTTCTAACAACAGTGATTTTTATTATAGGTAAGTGGACCTAACACTCATGAAATGTGTCAGATTTACAGTACTGGAAATGAGAAGCTTTCAGTTTAATGCAGAGAAGTGCTGCAGAGAGGGGAGGCAGAAGGAACATTTTGATCCCTGAGGAATATGTCTTTGCTTCTTACTTTTGTCTCTGGAGGGAGAAGCTCAGCACTAGGGCAGCCTCCCCTCTGCTGATTAGGTGACCACAGCAGACTGAATTCCATTGGATTTTACATCTATGAGAAGAACAGCTGAAGAGACTCACTTTCTGGTCTCCCCTTAAATATTTTCAAAGCTAAAAATTTCATGAAATTGCGTATCTTTGCTGAAGATTGTCCAGACTCTTTTTATCAACATGACTGGTTTACAGCACTACTTTGTGTCCCAGCACACCAAGTCTACTGACCAAATCAATATAGTGACACTAAGTCTTTCCCATGAAAACTTGTCTCCAGCTATATTCACCTCTCATGCAAGTTTCAAAGATAGAGAAGTATTTAGGAAGCATCCATGGGAGAAAAATGTAAAGAAGAGGAAACAGAAGAGGAAACATCATCAGAAGTCTCATAACCTATTTTTAGTTGATTCTTCACTCACCATCTCAAATTACCATCTTTGTCTGAGGGTACAATCATTCTCGGCTAAACTCAGAGGTGACATTTAAGGGTTTTAAGCTTATACAAACTCTTATGCAGAGCATAGGCAATACTGGAAAAGGCAGCAGCAGTGTGACTCATAATAAAATTTACTTTCAATATCTCATGATATTGGTAGGTGTCTGAGTCAGAATGTACTGACTTTAGTCATTTAATATTAGGCTGATAACCCAAAAGGTGATACAAGTAATGCCACCTTTCCCATTTATTCAGATTGTTAGTTCATTTTGTCCCAATAATATAACCAGATCATATATCCTCTCTGGAAGGTTAAAGTGATTATGAGAAACAGTGTCAAGAAATCAGCATAGAAACAAAAGTTGGAACCTTCCTCTTTTAAAAAGAATCTTTAAAATGTCTCCACTAACAATCTCACTTTTCTTGTTTCATAGAAATTGTATTTCTGAAAAATCCACAGAGCCTAGAAGCAGCTAGGTTAATGACTGTATTGGGAGCTAAAGATTCATAAAACCATGGAATGGCCTTGGGTGGAACTGACCTCAAAGATCATACAGTTCCAACTCCCCTGCTCTAGCCAGTGACACCTTCCACTATCCCAGGTCACTCAGACCCCTATCCAGCGTGTCCTTGGACACCTCCAGGGGTTGGACAGCCACAGCTTCTCTGGGCAACTTGTGCCAGGGCCTCACCACCCTCACAGGGAAGATTCTTTTTTTCCTAATATCCAATCTAAACCCTTCTCTTTCAGTTTGAAGCCATTCCCCCTTCCCCTGTCTCTGAATGCCTTGGTAAATACACTCTCTTCATTCTTCTTGCAGGGTCCCTTCAGATGTAGGAAGGACTGTGTTCATATATTGTGGTGAAATTGTGATCCATTGTTTCAAATTTTTCCTCTCATTTCTCTGTTTTTCTGATGGAAACATATCAGATTGAGAAGCTAATCACTTTCTGCTATATACATATACCTACATACATATACACATATATATATGTCAGATGATGTTTTTTTTCTGACCTAGAGATGGAGCAATTGAGCAGCGTGTTAAAAACTTTTATTCCATTTTAAGTCTCATGAGAAGGGTGAGACAATAAAGATATTGTAATTCATGCCATCACATGTAGACTCTCTCCCACGGCCGCGGGGCTGTGCTGGAGCCCGGCTGGGTGCCCCCGGCCCGGCCGAAGATGCCACACCAAGCGCCACTCCCGGATTCCCTCCGGAACCCTGGGCAGTGTTACCGTCTGCGGCGTGGGTGGTGCAGGAGCGATCTCGGCTACGAGGTACCGAAGCAAAGTAAGGAGGAGGGACACCCGTATAGGTACCAAGGATCTTTTAATCTTCCCCTGTAGGGTCAGGGACGGGTGACAAAGGGGATCTGGAGTGGGGACGCTGATAAAGGGAGGGGGTGTGATGGGCGGAGACACAAAGCTTACCAATAGCAAGGACCCAGGGAGGAGCGTGGGTTACAGCTAAGCCACTGAGGATCAAACAGGGGAGGGGAAAAACCCCAGGGGCAAATCATACATCAAATTAAGGAATGACTGACCCAGAGAATTCTCCAGATAAGGGGGGTGGTTACCATGACAGGCAGGGGAGGGGGGGCAGCTCCAATAGGGAGAAACCATTGTGAGGGAAGTACATGGGGGGAACCGAGGACCGAACCATTATTGAGTTACAAAAGGAATAACCGATTCTAAAAACACACAATGCCACAATCACAATCAGAAGCCAACTATTTCCTAATTACAATGCACTATAGCGTTTTCTGGCCTATCAGCTTTTGCCACACCATGCTGCAGATGCCTTAAAGCTAATCATCCAAAACTACCCCTAGTGGGTCCCACTACAGTGCATCTTTCACAGTTCTATTTCTCCAAAGTATCTAGTCTTGTTGGCAAGGCCATCCTTTGAACTTGTTTCTAGCTCCATTTCTCTCTCAGCAATGTCTGTCCTATTCCATGGCATTTCCAAGTCTTCATTTTGTATCTCAGGGTTTGCATACAGATGCACACTGTGTGGGCCTTCTGTCAGGCTTTGAGAATTCTCTACAAATCCATTTCCCACATATCTAAATTTGAAAATTAAAGAGAGCTCAATTACTGTTGAAGGGGGAAACAGAACAGGTTATGTGGTCTCACGGCTCAGTGATCTCAGACATCTTTCCCAAAACACACAATTCTACCAGTTCTATGACTGTATGAAATGTGGCCCAGTGGAGCCATGGACTCTTCAGGAGTGGAATGCCAGGAAGCATCAAGCCTTCCCCCTCTCATCCTCAAAACATTCTCTGGAAAGAGCCCCACTGAAATTAGCAAGACCTGTGGAGTTGTAGGGCAGTTACTCCCCTCGAGCACTGACTTCTGCTCTCCTTTCTCCCTCCTTGAGCAGCGGCATCCCCAGTCTGACAGCACAGATGGATGTTCTCTTGAAGATGGAGCTCTTGGGAATGTCTTGCTGGAAGAGAAACTTTCCACAGTGCCACGTGCACTGCAGGGCAAGCAGGATGGGAATCAGTTAGGAGGGGCTGCAAATTACCTGCATTCTTTAGCATACATACAAGTGTTATTTCCAAAAGGTACTAGATTGTCTCCCAATTACATATTTACACCACTAAGTAGGACACCAACAAAGACCCTCTTCTTTATTTATCTGTCTGTGGAGAAAGCATAGCAGGCAGAAGAGATGGAGAGAGAATTCTCAGTTGTTTAAAAATTAAAAAAAAAATCAATATACAGTAATTGAATTTAAATAACTAAAGCAACTCTATTGTGATTAGTTCATATATTTGTGTGTTTTAATCTCTGTACTGCAGTATTCCTTTTGTTTCTTTGTTGGTGATTTTCCCCCTCAGGTACTTAAATTATACCTGAATCTATCTGTACTAGAGCCTCAAAGCATAAATATAAGATCACACCACTTCTGTTGCTCAGGGAAGTACAAGTCACATCAATTTTGTCAGAAGGTAAGAAAAAGCAAAGCCTTCATAGGAATTGTCCAAGGACTTCAAGCAAATTAACTAAACCCTTACTAAATTAATAATTGTTACTTGTCACAGCAACTTCTTATTCTGAAGCATAAGTATTCTGGAGCAGAAATTCAGAATCATGGTGCCAGTAGAATCCTCCCACCTCAAAGATGTTAAAATTTTTCAATAAATTACCAGGAGTAATTATACTAGACTGCAGTATCCTATAAATGTATGAAGGTATAGTTATATATAATAGATAATTTATTTTTAAATCTTTATGGCTATAAAGTGAAAAGTTTGAAAAAAGAATTAAAAATTTGGACAATCTCTGTGGAATGAAGGTTCTAATCTGTTTTGGAACTGAACAGCAATAATCTCACTGTAGAAGTTAACCTTCTAATTCTCACCACAAAGCCTGTTACTAACAATTCAAGTCATTTTCGATACTTCATTTTCTCTTTAAAATTCTGTCATGCTAAAAATGAGATCTGAAAAGAAGGTGACAGGGTAGAGCCTTTAAGTAGCCATATGGAAATACACATGTACTGAGCTGCAAATAGAGGTGCAAGATGGCCCAGGCTGGAGCTCAGGAACACGTGGGAGTCTGGGGATCAGAACAGGTTTCTGATATCATTAAGCAGACCTCCTTCTATACATGCTGTTTGTATTCCTTACAGCTACAGTTGGAACAGGATTGACCAAAACAGATATCAGATTTGTTAGGAGCAGACAAGCAATGGTGCAGCTCTGTGGTAATAGATGGATGTGTTTGCTGTGTGTGAGGGAATGGCTGGAGCTGGGTCAGGCAAGATTTAGGCTGGATATCAGGGAAAGGATATCAGAAAGCAGCCCCAGAGAGTGCTGGCACTGCCCAGGCTCCCCAGGGAGTGGGCACAGCCCAAAGGCTGCCAGAGCTCTAGGAGTGTTTGGACAATGCTCTCAGGGATGCCCAAGGTGGGATTGTTGGGGTGTCTGTGCAGGGCCAGGAGCTGAACTTGGTGATCTCTGGATCTCTTCCAACTCCGGGTATCCTGTGATTCTATTAAATATGAAATGGTGAGGCATACTCACAGAATGCATATTTTAACAGTGACTCCTTCTGGCTGACCAGGTAGGTAGAAGACAACAAAAGCATATCCTAAGTCTTTCTTTTCAGGTCAGCCTTTTATATATTGGTTTATTACCATTCCATACTCATTGCAGTGGTTTTCTGTTTTCTGATCCTGGAATGATGCAGCTGTACAAAGATGTTTCATGGAGTGCTAAAACAAGTTATTTAAATCACTGTCCCTGTAAGACCAACTTCCAAACGCAGCTGTGAAGCAACCACTCCAGTGTTAACTGAAGCAGCAGGAGACACAATTTCAGAAGTGTTTTTAGCATTTCCTCTCAGGGGGCCTTGCTTTTCCAAGGGCCTGAACATCATCTTTGTTTGCAAGGTGTGTCACAGGTCAATAAAGGTTACCTGTCTGCCAAGTCCCACATAGAGACAAATAGACCAGATATGCAGCTGACACCATTCTCTGCAGCTCTTTCAACAAAAGACATTTTAGAAAACTCACACCTCTTTTAAGCTGAAGTTTAATCTGATTATAGAACCTATAGGATGTACCTTCATTGTTATCTAAAGACATACCTCACTGGAGATC
Organism: Serinus canaria; assembly: GCF_022539315.1. Classification (NCBI taxonomy): domain Eukaryota; kingdom Metazoa; phylum Chordata; class Aves; order Passeriformes; family Fringillidae; genus Serinus; species Serinus canaria. The sequence continues at coordinate 71,955,459 of NC_066343.1, read as the reverse complement.
AGAAAGTTTATTCACAACCTCATTTGAGCTTCAAGGGCTATAATTTTAACTAAAGCTAAACACAAGGGTGATTTTTATCTCCCACATTCATTTAATTAAACATGGTTCATAAACTGCCATCATTAATACTAAATCACCATGAAAAATCTCTGTAACATTAAATTAACCTTTGATTCTACATTTTTCCTTTTATGTCCAATTTGATAAATCTTGCAAGGGGATTTATGAATATTGCTTAACTAGAGACAAACAACTATGCAAAGTACAACAGGAAGTCCAATTTCTTGCTGTATGAGTCAGAAAATAAAACTACAAATAAAATGCAGCTGCAGGCAGGAAGATGATTGTAAGATGTATATTGAACTTCTTATAGCATGCTGTTTTGTGATGCTTAAATAATGGAATGCTATGACAAATTCTAGTTCAAATTAAGTAAACCCTTCAATGTTTAACTACGGATCATTTAACCTGGCTTTTCTGTTTATCTCTGATCTATTCATTCTGTGTCAACCATGTTGTCCTTCACCATTGATTCCTAATGATCACTGATCATTGTTGCCCTTCAAGATGGAAATTTTTGTCAGTTTTAGAGTGAAATTCATCCCTTTTTTCCCTAGTCAGTATTTCTTGTTATGGCTCTGACAAAGCAGAAAAAGAGCTACATCTCTAGACAGACTTACAAATTGTAAATGTTACAATCAACCTTATTTTAATAAGCAATTCACCTAGACTCTTACAATTTCCACTCTAAGGTGTATTTGGTAGATGCCAAAGCAGTTTGTTCCTTATTTGTTTCATCACCAGTTTGTAAATTCCTCTGTAAGGCACAAGAACATGAGCTCCATGCAATATTCCATTTCCTGTTCCAATACTGCCACATCCAGTCCAAAAAATTCCACTTATATACATACTGCTCACCTTCACCATCATCAGAAATTTTTTGCCAGAAGATGGCAATTAAAATGAGAAACAGAATTTTCCTTTTGTCTGTTCCTCTTAGTACCTGATGCAAGAGCAATATCTGGTAGATAAGTGGGCCCTTATCATAGAATCACAGAGTCAAAGAAATATAGAATTTTTAGGTTGGAGAAGAAATCTAAGATCATATAGTCAAAACATTAAACCAGCACTGATAACTCCACCTCCAAACCACACCCCTAGGTATCAGCTTTACATGTCTTTTAAATATTTTCATGCATGGTGATTCCACCACTGCTCTGGGCAGCCAGTTTCAATTCCTAGAAACCCCAGAAGTAAATAAATTTACAATAATATCCAATCTACCCCCTCCCTCACACTATTTGAGGTCATTTCCCCTCCTTCTGTCCTTTGATACCTGGAAGAAGGAATCCATGCCCGCCTCACTGCAACCTCCTAGCAAGGAGTTTGTGGAGAGTGAGAAGGACTTCTCTCTTCATGTGCCTTCCATCTTTTCCAGGAGTTTTTTGGGGTTTTTGTCTATAGCAATTTCTTTTTCAAACAGTGAACATGAAAAAGTTGTATTGACTATTAGTCTATCCAGAGATTATTTTTCATTAGCAAACCATTAAAAGTGTTTCATTAGCAAATTCTGAATGCATTTAATATGAATCCTATAGATACTTGTAATTTTTTCTAAAATCACCTCCTCATCTGATGCAAGACATAAGCCACACTAAAATGTGCATGTATTACATACAAGGAGCTACCTTTATCAACCAAATTTGTAGTCTTATCAAATAATGAAATCTAAACTATTTGACAAAACCTATTTTCCATAAAACCCCATTGACTGGCATGAATTAGAGTCCTTCTCTCTGATTCTCTTTTAATGGAAAACCATATTGACTTTTTCATTATATTGTGTGAATTTGATGTCTGGGTAACTGGCCTATAATTGCTAGGACTTTTAGCTCATCCTTTTTAGCTCATCCATCAGAGCAACACATTTTCAGAAATCTAGGTCTACCTAAAACTAATTTTTTTCTGAAGACTGACTATTTATTTATTTAATTTTTGTTTTAGTGGTCCATTCAAATGTTCCTAGATGCAATTCATCTTACTATGCAGAGTTTATATGTTTGGGGTTTTTTTGATAGATTATGAACCTAGTAATCAGCCTTTCATGACACAGACATGTCATTCTCTTCAGTGATGGTGCTAAGAAATAAAATTTGGTCATTTATTTTTATTTTTTATTTTTATTTAATTGCTTTGATTTCTGTATTCACTACCACTAAAACAAGATGGCTTTTTAAATAGTCATTAATATTTTTATAAGGAAGTTCACATATTCTAAATATCATTTTAAGTAATATTTTTTTTCTATAACCTTTCTTGTCATCAATTTCATATGCAACCCTGCCATTTATGTTTATGCAACCCTGCCACTTCTGTTTATTCAACCCTACCATTTATGTTTGTGTGTATGTCCACTCAATGCTAAAGACAATAATAAAGACAAAATTTTGGTTGTTAGGTGGAACATTCTGAATTCTGGATATTCTTGCCAAGTGTTGCAAATGATAAACTGGAAACTGATATTTTTGTGATCATCTTGGTGTCACTATTTTTAATTTCGTTATTGGTGTTCAAGGGGAGAAAAACTTTTCATAGGATGAATCAGGAAATAGAAGTAAACATCCTGATGAAATTAGACAGAGCAAGAGCATGCCATAAGACTTGCAACTGTGCTGCCCATTTCTGTGTAATTTTATTCAGGGAACTTGTTTAAATTGCAATGAGGAAATACAGATGTAAAACTTCTACATGTTAGATCTCATCTAAACTCAGTGCAAATGAACAGTTCATCTCTGAAAGCTCTCGTAATTGTCTCCTTTTCTTGAAAGAATAATTTATCTCATGTTTGTTAAATGGAAACACTGCATAAGTATGCAGTTACTATAACAACAACTGCATCATAATTTCATACTCTGATTTACCCTAGCAAGGTGCTTAATAGCCATCTTTTGTTACACTAGACTGTAGAGTGTGACTGAATTTTCAGATGCCCAGAATGTGTATATTCCCAGACCATGCAGGGACACTGTTCCTGCATCAGAAAGGAAGTAAGGTTGAGACTTTTTCTCCACTCTCCCTCAGTGATTCCTGCAAAGAAAGCTTCCTGCCTCTCCATCTCCCCCTTTCCTGATCACGAATCCTTCGCTATGTCAGAATCCCCTGACAAAGTCGTGTTCACCACTGTGTTTGAGGGCTGGTTTGTCACACTCAAATACCATTTGATTTATTTTCCTGCATGGACCACTCACAACATCCCTGTGCTTCGTCCTCACCTGCACAGCTGGGCTGCAGGGCTTTGTTTTTCCCAGACCATTCTGACCACACCTTTGTATGTCACAGTTGTTTCCGTGTTGTTGCTATCTCCCTTTTCCCCTCAGACTTGCTTTCTCCTGGACCTGTTTGTTTCCATCACCCTGAGTGTTGGCAGTCTGTGCAAGAGAAAGAAATGTGGTCTGCTCCAGAGTTTTCCTGGCAAGGAGAAAGCTTTAACCAGAGAAGGTTGTCAATATTCACCACAAATTATCCTACCTCAGGCACTTGCATTTTAAGGGGTAGAAACTCGGGTCTTTCTCTTCCAGTCACCCTGTCCTAGATGCATCCCAGCTTTGTGGGATGGCAGACCAGGCTCAGCATCTGTGTCTGGTACATGGAGTGGGTCCACAGGCAGGGAGCCAAGGCCTTGAGACAAGGCTTTTTGTGAGGCAGCCTAAGGTGGGAATGAGAGGTAATCCTGGGAACACTTATTTCATGTATTTCAACATGGTTTCATCTTCTCTACCCAAATATTTTTGGAAGCCCTTTTTTTTGAAGATTCCAGCTAAGCTGCTGAGTTATATGAATATGGGAGGGAAAAGTTTAGTCTCATTATTTCAAAAGGATCTTGGGTCAGCAGGGTAATAGATACAGTAACTGAGATACTGTAGGGAGTGCTGTTCACTATTGATCCAAGTGTGCTGAGCAGAGCAAAAAATGTGGTCCAGAAAGCCCTGCCAAATTCTGTTTTCACTCAATCTGTCATGAACACCCAAATGCCATTCCCAGGGCCCAACCTGGTTTCTCACTTCCCTGTATTTATCCTTCCCCCACACTATGATGCCCCTTCCCCTCTGACACAGAGTTTGTCACTTCACAGTCCACCCTCTCATTTTCTGCTGTTCAGTCTCCCACCCCTCTCTCAGAAATCATACACATCTATTTCTCTGTTTTAACACTCCAGTTGTGCTGATTTCCTGGCATGCTCAGAGTACAGCTCCCCAAAACCAGGAACCCTCTTCCCCTGACAGAGGTGAGTTGTAGCATGTCACAAACAGGTGACACAGCCTTACCAGAGGCAGGGGTGACCTGGCTTCAGCCATGCACTGAGAGCAGAGAGGTAGCACACAGACCTTCTCCTGTCTGGCTTGAAAAGAAACTTACATCCTCAGAAAGTCCTTGCCTACATACTCTTTGTTTGCAAACCAAATCCTTATTTTTAGTCTCACTCCCCCCAAAAGATATGAAATATACACATAGCAGCAATAGTCAACAGTAATAATGAGGATAACTCCTTGAAGTATGAATCATAGACAGTGTAAGGATTTGAACTGTGAATCAGATCTGGGCAAGGAGTAGTTTGTCAACTTTTTTAAGCACTCTTTCAAGGGCAGGATAAAATCTTGGGATTCGGTGTATTGTCCATACTCATTTCACCTTTCCACCCGAACTCAAACAAGCATTTTGATTTTGATGTTTTTGATAGAAAATTGCTCTGAGTTTCCACTGCAGTTATAGGTGGAAGCTATATTTACTTAAGATCACTAGTCATGTTGCAAATATTGACAGCAGGAATTATTTCAGCACAGGGCAAAAAGAGAAAAATTACCTGTTATTTTTAAACATTCTGAAGTTGCTATAATATGGGTTAGATCACAAACCAAATCTCACGTGGTATTCTAATGCTGTAGAGTGTTTGCAATCAGCATGGTAAACTTCCCCCTAATCACTGATTTCAGGCTGCTATAAATGATTAATTGTTCAACGCTTACTGGAATTCTAGTGTCTTACATATAAATATGTGAGGTTTCTCAGATGTGCTGGTTGTCAGTTCTGTTTAAGGATAAGGCTGAGTTGAGAGATGGGTAAGATTCCTCCCCACAATCCTTTCTGCTGGTATTGACCCTTGTTTTGGTGTCCTTGCACATTAACTTTGTCAATAGTAGGGGAAAACAAAAAAGAGCAAAAAATTTTATGGAGGGACACTGTTAACCATTTATGTGGCTAAACTCCTTATCCAGTTGTCCTACCCCCAAAAAGAAAGAAATCATCCAGGATAATCTGGGAAAAATCTGTGTACCTTTCTATTTTGTAAACTGCTTGAGCACTGGCAGTAAAAGTACAAACAGGCACAGATGAAAACACTGCTGGTGTGGTGGCAATTTTTAGCTTACATCCCTGCAGCATAAACACAAGGATTTTCACATGTAGATCCATGGGTAAAGAACCATTAATTAGGAATAAAATGGCATTAATGTGATTTTTCTGGAAACATTAGCAGTTATTTCATCTGTCAGTCAAGTCCCAGTCAGGGTCATTGACCTTACTTGGTATCAGTGGGCTCCATGGTTTCTGAAGTTGCTTTGCATTTTCTAGTGATGTTAATTAGACATGGGTGAGCCCCTCATCCCCCTTTTCCCTACTCTTAACAGTGTTAATCCAGAGATTTACACATTTAAATTCCTTTTATTTTATGTAGAAGGTACTCTTCTCTCTACCTGCTTAATTTGAGCATCCTTGAAAGATAATTTGAAAAATTTCTTAAATACCTTCAAGGTTGGGGAGAGTTCATGTTTTCCTGTTTTCTTTAGCACCCAAACTCCATCAAATCGTATAGTTTTGTCTACTTATCCATTTTTCTTAGCCTGCTTTTACATTTCCATATCCTTTCATATTGCCATGATTTTACAATAGGCAATTATTTTATTTTCTTTGCATGCATATTAACCTTCAGGCAGCAGCTTTGCATGTAATAAATGATTCTGTCAAAGAGAGACTTGGAGAAAAAAAAAGAGTTTTCTGGTAATATCCATTTCGTCTAAAAAAGAATTACACAGCAAACAGACATTTATTCTACATCTAACTGCCAATTCATACAGTTCAGCAGACTGTCAGATTAACTGTAATGGTACCTTCTGGTGGCTGAATAATATAACAGTCTGTGCCCTCTCAGTGTTTCTTGCCTATTTTTTTTAAGTGTCTGTAAGAAGTGTGTCTGTGTTCAGGTTTTGGAAGTGAGGGGTTTCAGGATTGACCTCTGTTAAAAGAAGTTAAGGTTTCTCCCTGTGTAAATCTCTTTTAATTTGCAATAAAGCATGAAGCAATAGGGGCTTTCTTGGGACCCAAAAAATATCAATATTTTTTCCCCAAGTTGAGTCTGTTCTGTCAGTGATGGTAAGTGCTAAGAAGTTCCCCCGCCTTTAGAAGAAAATGTTTTGTCAGTGAGTCTGGGGGTAGTGGTGCTAAGCCAGGTTTGGCTTAGAGGGGCATTGACAGAATGAATCACCTCTCTTGTAACCTAGTGATTTTGATACAGCTGCACTGGCCAACTTTATTTAACCTGGAAAAGGGACACAGTCTCCTCATGTTTCCCCCCCATAACACAGTGGGCAGCTGGGTGAGCAGTCGTGTTCAGACACAGCTCTTGAAAACAGAGTGACCTCTTTTCCTTCATGTAAGGATGGAAATTCACAGAGAAGTGAATTTAGTTAGTTCAGTTTAAATTTATGTACCTCCAGGCCAGGTCTACATTTCCCAATTATTTAAGTGAAAAAGCAAACAGAGAAGTACCTTGTTCAAAGTTACAGTTGTATAAACTGCACACACTTGAATAATACAAATGGATTTTATACATGATGCTTTTTAAGTTCAAGAGAATTTACCTTATAATTTTAGATAAAAGAGAAACTTAGCTCTGTCATTAAATGATTTAAAAGCAAAAGGTAACAATTTAGACAGACAAAAAAAAATTACCATTACTGCATCACAGAATCATGAAAATTATAACAGTTGGAAATAAGTCAAGTCCAACCTTTAACCAGCCACCAGCACCTTGTTCATCACTAAATCCTGTCCCCACATGTCACATTCAAGTGTGTTTTGACACTTCCAGAGTTGGTACCTACACCACTTCCCTCTTCCAATGCTTTACAACGCTTTCCATGAAGAAATTTTCCATAATATCCAACTTATACCTCCCTGTCCCAGCCTGAGGCTGTTCCCTTTCCTCCTGTCCCTGTTCCCTGGGAGCACAGCCTGACCCCTCTGGCTGTCCCCTCCTGTCAGGAGCTGTGCAGAACCACAAGGTCCCCCCGAGCCTCCTTTTCTCCTGGCTCAGCCCCTTCCCAAATCCCTCAGCTGCTCCCCACCAGACTTGTGCTCCAGCTCCTTCCACAGCTCTGTTCCCATCTCTGAACACACTCCAGATCCTCAATGTGTTTCCTGTATTGAGTAAGAGGAAAGCGAAAGCAAAGTGAGAAACAAATCCAGCTGACTCAGGTGCTCCCTGGTCGGTTCCATTGTGAACTCCCCCTTCAATTTCTAATGGTTCTTCTAACAATTACTTTCTGTATAATTTGTCATTTGTCATTTCTTCTTCAACTGAAAGGCAGAGAAAGCCTTTGCAAAAGCCTGTGCACCCCACAGCCCCTGAAAATGGTTAACGGTGTTGGAAAAATCTTGTCTTCAGTCCATAATAAAAATAAAACCACATTATTAGCTTGACAGGAAACAAGCTTCAGAAGAACACAAACAACTGAGGAGTTGAAGCTCCTATAGAGCTTCAATAAATCTCAATAAATGAGATTTAATTTCTAACTTAGGTTGTGTCTTGTTTATCTGTTGAAACATGTCCTAACCTGTGCATTCAGATTAACTTTAGCAATTTGTGAATTCAAGACAATTTCAGGTAATTGCCTGAATCATAAAAGAAGAAAATAAAGACTATTTCTCTACTGCTACTTCTAAATGGAAACAGTAATGCTTTTTCAGTTCAAAATACTTTATACTTACTGAAATAACTCAAAATTTTTTAAAAAAATCACATATTTCCAGGTTAGTTTTTCCAATAACTTTTTTATGGTGTATACTTGGCTTTGCACATTTACATTCTCTTTATGACTGTGAAATGGAGAGAAACTGGCTTTTGATTACAAAAGGTTGTTTCTGTGTCTTTTATTTCCTCTTCACACTACTTATATGAACCTTAAATATTACCTAAGTGCCATTTTATTATTATCTAATGCAAAAGGTGATACAATTTTCCTATTTAAATCTTACTGCACTTTGTATTTTCTCTTAGTGCTCAATTATAAAAAAACATATTTAGATCAATTAGAAATCAGACATAATTTATTTTGGAATTAAATTGTTGTGAACATTGTTTTTAGATATATAAATCAACATTGTCCTCTTGAAATTAGGGGAGTTTCCACTGGTTTTAGTAGAACAATTCTGATTAAACTGTTAAAAAGGCTCCAGTCCATGGTTTCCAAATCCAAGAGTGATAGGTATTTATACAAAAATACAGTTTCCCCTCCTGCTGCAGATATGGAGCCTTATACATATATAAAACATAAAAACACACACCAGCGTGCCAACAGGTTTTTAATTATTTATCACACTCAGAACACAGAGTATGATAACATTTCTGAAGCCACTTTTTGGTTTGTTATAGCGGGTTTGATTAATGAACATTCAGCATTCGTTTGCAAAGCATGAATGTAAAATGGAACAAAATTAGATCCTTGTCAAAGACCATTTAAATGGTAATGCCAGTATTGCAAAAGGTGATAGTCTGTGTCCCTCCTATAGGATTTATTTCTACTACCCCTGCATAGCCTGCTTGCAAAGCTGACTGAATTACCACCTAGTGATTTGGACTGACTGGGATTTTTTTAAATGTCTGTATATTTAAAGAGGTACATATATTAAAGGTGTGCTTGCACCAGGGTGTGCAAGCAGGGAGGGGGTCTTTTATAATTTAGGAGATGCCTGGTGTTTTGTTTCCTTCCTTTCAGAGAAGATGACTTCAGTAATTTAACTTTTATTTATGTCTGTGGTATAGGACTCAGAGTTTTCAAACCCAAAATATGTAATAAGTGACAATCAGCAAAATACTTCTTTTGAAGTATTTTGAGTGTCTGTGAAATCACCCAAAGTTACAAGTCATTTCTGGAAATAAGATGCATAAAATTTTCTTGTTCAATAGATACAATATTATATCAAAAATTCATGTATGTTTATTGCCTGATTCGATTACAGAAGTATATCCAAAAAGGAGCTATTATTTAGGCTGCATTTTAGGTTTCTGAACCCACCTTATTAAGCTCACATTTGGTTGAAATTCCATAGTACCTAAGGGGAATAACTTTTCCAATGTCCCTCAGCCATCAGTCCCTTAAGCTGTTGAACACAGATGTACCAGCTGCAATGGTTATTGGGGAGTTTTATATCAACTGTGTCTTTGAAATTATCAGGGATAAAAAAATAATCTTCTTGTCAGGCATTTGGGTTACAAAAAAGTCCTTTATAATCAGTGATTGTCACTTAAATAGGCTTGTAATGAAACTTCTTGATTTTTTTTGGGTTTTTTTTGAGTTTTTGAGGATAAAACTCAGGGACAACTGAGACTTTAAATGTTGGTTTCTGGTTGCACACAGAATTTTTTCCTGACAATGATAATGTTGTTTATGAGTGGTTACTTTCATTTTAGCTGTTACAGGAGGAGTGTAGTGAAAATTAGTCATTGGTGGAATTCTTGGTACAATAGACAGATAAAATTATTCTCTTAGAGAGGGCAAATAGCTCCTTTCAAGGGTCTCAGTATACACCTTCCAGAAGAGTTTCTTAGCAAACTAGGCAGAAAGCTTACACTAATTTTAGAATCCAAAGTTAGGTAAAATGATCCATTAACTCCAGTGCCTTTTTTATACTCTAGGGCCTTTCTAAATCAAAAAGTACCAGCATCCAAATCCAAAATCACCTGTAACTAACAAAAAGACTTCTTTTCAAATCAGTTGCCTCAATCTCATTCTTCTCGGCAAAAAAACTTTTTCATTTTTTCTAGTTACTGGGTTGTCCTCTGGCCTTTTACTGCTTCTTCCCACACTTCCATACTAGTCAGCTGCACAGCTCAATATTAATTTAATAGAGTTTTGAGCCTGTTCTCTGTGTGTGTAAGGTGTAATATGGAGCTTGCAGTCAGAACTCACAGCCAAATATTTTCAAGCAAAAGATTTTTTCAAGGGGCACAGGAAAGAATGCTATCATCAGAAGAAGGATGGTTCTCAAATCCACAATGAAATTTCTACTGTATTGAGAGACAGACCACCTATCCTAGAATACATTTTTTATTATGGATAGAATATATCTGCATATCTTCCATTTTGAGATAGTGTTGTGTCTTAGTTTAGTTACTACTTTATTCCTTTGCAATTGCCCTTTTCCTCCAAAGCTGTGGCTGGCTCAAGCAGAGACAAGGTGACTGAATCCACCATCTAATCACAAGGTGACTGGAACCACCACAGTTTATTGTTTATTGTAGCTGCTTCTCCTTAGCCTTGTTTTCAAGCTAAGTCCACTCCTACATTCAGCTCCTACATTCTCTAGAGGTCAATCTCCCTGAAGCATGTTCTACTCTGTTTGAATGCTAAAAAGGGCCAGAAATACTGATTCCTTCTCTGTGTTTTTGAGGATATTCTGGTTCTGTCTAGACCAAATGGAAAAACTCAGCAGTAGCAGGGTACACTGAGGTACAGGAATTTCACTCTAAGTGCAAGAAGGAAAAAAAAGGGACTTTTGGGATAGCTCAATGTCTCCTGCATTTTGCCATTCTAATATTGCTGCTTGACAGGGAACGCAGGCTAGCAACACAGTTCACATGGAGGGAAATGGGATGTTGTTCCCATGGAGAACATGGAAGTTTCTGAGTAATTGGTGCCTTGCTTCTGTACAGGGAGCATGTGGAGAATGTCTGGATCTACCAACATCATGTGCATCAATCATTCCTTCACATTTCTGGTAGCTGCCTGTAGAACACTCTTTTTTCACTTTTTCCAGGACATCAGTAGCAGTGTGTGCAGCAGCAATTCCCTAATTTCCTCTCTCACCACATTTTTGAGTAATTACTCTATTCTTTCTCCTACCTTGTAGCTTTAAATTAGGAAATGTATAAACCAGACACATTTTGAGAATCCATTTCCTTTCTGCTTTTATGGAGCCTTTCACTTTATTGTAATGCTTGCTTTTTCATCCTCCCTGTATGAACCTAAATAAGAGAAGGAACAAATCTTAATTTATTATCAAATTCATCAATTTTACACAAGCAAGATTATATGTCATGTTTCTTTCTGTGTAATCTATTTCCAGAGGTCTCTAGTCAGGAAGGTATCTCTCACTCCAAACTAATCTTTGCCTAGGTTTCAAAAATATTGCCTTAAATGAACTCTGACACTGTGAATAAATAATTTCTTTCATTTTGCAGGAGTCTATGTAGTTGAAAAATGCTACCAGCTCACTCTGCTGTTACTTCTCCAGCAAAGAATTTGCAAGCTGTTCAATCTCTTAGCAAATGCTTTCTGAAATTCTGCTTGCTTTCCTCTTGACTCCTTTCAGCTGTTCAACATTTCATTAGAAATTCAGGGCCTCAAAAGGATGTACTTGCCTTCTCTTCTGAAGTTCCCTGGTTTGTTCCCAGTCTTGGATATCTCCACAAAAGAGATGATGCTGTAGTGAACTAACCCTGTTTGAGGTGAAGCCAAAGAGCTGTTTTTAAAGGTTGTCTCTGCTCTTATCTTTAGAATAAAAAAGACTACCTATGCACTTCTAAAAGTTGTTTTCCTTTACATTGGAAAAGGATGGCTTCTGCTTCAGATTTTCTGTTACTTTTGCAAAAAGTTCCTGAGGTAGACTTTTTTTGTTTTAATTAATATAGCGTTTCTTATTATTTTAGAAAATTGTAAGATTTTTCTCTAATTCCCTTGGAGCTTAAAATAATGATCTGATTGTTTTCCATACTCAATATTTAACCAAGTGAAGAAACAATTATTCATTTTTGGAGGGAACCTTGAAAATACTGTTCAGAAGAAAAACTGGTGGCTTTTTGATGTATTTGTCTCAGATATTCAATGTACTATACAGAATTAAGTTCCCCAAAGCAGAATTTCTGGCTAATAGACTGTTCAAATTTGAGATTTCTGGAATGAAGAGACAAGTATTATTCTTGTAGGGTCATGGGTGATGATTTCAATGTCTACTTCCAGCATAAATGTTAGAAGAATAACTTATTTGTGACTGATTCTGGATAGCATGTGTTTGTGATTAGAATATATTAGGAATACTGCAGGTTGTTCTCCAGAAATTCACCATGTAGCTATGGAAGCGTGCTAGGCAAGTATGAATAAGAAAGAATAAAGTATTTGGGAGAAAATAAAGAATTTAGAGTCAAATTGGAAGAAGGAGAAGGGATAGGAAAAGGAAAAGGAGAAAAACTATGATGGTGAGGTCTAAATTAGGCATAATAGGCATCAATGTGAACCAGTCGCTGTATGCACAATTCTTGATAGTTTTAACTCTTACATGAAACACGAGTTTGGGAATTTTTCTGTTTCTGAAGATGTCAAATTTCCCTATTTTCTGCACTGCCCCAAAGTACCAAATTCCAAATGGCTCTGGGGATGCTCTCCCCTCTGAAAGGGGTCTGCTTCTCCCTGGTTTCTCCCAGAGGCAGAGGAGAAAATTCACTTCTCTGGACTGAAACTTACTCCATGAAGGATCTCAAATTCAGACTGGGGCAGAATGAGGAAGGCAAATGCAAGATGCACATCCTTGGAGCAGTAGCATTGATTCTTCTGAGGCAGCAATAATAGAACCAGCTCTGGTGACTGAAATGGTTCAAGCATTTAAAAGCTGCTGCTTCAGACTAGATTCATCTCCATGCTGCTTTCTCATTCAGCTGGGAACATTTCATGGAGACGAATTGGTCACTTCACACTTCCGTGAACCTCCTAAACTGCAGATGGATGTGGAGAGCCATTTGCTTCGATCCTTCTTTTTAAAAGTCCCTTTTTCAATACTGGCAACGTCACTATGGAAAAAGCATTGTTTTGTGATTAATTTTATATCGTGGGACAGTGGTTAATAGACTTCCTAATGTTAGGCTGAAGAATTTCTGTCTTCTGGGAACTTTGGAAGTATTTTACAGACTGAGCGACTGGCAGGATTGTTTAAAACTTGTTTCCTTTGGTAGTTACCTTAAAAAGTTAAGATTTTTAAGTAATAGTTTCTGAAGCAAAGTCCTCTCAAAATTCAAAGATTTATAGTCTATTACTTTGAGTGAGATAAGGTCTATTTACTGAGTTTTTCTCTTTTTCAGGTAGTGTAGTAACACACGTGGTGTGTTACTACACTACCTGAAAAAGTGTTACTACACTGTTTACTACAGGCTGGCAGCACAAGTGCCAATTCTGCACATTTCACTCATCTTCAAGGGAAGAGAAAAAGCATTATCAGAGAGCAACTGTTGGCACATTGCTAAAGTCCACACTGAATTTTACTCCTGAAAAATACAGGAGGTAGAAATATGGGAAACAAAGCAAAACATGAAATATTGTGTAGAAAGATTGTGGAAAAGATTGATTTGACAAAGTGGAAGAGAAGGAAGCAGGGTTACCCTAATGTGCTTGCTTATAGTAATTACACTATTAGGAAATGGTTGTGAAGGAAAAGAAGGTGTCAAGTGGGAAAAAGTGGAATAGGTTGGATGAATAAGTCTTGGAAGAGGGATAATAGATTACCTGTTATGGGTCACAGAATGTGAGGGAAGCTTCCCAGCAGCACTTCCCTTTAATTTTTTAGGATCTCCAGCAATGTAAGGAGGAAGCACAGTGAGGTGGGGATAGTGTATAGAATTTCAGAGGGAAGTTCTGGAAGCACAAAGGTGCTTCACAGGTCCTTATATCTCCTGCCAGTGGAGACCCAGAGCTTGGGCCAAGGGTGACTTTCAAGTGAGGTTGAAGATCCCAAGAAATACAGCTGTTGAGTAGGATGGTAGAGCAAATATCTTCTTCATGAATTCAAAAAGCAAAGCAAAAATGTTTTGGTGAGCAAGCTAACTATATTCTGTGTCACAGCTCAAGGTAAAGCCAGGCCCGAAGATGTGGGTGCTGGTTGGCCAGGATGTTTTTTAGCTGAAGATACATTATTTGCTTATAATCTAACAGCTGATGGAGCTGGTTATGATTAGTTAGATCAGTGTAAATTTGCCACTGTGAAAATTTAACCAAAACCAGGAAGAGTAATCAATAAAGTAACAATTCAAAAAAAGTCTCTTGTAGTAAGTATGTGAATCATTTTATTGTGGGCTATTTCTGAAAGGTAAATTTACTAAATTATGTCATTTAGCAGCATTCAGAAAATATCTATTTTAGATAAAAGAATTCAAGGAAAATCTTTGTATGTGGAAGCAACACAAGGATGGATTCGATTTTTATTTAATTATTTAAAAAATAATAAGTGTTTTTCATGGAATATACATAAAAGATATAAAATACCCAATAGCACATTAATGTCACTCCAGGAAATAGCACAATATGAGAATGATATACTGCAACAAAAAACTTGAAACTCTACTAGTATGTTAATGAAGATGGTTCTTTTAGGTTTTTCTGGTTTGGTTTGGTTTTTTTTTTAATTAAGGTGTTTGTCAGTCTTTTAAAATGGCATCATGTCTAAAATGTGCAGAATACTGGAAATCACTTGTCCTACATGTTGATTTTCCAGGGTGCATTTCTCAAGCTTTCATATGTGGTCACTGTAACTTTTTTATTTTTTGCCTCTCAACACAGAAATACCAGCATTATTTTCACTATATCTATCTTATCTAAGCTATTATAATGTGAAATAAGCATTATTATATTATTCAGCCACCACAGAGAGAGAAAGCAATATAAAATACAGATTGCTCAGTAAGGGAATTGTCTTACATTTAGGGCAGAACTATTTGGTAGTTATAAGTTTAGGTCATGAAGGTTTTTGCTTCCAAATATTGAAAAAAAAAGGGTGTTTCCTCAAATCACCTGTCTTCCATTTCTTTCATTTCTCTCCAAATATACTGATTTATCCATTTATCTGAACTACATATTTATCTGACACAGCACAGCTTACCATGCAAATCAAAAAAGTTTTATCTCCTTTATCTTGAAAGAAGAATGTTCTTTTCCTTTCTCTCCTCCTCCTCTAAGCCATTGAAACATTTGACAAATTTTGTTTTGTTTTAAACCCTCTGCAGAGGCTCAGGACAACCCAGTTTTTTAATGGTGACTCAATGCACAGTAGCACTAAGAATTGTCTCCCTTCTACAGAGAGAAGAACCACACAGCTATGTTTGCCACCACACAAATGTGTCCTTTAAAATGTGTGATATTTCTTCTAAAGATGTTGTGAGGATAACTTCATCTTTCTCCATTCCCCTCCCCATAAGAGTGAAAACCAGTGCTTTCAGAACAATAATAGCTTTATTTACATTTCTTCTGATAAAGTGGAATAACCATGGTTTCAACAGGAAAAATACATATTTTATAAAATCATAAAATTGTTTGTGTTAAAAGGGACCATATGGATCTTCCAGTTCCACCCCCTGCCTTAGGCAGGGACACCTTCCACTATCCCAGGTTGCTTCAAGTCTGGCCTGGGATACTTCCAGAGATGGGGCAGCCACAACTGCTCTGGACAACCTCTGCCAGGGCCTCACCACCCTCATAAGGAAGAATTTCCTCTCAGTATTTAATCTCAACACAGTCTCTGTCAGTTTAAACTCCTCACCCCTTATTCTATTGCTACATACCCTTATGAAAAGTCCCTCCCCATCTTTTCTGTAGCCCCTCAAGGTACTGGAAGACCACCAGAGGATTTCCCTGGTGCATCCTTTTCTCCTGGCTCAACAACCCAAACCTTCTCAGCCTTTCTTAATAAGAGAGCTGATCCAGCCTTTTGATCACCCTTTTGACGTCATATTAATATTTATATTTTTTGTATCAGACTAATAATTTTTCTTAGCATGACTGGAAGGCAGCGCCAGTCCATGAGTCATGATTGTTTACCTCTTTCCATCTTGTTTAATGGAAAAAAATAATTCTGTGCTGTTCTTGCTTTCTGTGCAGTTTTACTTAATAAGTTTCTGTTTTTCCTTTCTACCTACTTGTCTACAAAGTAGAGTGATATAGACTGACATCTTCTGAAAGCCTGACCTCTGAACCAATGCTCAGGAAGATTCACCAAGATGATTAGTAAAACCAGCACAGGTGACAGTGTGTCTCAGCATGTTTGAGGGAGAAGAAACACTCTGGCATAAGCACTAATGGTTTTGATGAATTTTAACAACCACTTCAAAACCTTGCCTAGACCCTCAAGACAACTTCTGTGTGATGAAAATTCTTATATGAAGAGAATTTCTGTATGAGGCAGACCCATTATGATGGGGAGCTAGACTCTCCTTGAAAGACACAGAAGATTTTTACCTGGTTATTTCTCTGTGACTTGGCCCTGCATGGAGTGCCCAACCAGCCACTCCATCACTCCCTTCCTCATCTGTCCAGAGAGGAGAAAATACGTTGAAAAAAAAAAAAAAAAAAAAAAAAGTCAAGTTAAAGGCAGTTTAATAAAACAGATCTACATGTGAAAGCAAAGAAAGACAAAAGATTTACTCTCTGCTTGCCTTCAGCAGGGAATGTCCAGCAGCTTCCCAGGATTCAGCATGCGTGGCAGCTACTCCAGAAAACAAGTGCTGTAATAAGGGATGCATCCTTATTCTCTTTTGAGAAAATAAACTTCTATTGCAGAGCTGAAACCAAGGGGTCTGTTGAGTCAGCATTCCTGGCTATGTCTTCTCCCAGGACCTTACCCACCTCCAGCCCAGTGGTAGAGGGAGAATGTTAGAGAGGCATCACTGAGGCTGTGCCAGTACTCCTCAGAGTAGCCAAAGCAATTCTGTGTCATCAGTGCCTTTCCAGTTACCAATGCACAGCACAGCACTGGGACAGCTGAAATGGGGGAAATTACCTCCATTTCAGACTGACTAAAAGCAGCTTCTTGGCAATAGTGGAAAAATATATGATTTATTTTCTTGGTTCTAGTGGGGTTTCTTGGCCTGTTGTCCATGAATACTCAAGGCACCTTTCTAGGAGCTGCTCAAAAGATGGAAAGAACAGACAACTTTTTGTTCACTTTCAAGGGGTCTGGGCCTCCCCGAGAATATTTGAGGATTGACAAAGTGTCATAAAAATCTGATGGCCACTTCTTTATTAGATTCTAGCCAATGTAGACAAACTATATCTGTATTTAATGATCTGAAATTTTCAGTTTCATGACATCTTTTAAAAAGTGTGACCTTTTTTTGGGTTATTCATGGCTGACAGGCAATGTGACCCTGTGAATCATAGGCAATTTAGCTATGATGTAAGGTCTTTATTTAAGAGGTTTCCTTAGATTTCAGTACTTACAGAATCAAAATCTTTTCTCTTAAAATAATTTGTGACTTCGTTTGCAGTATTTGGCAATTTTCTTTTAAAAATTCACATTTATCATTTACCAGAATGGTTTTGTGCTTTAATTCCCTAAATCTGAGACTCATAATTAAAGTTTTAGCATTCACAAGACAGCATGAGTGAAAATAGAGAAGTTAGGTATAATTTTCTTATTCTGATTACATTAAGAAACCTGACCAACCATACCCCTGTGCCACATCTGTTCCACACATAGATGTATAAACCTATTAGGACTTCTAAAACGAGAGACAGGTTCCAAAGGGTTGTTTAGAAACCACAGTATGAATTCATAGATTGCAAGGAATCAATCTGTGATGCATTTACGTTGGTTCCAAACGAGACTCTGGATACAGGCTAGGCTGTGAAATTATTCCTGTCACCAGATGCTGTTTGTCTGCTTCTGTGCTCTAATTGCTATCAATAATTAAACACAGGTCTCTGATTCATATGCACAGAGGCAGAGATTCTTAAATTAAACATTTTAAAGTCATTATAGTACATTTTATATGTTCAGCTAAACAGTGCACTCAGGCTGATTATGATTAAATACACTGATACCAAATTACATATTGATTCCATAAATATCAACAGATACCCAGAACAAATAGGATTTCTAGTAAATAGAAGGAACATTTTCATTTCAGATGACTAACAAAAAGTAGCTTATGTTCATTTATATATGATATGTTGCATATTCAGCAAAAAGATGGCATTTCCCAACTGACCTGAAGAAAACACAAAATAATTTCCATCCGTTTGGAAAACATCAAATGAAAACAGTGAGGCACACTGAAGTTTGAGTGAGAGCCACTTGAAAATCCAAATTTGAATGCAAGTGGAGCTTACACGTGTTAATCAATCTGTGGTAGGCACAATGTTTTCCAAAACTGTGTCACCAAGGTCATTCTCACTCTCTTTAAATAGAACACAATCTTCAGGAAGTGTAGAGGGGGAAAAAAAAAGTGCTCTTTGAAGCTGTGTTTACCCTTTGGCAGGCTGTACAAGGTGATGACATATTTTCTTATCATGATTGCTATTAGTCATGCTGCCAGCCTGCACAAAGGTTTGGCACACTCTCAAACAGAGGGATGATGATGATGATGATGATGATGATGAGCCATCTCTGGTGATTCACTCTTTCCACTCCAGCCACTGAGGTCACTGTAGTATAACCACAAATATCACGTTTTCAAAGTGCAGATCCTCTGATGCCCCCGTTCAGACATTATTCATCTGTTTGTTCCAGGCCTTTGGGACTGTTTTCCTCTGTTTCCAGAATCCCATGAGCTTTTTTTCTGTGACTACTGGTCAGCATGAGAAGATCCCAAACCACTCAAATATTCCTTGGCTACAGTTTATTTAATTTGCAAGTACAAGCTAGGTTGTTTTTTTTTTTGAAATCTGCATCTAGAAGTGAGCCACTTTCAAAGTCATATTAGCTTTCTTTTTTGCTTTGATAAGCTGCCACTGAATAGTCCTGAGAAGGCACAAATTGGGAAGAGAGTCTTGCTGGACAGAGGTTACTGAAAGAGAATGAGTTTCATTAGGCTTTGAAAGGCTCCATTCTGTTTTCAGACCAGCTCTTAAAACTAGTTTATCTGGTGCTAATAGAGTCTCAGAAGTGTTAGCTCTAGGGAAGTATTTGGAAAAATAGTGTGCCTGAAGTATAGTGTGAGTCATGATATTTTATAGATGCTTCACCACTGTGCACTGTGGAAATCAGAAGGTGACTTTCAGTCTGAGGCATTGGCAAAAAAACATTATAAAAAATACATCACTTAAAGTTCTTTTACTCAACTGACACTTCCAATCACTTAGGTTGTCTTCCACAGGTTTTTTTATCAGAGCAGAAACTGTCTTTTTTTTTTGAAAAATCAGTTCAGCTCCTAAGATGACCAGTGCAAATCAGCAGTTGTTTCAGTCAAATGCATTTCTGAAAGAAGCTGCAGTTGATCAGGAAATGAGATAATTTAACTTTATTGCTTGACACAATGTAGGTACTTAACCATAATTGTCAAATTGTCATCTGTTATTCTAGATGTACCAGAGGTTTAGGTAGCTATACCTCCAGCTTCACTGCAAAAAAGCAGAGGGTACTCCTAAGTGCTGTGTCGTGCACGTCTCAGATTTCTAGGATGTTGAAAATGACATTTATGTTGGAGATAGCTGACTCATTGACGCATCTTTATGCATTGCTGGGAGAGTCCAGGGTTAATGTTCACAAAGTACTTGGAAAAAGAAAGTGCCCAAAGTGTAACATGTGTCATCACAAAGTTAATAAAACTAGAAATCTTCAATCAGATGTGGTTTGCTCTTAGCTTGAATTTTTGCATTGCTTTGCAATAGCTCTACTATACAAACAAACAAAAAAAAATATTACCAGAAAAAATTTTCCAAATTAATTGCCACATTTTCTAATAAGCTGATATTATTGTCCAGAACAGCTTTTAGCAATCTCCTAAAAAGTTCAGTTGAAATTATTTATTTTAAGACCTTGTTTACAGCTGCTCACGACTTTACAAGCCCGTAATTCTGAGGACAAAAAACTTCATGTACATATGGTGCTTTGTGCACAGACTGAACACATTATTAGACCACTCAAAATATTGTTGACCTTTTTTGGCCAAAACAGCTCACATACCTCCTATTATAAGCAACTTAAAGAAATAATATCCTGGTTTGTGCCCAGTAAACTCACAGTTAAAACCATAATAATGCAATCATTTTCTTTTCACATCTGTGTGTTGTAACACAGGCTGTGCATTTGGCAGGGATGTGGCCTCAGCAAACCAACTGAGCCACTTAAATCCAGTCTCTCCCTGGGCATTACTTAATGATGGAATTATGTACATGGGTTCCCTATCTGTTCCAAAAAGCTGATGTATCCTAGGGATCAGGCTCATGGAATGATGCAGACTGCTTTTAGTAGGATTCCACTTCAAAAGCTGAAAGGGGAATAAATACTAAACAAAGTAGTAGACTGGGAAGGAAAAAATATAATCTGATAACTTGAAGTCCTGTTTGCAATGGATGAATAGACTGATGACTAGTGAGCTCCTAAACAGAATTATTGAAAGTTGGGAAGTGGACACACATGTTTGCAGACCTGAAGAAAATCAGGAGGAATAGATACCATGAAAGCTTTGATAAACAGATTTCATTCATATTAGACATACTCTCAGTGAGAAAAAGTCCACTTGGGGGCAAATCCTTTTCCTAATGCGCAATGAAACCCAAAATCTCTTCTGCTCCTCCTCCTCTGCTTAGGACATCTCTTATGACAGCAGACAGGTGAATTTTGTGATTTCTGAAAATGAGTAATTTTATTATCCATTTTTTTCCTCACTGAGATCTTCTGCCTGCCCTGCTACCTCTCTCTGGCCACTCATTCTGGAGCTCCATTCTTATGAGTTAAAAGATATGACAAGTTAATAAAGATTTATCCTACAGAATGAAAGGCAGAACTTTTGTCTCCTCGGTCACAAAACCTTTGTAATTTCTTCCCCATGCATCCTTCTTGCCAGAGCCCGTCTACCTCCTTTCCAAACCCTTCCCCAGAATTTTCCAAGTTCCTGTTTCTTTTTGGCCTGTCTGTTGGACAAGAGGTGCTTCAGGAGTGCAGTGAATGGGGTGATTGGTTATTTGCCTCTCAACCACTAAGTTGGTCAGGCAGAATGTGAATTGTTCAGCAGGCACATGTAATCCTTAGGCTGTATTTTTGTACATCTCAGCTGTGCAGACTTTAAAATATTTAAGATTTCTTCTCCTCTCTCCAGTTTGGCTGATATTAGCCAGAGGGATCCAGAGTTATTGTGAGAAAAAGGACCTACAGAAAGAATCAGTCACAGAGACAGAAGTGATGCCATCACATCAGGTTTGCCCCCCTAGGAAATCAGACTAAAATGTTGGACATTTTCAGTATTAGGAAATTTGATTGCTGCCCCTGAGAATTTCTTCACTGAATCTGCCACAGCTTTCTTATGTGATGGTGAACACATCACTTCAATCACCTAAGTATGATTTCAAACACAAAATGCAGTGGAACTGAGCTCTGGCAACCAGGCTGAAGTAACTAGGGCTTGTGCTTTAAAAACACATAAACTGCAATATAGTACTAAGAACTCTGAAAACACAAGCCTACTGAGACTGGTGTGGGACACTGAATTAAAGCAGACTCATGGCCTGAATTTTTCTTGCAAGCATTTAAGAAAACATTTGGGTTCTTGAAGTGACATTTGGGTGAAATTTCAAAGCAGAGACATTTCTGAAAAAACATGTTTACTTTTAAGTACTTGCTACCTTGGTGAAGTGGTGATCCTCAGTAAGATATTAGGAATTAGCAGGTTCTGAAAATGTGCTTTGCTTTTTAGTTTGCAGTGATTTCTAAAAACGAAGTACTTAACTAGTCCTCAAAGAAAACCATTCCATAGTTTGGTGCTGGGATGGAAATGGTGTCAGTAGTATCACAGTCAGCCACAATGGTACCAGATTGTGACTATCTGCTGGTGTAAAACTCACAACTATATCCTTTCTGTTCTTATCACATCATACAGACAAATTCTAAGCACAGCTTCACTCCTCTGTCTTCCTCAAGTTCCTTGTCATAATTCTCACTCCTGTGACCTCCGTAAAGTTAATTCTGTCCTGCTAGTATTTATTTTATCTAGGAGTAACAATCCATGGTCACATGCTTGCATTTAATTTTTTAGAACAAAAGAATACTTTTTGTTTCAAGTTTCCTGTGGGTGTTCAAATACTGCATGCTGCTGTCATATCCATCTCTATAAAAAGATTTTACATTAGACAATTGTGCTGTCATTTTTCATTTATTTAACTGGATTGCCATTGGGAAGAGGAGATTGCTGAGGGAAAGACTTCCATTATGAGCAACAGGAAGTACTTTTTTTTGTGTCACGTTGTTTTCCAGAAAGATAGAGGCAACCCAGTTTCTATTGAATTTCCTTAGGGAAACCATGCCAAGCTGAATTCATATACAGATGGCCAATTAGGCAGAGAGCAAGCTTCCATTACTTTAATTGGAAAGTGAAGCTTTCCATGAAAGAGCCAAGCAAGTAAGATGAGGCTGGAGGGCCAAAGTTGATCTGTACTGATGTGTAATCCTCAATATGTGTCATATACTTAATTACAGCTTTTGATCGTTGTGTTTTGTATCATCACATTTTCTGCCTGTAATCAAAATTTCCGTTGTGTTTTTTCAGCTATTTCATCCCACTGAAATATTGGTCTTTTCCTAAAGTGTCAATTTGTGGGACATCTTGCAGCACCTAGAACGAGCTGAAGTTCTTGTGGCTTGATATAATCTCATAAAGAGCTTTGAAGGGTATAAACATGCACAAGACAAGCAAATCCACCGCATAGATAATCCAGAATCCAGCATGTCTGAATATTGGGTGCAGTACTGAGAGAGATTTTCCAAGAGATTTTTGTGTACCTACCAGTTAAAGTCCAAGAGGAGCATTAAAAATTTTCCTCACTAAATTCCATTAATATAGGATCTCCTTGTATTAATCCCATTGGAAAGAATTCGGGGAACCTGGGTGAGCCTGTGAATATTTCCAATTCTTATGATCTGATGAGAAAATTAAAAAATATTATTTGAACTGTTATCTTTAATGCTGAAAAATTTAGGAGAGTTAAATCTCTTTAATCAGGATCTTGGTAACTGTCAGAATCATAAAGTAGATGGCTTACTGAAACACTGGGCATCATTTGAAAGCATTACAGTGGAAGATATTTTTAATCTGCTACCTATGAAAATAAAAAACAACAAAATTGTACACTTATTTCTGTTACTTCTTATTTAATTAAATGAAATGTATTGTTCTTTTTCTAAAAATGCATCTTTTTATCTGAGATAATTACTTTCTTAACCCAAAATCTTGTGAGAAAAATACTGGAAAATATTTTTGAATATAATTTTCAGCAATTCAATCTCTGTCTAGATAGCAACATAAAGTGTGTGGACTGTTCCTTTCCTATTTTGTCTGTCTTCCTCTTTTTTTTTTTCTTTTTTTTTTTTAATATTACAGCAGTTGGCCCCTTTAAACTTATCTGCATGACGTGAAAGCTGTATCAAGCACTCTTCATGTTCTCAAGAATCCTTAACAAAAGCAGCTCTTGAGATGTGATGCATACCATATTAAGCATAAATTCAGTGGAGCAGAACTGTAGTTGTAGATTCCTCTCTTGGATTGTCAGTTGCTTGCATCACTACATTATTAATTTTTTCATCCTTGCTGTGCTACAGAGCTGAACAACCTCTTTTCCTCCTTTCTTTCCTTCTCCTCCCTTCCTTGTGTTCTGCTTTTGAATTAGTTTGCAGTGAAATTTGTCCAATTTCAGGCTTCAGATTTTATCATAGTCACATTTCAGAGAATTCTACAGATGTATTGAAGAGTAAATCCTCATTTCTATCTGTTACTGGTTAATATATGAATGCTTTGGACTCATTAGTCTACAGGATATATATACTGGGAAGAAACAGAGACATAAGGGAAGAAGGTTTCTTTCTTTCTTTCTTTCTTTCTTTCTTCTTTCTTCTTTCTTTCTTTCTTCTTTCTTCTTTCTTTCTTTCTTTCTTTCTTTCTTTCTTTCTTCTTTCTTTCTTTCTTTCTTTCTTTCTTCTTTCTTTCTTTCTTTCTTTCTCTCTTTCTCTCTTTCTCTCTTCTCTTTCTCTCTTTCTCTCTTTCTTTTTCTTTCACTTTCTTCCATCAATGAAGACTTGAACCCCTCATCTGGCAGATTCACATGGATTAGAAACAAAGAGCTCCAAGATGATCACTTGAGCTCACATGCTTCAATCTTAATAGCACTGATGTAGAAATAATTTGGCTCAGAAATCCTAATGCTATATTTAGTTAAATGAAAGTACTTCTCATAAATGCTTTCATCTGGATGGTGCACTTGGTTTTCATCTACAATTTCCATTTATTTCTTTAGTGGTTCCAGGAGCCCCACCCCACCTTAAAAAATTTAGATTTTACTGACACTGTTTTTCAATTTTTTACTTGATGCGTTTCTCTTCCCCAAAGAGCAGACACTGTGTCAGGGAAACATCATTTGGAATAGAGAGCAATATGCAGCACTATGGTATCAGATTTTCAATGAATTTTGGGA
This sequence comes from Serinus canaria, assembly GCF_022539315.1. Lineage (NCBI taxonomy): Eukaryota > Metazoa > Chordata > Aves > Passeriformes > Fringillidae > Serinus > Serinus canaria. The sequence continues at coordinate 71,930,749 of NC_066343.1, read as the reverse complement.
GTAGTTGATCTTTAAATCTAAGCTCCACACATTGTAAAATTAATTTGTATTCTTAAATTGAGGTATGTTAGCTTTAAGAACTTCAGTCAGAGCTTTCACTTCTGATGAAGACACACACTAAAAGCAGAATATTTGGGAATCAAATATTTGTAGGTATGGATTTTTACAGGGTTTTTAAAGATAAAACCCCTCTTTCTTCCTTTCCTCTCTTTTTTGCTGTGACTCCACTTTCCTGTGTCTTATGAGTGTTTCATCTGTGCAGATAGTGAGTGTTGCAACATATCCACAATTAAACTCTGCAAATGTTGGCAGCAATACCTTTGCTGAATTGTACCATGTAATCCTTGAAGCATAGACAAAGTGCAGTCTTAAGAGTGAAAGTGGCATGAATTGCATCAGTTGCCCTTGCTAAATCTCCTCTGTAGTGCAGAGCTTTTAGTCTCAGTTTCAGAGAATTTCTCCAATGTTTGAGCTTTTAAAAATTGAACCTTCTGCCAGAGAGAAGCATTTGTACATGTAATATTCAGCTGCCATTGGTGCTATGACAGAGAACTGCTTGGAATGAAGATGAGAAAATGCATCTCCATCCTTAGAGGATTGATCTAAGCCCTGTGTTCATGCTGCATATTTATTTTCTGACCCAATATATTATTACATTGGAAAATATCTTTAGGTACATTTATAATTTTAAAGAGTGCTGTTCAGGATATTTACAGAAGAAATGGGAGCATGTGAAAGTTTGAACCTGGTCATGGTGGAGTGCTCCAATCTCTGATGTCCTAGAAGGAAATGGGGCTCTCTAGATGCTTTTTTTTTTTCTGGTACCTGCTCCATCAGCCATGTCTGAGGAATAGATACAAAACAAGTGCTAAGAAAGGAACTAATTGCCTCACTTCTTTGCATACCAGGGCAAGCGTTTTTGAACATGGCCAGAAAAGAAAACATTTTACAAGAAGTCCTTATTATTATTATAAGGTCTCTCAAGAGGTTCACAGCCTAAAAGATAAGTCCATCAGAGACCTGAAGGTTTGAATTTTATATTAAAGCTCATAAAACAGGAGTTAGGTGAGATTTAAGCCTTAAATACCTGGTTTGCATAGTTTTCAGTCCTTATATTTATTAATCAAATAAAAAACATAAAAGGCCTGAGGGATGAAAGAAATCTGAATGAATTAGGTAAGAACTTAAAATTAGTTTGAGCCTTCTAATACCACAATACTTCTCTAAAATCTTTGCCTGTCCTTCTCTAATAAAACATTTTTCTTTATTTGAGTTATACTTCAACTGCTAAGTAACAAGCAAAAGAGATCCGTGACAAAAATAAGATTCTGATTCTGTCTCCTATTTTCAGCACTGTTGTTATCAAAACTTTTACTTGAAGAGGAAATGAAATTTTCTTTTCCTCTACGGGCAGAGGTTACTAATATGAAAGAGTATTCTATCTGCTGAGGTATTTATAGACCTGGCTGAAAGTGTGAGAGTTTTCTGACTCACCTAGACTGCAGAGCCTATAAAATAGATATGGGCACAGTAGTTTTACCAGCTGACACATGAACTTTTACACATTAAAACCAGCTGAATCTAGCTGTTAACAAAGTGAAACTGTCAATTGACATATTTCCTGGGAAAATGTATCTTAAAAATAAAAAAAGATAAAGTAAGAAATGTCATTATTAGTAGTTGCTGCCTCCAAAACCAAGGTCTGCTTCTTGACACCCTGTAATACAAATGTGCAGTAACCCTCAGAGTGCCTGAATTTGAGGAATGTTGGAAAGACTGTGAGTTCCAGTATGTATGGATTGAAATCATCGTGAAAAAAAATTAATGGCACCGGTAAGTGCTTTTATTTTTCCCTTTATTCAGCCACTATGTAGAAGTGCAGAGATATCTTAAAATGAAAAAAAGGAAAACAAAATAAATTTTGTTGTATGCTCAGCAAAACGTTGTGCAAGCTGCCCCAATTCTGAAGGCTTGGAAATACTGCTTCTCCATGGAAGAACCTTGTCACCAATCAAATAACCGATGTTGCTTCCTCAGTATAAAAATCACTGCTAAATGATTGAAATTATGTCCTTCACTCAGTCTTACAATTCTATCAAGACACTGGTCTACACAATGCCATTATGGAGAAGAAAAATACTTGCTTTCTAATGAGAAATGCAACTGTAGACTCCTCACATAGCCTTAGGAATGGAGTTCAGACCTAAAACTATCATATCAAACTTCATCCAACTGGCATTGAAGACTTCCAGGTTTGGAGAATCCACATCTCTGGGCAACCTGCTACAGTGATCCCTGGGGCATGACTGAATCTCCTGTTGAAAGCATTAATGTACACTTCTACACATCTGTAGATGAGCTGGAGGATTGCCTCAGCTGCTTAAATGACACAGTATAATGAAATTTGAGGCAGGTTGTCTTTACAAACCCTTGTAGCAGGCACTTCTACCCCAACCTCTGCTGCTGCCTGTAGAGGTGTCCTGCTTATCCTTTTTTTCACTGGTTCTCTGTGAAATCTTAGGGTTTTTAGTTGACTCTAGACACATGTTCAGAAGCAATCCAACCAATTCGCAGAGAGGGGAAAGTTTATATCTAGATTTGTAGGCCTGAAATTCAGTGAATGTGCTAGAGGATGATTCAGTTATCAAAAACCATACCTCTTGTGCCGTTTCAGAAGCTCTGTGGTATCCCATGTAGGCATATGGGAATGGTAAATACAACCCAGGAAATGTATATCATTCTGAAGCAGAGACTGGAACCATGCTCAAGTACTTCACTGTAGCACCGAACAGCAAAATGCATGAAGATGAATTTGGTAACGACGTAGGGAAATATGTCATAGGGCCAAATAGGCAGCAAGGTGAGTCTTCAGGTGATAAGTGCAGGGTTGTGTGTGTGTGGCACTCAAAAAGTTGCCTTCAGGCAATTAAGAAGTGTCAAAGGCTGAGAGATTAGACAGGAAGGGATGATGGCCCCTTTCTGCCATCTAATTGTGGAGCTAACTGAAGTGGAAATTAAGCAGAGTGTAACTACCTAAATCCTTTGTAAATCCCTTTGAAGTTGTATGACTTTCAGAGTGTTGAATGTTCTTCACTTCCCAAAACCTGGAAGAGGTATCGGTATTCTTGCTGAGGTTTTATTTTGTAAGCATGGCTGGAGGGCTTGATTTTTATAGGTGTTGAATAGGATTAATTAATGTCTGTAGTTTGGCACCTGGGCAACTGCAGAACTCAAAATTATTTGAGTTCTATTTTTGAAAATGTGAAACTGTCTTTAAGCTCCAGGGCAACATTCTACAGAGATGGAAAAGGGTTACTTTCCCAGCTTCACCTCATACACATAAATCACTGAGTTTTATTTTTAAGTGTTGCCTGGCTTTGGGGGGTGGGAAGGATTCGGGGGGGGACACTTGTTTAAATAATGTGCGTTTGTTTTGTTTTTTTATTTTTATTAAATGGAATGACTATGTTTTCTTCACACATAGGTGTGGGATCTGAAAAACAGTGACAATTAATTTGCGGGTAGGGGGGGCTTTTCCAGCCCTATGTGTGTGTTTGGGGACTCTCTGCTTTGGGAGTGTACAATCTCTGTCACTTAGCAACCACACTCCCTTTTCTTGGAGTAACAGGAGGATGCTCTGCGCATGCATGTGCACAAGTAATCTGGTTTTCAGGCTGTTGTGATACAGCCAGCCAGATCACATACTGTGATATTTTCCAGATGATCAATCCATTTTGATTCAGCGCAGGCAAAATCTCATTCAGCTCCTTTTAATGTTCTGTCTCTGAGCTTGAAGTGTTTGAGATCACGTTTGTTTGCAGGAAAAAGGAAGGGAATATTACCTGGGCAGTGAGTTCCTAGCCAGAGTTTGCAACTGAAGAGCCTGTTGCAAACGGTGTGTAGGGAACATACACAACGCTGCCTTAGAACAGAGGGAAATGTGAAGAGCGTACAGCTGCAGAAATGAGAAGTCATTACTGTTTTGCAGGACAGAAAGGCCATCAATTAATTGATTAAGAAACACACAGGGCTCATGCAATTTTCTCTCTGGACACTTGTCAGAAGTGCAATGAATCAGCAGTGGGCTGGTTATGTATCCTTGTTCTTGTAGTACCTACAGGGGCGCAGGTTCGTCATCCAGGGCTGATGGCTCTGAGATGTACACTAGATGGTGCTTGCACAACACAGGCAGCAAACGTGTGTCTGTCTCGAGATGTGTCAGCAGCTCAGTTCTCCACCTCCCCCTCAAGTATTTTCCGTGATGAACACTCAGTTCCATTAAGTGGAGTCCTGTATTAAATACAGAAGGTTCATGTGTGACGTAAAAAAAAATTATTTATTTGCTATTTCGTTGACCAAAGCAATAAACAGATAAAATTACCTTTTTTTTCATACCTATAGATATGTTTACATGTGCTTCTGTAAATACACAGTCTTGGCAGCTCCAAGTTTCTAAAGACAGAGACTTGCTGTCATGAAACCTTTTTTATGTTACCTTTATTAAAGTGATATACATGCATAAAACTGAGATGAAAAGAAAGGCTCTCTATGATTGTATAGCACGTAACACCACTCATGTCTTAACTGGTATCTAAAACCTACCACAAGTTGTCATGAATTTCTGAAAACAAGAAAAAAAAAAAAAAAGAAATTTTAGGACATGCATCTTCCCCATTTCATCAGCTTTGTCCCAGAAAAAAAAAAAGAAAAAAATAAAACACTGAATGCTAAAGGGAATTATCCCTGTGAATTATTAAAATAAAGTACATATTGTGTAAAATAAAGTACATATTGTGTAAAATAAAGTACATATTGTGTATGAGAAACTAAACAGAAGAAAACCAGAATCAATCCTTTTATAATTCTGTGTGGTCTCTAAATGATGCATATTTTGACAAAGAAAGTCATGGGGTTTTCTAAAAATATATATATATATATATATATATATATATATATATATATATATATATATATATATATATATATAAAGATCCAATAATTATTGACAATAATTCAAGTGTCAACATAGTATTTATGATCAGCCTATCCCAGCTCAAGTAGGATAAATGCACTACCCAGATATACTATATATTGATTCTCAGTCCTTTGTTTTAAAGTTCAGACATAGTAATTTACAGTAATCCAAAAATCCAGTTATATGTGTTTAACTCCAAATATTTTTTTTAGGATTTTGTTTATTTCAATCAAGTCTGAAATTTCATATACTTGAAATGTAGTCTAAAATCCAATGCAATTGCTTTCAGTGTCCACAAATTTTGAACAAGTCTAAATTTTGGACAGGCAAAGAGAAGTGGGTAGCAGGGATAGGGGAATGAGGATTGCCAGAAAGAATAAAGAAACTGAGCCAGCTTTGCTTGGATTTGTGCCAACACGTGAATCCAAAGATTCCAAATCAAATTGTGCTGCCAAAGCACACCAAAAAAAGAGCTCTTCAACATTTTCTTCAGTCTTCTTATACCCAAATTCATTGTACTCCAGATGTTTGTAAGAGGAACAGCGGTGGCAAGCTAGACTCTGCACTTTATTAAAAGGATTGGGAACTTATGACGATTAGGGTAGTGGGTGTAGCTGTTTCTGCAAGAGTTCTGGATCTGAATACTGAGGCCCAGTTGCTGAAAGTATAGCAAAAGCAGATTAAAAAAAAAAAAAAATTAACCAATGGAGTCTCAAGACCCAGGATATGCCAGGCACTTAATTCAGCTGTGTTTTTACACCAGCTTGCCATGTTGACTCAAAGGGAGGCAAAGTTTGCCAGTGAAACTAAGTTGGAAGGAGCTGTTGACTCCCTCAAGGGCAGAGAGGCCCTAAAGAGAGACCTTGAAAATGACAGAGACAGGAAAACACCAACTGTATGAAGTTCAACAAGGATAAGTGCCAGACTTGCACCAGTGATAGGGCAACCCTGGCTGTATGGAGACAGTGGGGAATGAGATCCTGGAAAACAGTGCCATGGAAAGGGACCTGGGATCCTGGTCAGTGGCAAGTGGAACTTGAGTCAGCAGTGCCCTGCCAGCCAGGAGGGACATCCCTGTCCTGGGGACATCAGGCCCAGCATCGCCAGCTGGGCAAGGGAGGGATTGTCCCACTCTGCTCTGGGCTGGGGCTGCCTCACCTTGAACACCGTGAGCAGTTTGTGCCATAGTATAGGGAAGAGAGAGCTATGAGGAGAGCTATGAGGATGGTGGAGGATCCAGAGGTAAATCAGTATGAGAAGTGGTTGAGGACCCTTGGTGTGTTCAGCTGGAAAAGGGGAGGCTGAGGGGGAACATTATTACTGTACACAACTGTATTTATATTCTGTATGTTTCTCATAAGAAGCAGCAGAGGGGCCAGCATTGGTCTCTTCTCTGTGGTGAGCAGTGACAGGACATAAGGGAATGGCCTGAAGCTCAGTCATGGAAATTTGCACTGGATGTTTGGAAAAGGCTCTTCCCTCAAATAGTGGTTGGGCACTGCAACCGGCTCCTCAGGGTGGTAGTCACAGAACCAAGCCTGGCAGAGTTCAAGAAGCATTTTGGCAATACTTTCAGGCAGACAGTGGCATTCTTGGGGTGTTCCACTCAGGGCCAGGAGTTAGACTTTGATGATCTTTACAGGTCCCTTTGAACTCAAGATATTCTATGATTCCATTATTTTCCCACTTTAATTTTTCTAAAATCCCAGGACCTTCACTGAGAAGGAAGAATGTGCTTTGAAATGGGGCAAGACATACTAGCTTCCAAGGGGCTGACCATGGAGTAAGGTCATACCAGACAATGTCTGCATCTGGATTTTGTTATTTAGAGAAGCAGCAACACCTGTTTCCCATTTATGCAGAAGAATTAGCTCCAAACCTGGCTGCTATACTTCCATTTGAATCCAGGAGGAGTCAGATGCCAGGTGCTGGCTTTTGCAGCTCTGTTTGACAAGGAGTTAGCTTGGTTTATTACACACTGCAGACATTCTAGTTACAGGCAGCCCTGCTTTCTTGTCCTGCTCCTCCCACATTCCTCCTCTCTGCCACACTTTCCCTATCTCCCCACCACATTCTCAGTTCACACTGGGAGACAAGACAGCTAAACCAGTAAAATCTAGAAGTAAAGTCATCTCTTTCCCAGACCTGCAGGAAGATCAAGAAGATTCCCAAACTAGGGGCTGAATGTTTTCATGGGGGTAGATGTTTGGAGGAAGCAGGGAGGAGGCACAGGGACAAGTCACATCCGGAGTTTTCGTGACTCAAATTTAGTAAATGTATCACATCAATCATAGGAAAATCGTGTGCCCTGCAGCTGGAGCCGAGGTGTCTGCACTCTGTCAGGTTAGCAACTCTTTCACGTTGTTGCTGTAACATGCACTGCTGATAGTTAATTAAGCAAATGAATACATCTTACCCTGGGAAAAGAGGCACACCCATGTCTTTCAGAGGGTGCACTGAATCACAGACATTGCCATTTCACCGTCTGTGTCCGGTGGAGGGGTGTGTGGGGGAGCTCATAACCTGCAGCAAGGCAGTTAAAATAATCGATGAGTGTGTGTTCAATCCCAAGACAGGGACGGGGAGAGGGGGAGGAGGAGGGTGTAGGAAGAGAGAGAGAGACGGAGAGGAAAGGAGGGAGGGTGTGGTGGCTAGGGAGGGGGGGAGGGAGGCGGGAAAGGTGCTGATTTCAGCCCTGTAGCGTCAGGATTGCGTCAATTTGGGTTTCAACCACGTACTCAGTCTCAGAGCGGAGCTACTCAGAAGAGCCAAAACAGGAAGGGGGTTGCAAATCAGTGTGCAAAGGGGAGGACCGAAGGTTCCCCTCCCCCCTTTCCTCCAGTCCCGTCGCAGCCTCCTCCTCCACTGTCCCCACTGCTCGTGTCTCCGGGTTTGGGGTGGTTTTTGTTGTTGTTTCTTTTTTTTCCTCTCTTTGTATTTTTTTTTTTTTTTTTAACTGCGCTGGCAAAGACGGTTACCCGGGCGCCGTGAGGGCGGAGAGCCAGGGGGGGACAGCAGTGCAGTGAGCTCAGCGCCCCGGGCGGGTCGCTCGGCATCCGGGGAAGCGGCTCCCGCATCCCGGACAGCGGCTTCAGCACCGCGGACAGCGGCTTCAGCACCGCGGACAGCAGCTTCAGCACCGGTCAGAGGCTCCAGCCTCGGACTGCGGCTCCAGCCCCGCGGACATCGCTCGCCACCAACATGGCTCCGATAGCGGACAGCCGCCAGCAGTTCGGTAAGCGAGTCCCGGATCCCCGCACCCGAGGCCGGGCGATGCTCCCCTCCCCGGGAGAAGAGCAGCCTCTGCTGAGCCTCCCGGTGCCTCCCAGCACGCAGCTTCTTGGGAGAGACCTGGTTTTCCCCCCAGTTCTCTTCAGGTCTCAGAAGTTGAGTGAATTTGCTTTCTTTCCCTAATCTCTCTTCCTTCCTCCCTCCTCGTTCCTCCTCCCTGGTAAAGTACCGGAAGAGATATAGAGATTTTTGCAGGTGCCGTTTTGGATGAGAGAGGTTTGGTGCTGTTTTCTGTGCCTCTGTTAAAGTAGTGTGCATCAAGAGTTAGACGATGTAAATGCCAGAGAGAAAATCTTTGTTCAAGTCATTTTTGAAATAATTGTCATTCCTTTTATTCTTATGGTAGGTCAATCGTTAGTTAAAGTGAAAGGACATTGCTAGGAAGATGAAAATATGGGATTTCAGTGTTTTTAGCTGAACAGCTGCATCTTAACCAACCAGGTTTCAATGAGAATAACAAAGATGACAATGAACTTTTCAGTTTTGTCATTTCTATGCCCTGGATGTAGTGAGGTACCAGAAGTTTCAGAAGCAGTCATGTATGTGAACTTATAAAATGCATACATAAGTTTCTTTAGTGAGAAAAGCAGTGAGAGGGAACATTTCTGAACTTTGCTTTACAAATATTGACTCTAAACTAGGCTTGCTTTAGAAGTGGTTTGATTCAAGGATCATTCCACTGACTTAGTGAAGAGACTCCAGATTTATATCACATAACTGGAATAATAGCTTCTCTCAGAATCAGTAGGTGATATTTTCTACTAATGCACTGCTTTGAATGTTAACCAATTGATTATGACAAAAGCAAGAAATTCATTTTGTGACACAATTAGTTGTAAATATAAAACCATTTTAGTTACCATTTCATCTTCTTTCCTATTCCACCCACTTGAGGTTTCTAACCACACTTGTGACATCATGCTTGTCTAATTACTTATTTAAGAAAGATAATTAATATTTTAAATATCATATTGATTCTACCACTACTTTCAGTAGTTGCAGAATTAAAGTAGATTATAATATCTATTACTATGAGAAGTATATTATCTCAATAAAAATTATTGTTAATGTAAAAATCATTCTTAAAAGATATTAAGGCATTCTGATTAGTTTTCAAATAATTTTAGCTTTCTATTTATGTCATGTACATTTAAATTTCTGCAGTCCAGGGAATTCTTGAATCTCAAAACCATGTGCTTAAGTTAGGAAAAACACTTTTTTGGCTACTTATATGGTTGTCAGTCATTTCATTAATTTCCTGCAATTAAGTCTACAGACTAGTACAGCTTTTAGTCGTCAGGAAAGTTGTCATAAAAAATTAATAGCCAGGGCTGATCCTTTCTGAGCTGGAACATTATGTCCTACTTTGCTGTGATAGTATTGTTGTAGATTTTTTTTTTTTTCTGAATCATCACACTAAAAAGCAAAGGTGTATTGGCAGCACATTTATCTGCTCAGCTTTTGACCGCATGAAGCTGATTTAGTAATGCAGGGGGATAGTTCCTCTTTGCTCCTCCAGAATGACCAGAAACAGAACTGTTACATAATTGCCTTTATGCATAAACAATGTCACAACATTAATATTCTATTGTAAGTCCACTGTTGCAGGGAATAAAGGTTGAGCTCTGATTGTTACGTTTCGGGAGGTTTAAACTCACTTAGTAATGTTACTTATGGGCAAGATTGGATTTCTAATTAGTTGTGCTCATTTACCCTTCGATGCATGCTTTGAAGGGCTAATGATACTCCATATGTAAATAATACATCCCCTTGGCAAAGAAGGTTGTAACACTTGCCCAGGTTTCTCTTTATTCAGTGTAAGTACAGAATTCATACTAAACTGTAGAGAATTATGTTTTAATGTTTTTTCCTATATACTCCTAAGAAGTACTGACCCTTTCTGTAAACTCCCCATAAGCTTTGCTTCAGTGTCTTAAATGTAAAGCTTAGTGGTTAACGTTGATAAACTTAACATGATTTTTTCAACTTTGAACTCACATATGCCACCTAATATCACATCCATCTGGAAAGGACACTTGCTATATAATTATTCTGAATTTTCTTGATAGACTTCCTCCTTCAAAGTATTGAAAATCCCAGTGAAACTGTTGAGTGCTATAACCTCCAATTAAACTCATTTCTTTCAAGAGATACCTACAGGCAATTATGGGAACAGACCATAAAAAATGGCCAATTGAGTGCACAAAGTATTCTACGAAACACTATGGAAAGCAGATGATGTATCTATAAGTAATATATATTTAAGAGTGTGTTTAACTAACCAACAAACCTCCATAAACTCAAAGCTGAAAACAGCTGAGAGCTGGTATTATTCACAGACATATAAGCTCAGAAATTACACACAGAGGGTTGAGACAGGATAGAAATTATGAACAGTGGTTATTATTAGGATGGGAATAGTATTTTCTCCCTAACTCTGCGTGTATGGAAAAATACTAGCGTAAAAAGCGTGCCTTGGAGTGGGACTGCACACTGGTGCCTGCAGGTGGCGAGCAATGTGTACAATGCAGAACACTTCCAGTCTGTCAATCCTGCTGATATCATCGTCTCCTATCAGTTTACAGCCTGATATCACTGTCTCCTATCAGTTCATAGGTATTATAGTTTATAAAACCTAAATTATTGCTTTATTAAATATCATGCAGAATTCAAGGTACTGCTGCTTATGTGCTTGTTGCTATTTATTTAATTTACAGATGAAATTCCTACAGTGGTTGGGATATTTAGTGCATTTGGCCTTGTCTTCTCTGTCTCCCTCTTTGCTTGGATCTGCTGCCAACGCAAATCTTCCAAGTCCAATAAGACCCCTCCATACAAGTTTGTCCATGTTCTGAAGGGGGTTGATATTTACCCTGAGAATCTCAACAGCAAGAAGAAGTTTGGAGCAGATGATAAAAGTGAAGCAAAGAACAAATCAGCAATGCCAAAGAACTCTCTCCATCTTGACCTGGAGAAGAGAGATCTAAATGGCAATTTCCCCAAAACAACCACAAAAACGCAGGGCTCTCCAGATCTTGAAAATTCATCTCCTAAGCATTTTGCAGAAAGGAAGAAAGATTCAGTATCCCCTGATAGCTTAAAATCCATCACTTCTCTGTCATCTGAAGACAAACAAGACAAGCTAGGAACTCTCTTTTTCTCCTTAGAGTACAACTTTGAGAAAAAAGCATTTGTAGTGAACATCAAAGAAGCTCGTGGGCTGCCAGCAATGGATGAACAGTCAATGACTTCTGATCCCTACATCAAAATGACAATCCTGCCTGAGAAAAAGCACAAGGTGAAAACCAGAGTGCTCAGAAAAACCTTAGATCCAGCTTTCGATGAGACTTTCACATTTTATGGGATCCCCTACAGCCAAATTCAAGACTTAACGCTTCACTTCATGATCTTGAGCTTTGACAGATTTTCCAGAGATGATGTCATTGGAGAAGTCCTCATCCCCCTTGCTGGAATTGAACTCTCAGAAGGAAGGCTGCTAATGGACAGAGAGATCATCAAAAGAAATGTTAGGGTAACATCTTTTTTATTCAAAGTTTGAAAATGTTGTGATAGGGTTAGCTATGATTCTTGTGTAATACTGCTGCCATCTTGGAAAGAAAAGCCAAAACGCTCACCATGCAATTCCTGAGATGCTTTCCTAATGGCAGTGTGAGGAAGCCATTACACAAATGCAATAGAAAAAAACCACTGCAACAAGCATGTTGAAAGAAATTGCTAATGCCCTAAGCTCTAATTTCTTATTCATCTGGTCCAGCAGGTTTGAGTGGAGCAATTCCAGTTAGCTCAAGCTGACTCAAACCCCACTGATTTGCTTTTAATTGCTTTTAAATGAAAGAATTAAAAATATTTATGTATTATTCCCTTTCTCCTCGGTCCCCTTTTATATCTGACATCATTCTTTCTTAATTCTTACTGCAGTCAATGGAAATATCAACTGCATGGGTGGTGTAGCACATCCTTAAGGAATGTAGGTGGTCTTTAGGTAGGGAAGTGGGACCTGCTAGGGACCATATTGTTGATGTTGTAGCATGTTCCTGCATGTTGGTGCTGTCACCACCTTGTCTCATTAATTGAGAGAGGTTGCATCTTTACTAAAGGTAGTATGGGTGAAGCCATAGACTTTGTGGAGTTACCAGCTAAACTTCCTGACTTTTCTGGGACAAAAATATTTAATGCTGTGTTGTCTCAGTTCAGAATGCAAGGGTCGTTTACAACCACCCCAGCTGAACCACAGAAATGCACAGGCATCACACACACACTCTCTTAAATCTCTGCTAAGGAAGTGGAATATGTATTGACATTCACCATGGTTGGTTTCAAATGACAACCATACTGGCAAATGAAATAAATGTCTACTAGGAAACATACTTATAGCTAATATTGTTATTTTACAATTCTATCATTATATGGCAACAAATATACATATGTCACTGATCTTTTGTTGATAATTTATCGGATTTTCTGGTATATAAGGTACTATCTTCTCTTGTCTCCCTTGCCTTCTTCCTCCATTTGAAATAAACTACTGCAAATTCAAATCAAATAATGATAGAGAAAATCTTTCATCTCAGCTTTATTTCATGTATATTATACTGCTTTAGAGAGTGTCAAGGGATAAGATTTCACTGACAGTTTGAGTCTACCAAATGTTTTTCTTTACTTGTACTAGATTTTTTCTCCCCTTTAGGTCTTCATGGAATTTTGCTTTGCTTAAGATAAGTTTCTTTTTTTAGCTGAGATTTTTATTCCTCAGGATTTAATTTCTACTTTCCAAAAATAGTGATGTCATGTCAACTCATATTATCCATTTATTTTTTAATTTTATTCAGTCTGATAATATTAGGAAAAGTTATATAACTAATATAGAGGGAAATTATAATCACTATGTAAATCAGAATACCTATATATGGTATGTCCTGTTAGACAGCTTCATACACTTCAGTGACATTTCATAAACCTTTTTAACTCTGGTTTAAAGCTTGGCCAATATAAATGCTTATAAACAGTTTTATTCCCTTTTTTTGTTTTTCCTTTAATTTCCTCAGAAATCATCTGGTCGTGGAGAATTACTGGTCTCTCTCTGTTATCAATCTACAACAAACACACTCACTGTCGTTGTTCTAAAAGCCAGGCATCTACCTAAATCTGATGTGTCAGGATTATCAGGTAATGGTTTTAATAATGAATATGCCCTAAGAATATGAAACAGAATGACAAAAGGCAGCTGAAACACGGCATTTCAAAGACTGAAAATATTCCATACATGCAGAAATGGTGTTTCTATTATTTACAGCCTATTCATTTCATTCATATCTAGGTCAGTGCTTTATTTCCAGGGTATGTATTTTACAAATTTGTTCTTCAATCACATCATAAAAAAGTGACATCTGTTAGCAGTGGAAACCAATGAGTTTTATGATTGTCTTGAACAGAACCCATCTGCCATAAGCGTGGGATGTTGTTTGCAGATACCAAAAGCTTTTATTTATGACAAAAAATGAGTTTATTTGTAGAAGATCAGTATTGAGTGAGATCATCATATAATTTATCTCAGAAGAAAAGCAGCATCTTGCCTCTTTATTGAATTTCAGCGCTAAAATTTTTTTGGCAAGGTGAGAAGGTGAGCTTTGCCAATGCTGGGAGGATGATGCAGCATGACACAAGTGCTTTATCATGAGCCAGACTTGGGGTGCACTAAGAGGTATCAGGTTTTATCCTCTCTTATCCTTGTCTGCTGCCATTTCTCATTCAGTGGAACCTCCTCTGAAGCCAATTTTCGAATTGCACATAGAAGACACATTTAGGCTATATAACATAATAACAGTATAAAATTTAATGTCCTGTATATAAGAGTGCCACGCAAAAACAACAGTACACAAGAAAGGGCTATAGTACCACATCTGCTGCTGCTTCTTTATAGTCCTTCATTTCACTCAATATTATGAAAGAAGAAGAAGAGGAAGTAGTTTTGGGAAACATTGAAAAATTATCACTGCAGCCAATAATATAGTTTTTCTATATTTCATACTGCAATTCACCTGGAAAGCTAGCCTATCCTGAATCTAATGCAACAAACCTATAGGTAACTCTCATCAAGTTCCATTTAAATCTTCCTTTTGATCTAAATTTTGTTCACGTATCAGAAGGAGAAAAGCTATGAAATGAGCCCAACAATTTACTTGACTAAAAGAGAGGAGCCACAGGAGATAGTGGTGGCTTCATGAAGACAGCATGACAACCAGCTGATCTCAGCTGACTTGCCTGATGCTTACCCATATGGGAAAATAACATGGTAATAAAAACCTTTCTAGTCACAGCATCTCTACCTGGACCCTATAGAACACCCATTTTTTTACTGCAGCTCTTACAAGTAAAGCTGTAAAATTTGTTTGCATTTCCTGCATCCTCTGGGAGAGCCTTGCTGACTATAATGGGAATGCAGTATTTCTGCAGGCAGCCATGTGGCACCTGGATTCCTACTCCATTTAAACAGTTTTCTATGATTTTATGTTTGTCAATAAGGCCAGGTGCAATAGATATTTGGATGTCAGTAGGATACTGCACTCAGGACAAGCAAAATTTCCTATGTGACTTTCCCCTCATCCCAACATTAATCTTGGAAAAGGAGGAGGGTGAAGTGGTGTTTCTATGGAATAACATAAACAATTACACAATTCAACCTCCCTGAGAAGAGGGAAATTTCTATACTCAGAAACTCTTCCATTTTCACAATCTCCTTGATTTCCTTGGTCACTGGTGCTGAGTGACCTTTGCTAGCCCAATAAAGTCAAGTGGCAATCTCTAGCCTTATCTAGTAGCTGCTGTTTTCTGGTAACAGAAAACTTCCTCTAAAATGAAATGGAAACCACTGATTGATATTGATTTTGATATTTCTAATGCTTGTATGGCATACAATAATTTCAAAGCCAGTGAGAGTTTTTATTAAGCCCTGGTTTTGAAATGTTCATTATGGGAATAGAATAGGAAAGGGAAGAGATACCCCATTACACCCCACTTATGGTAGGCTATTGTCAGTTCAAGGGAAAACATAACTTTCACTCATCCAACCCTTTCAGACTGATAACTGTGACATAAAATTTGTAAATACCACTCAGTTTTAGTACTACTTCTTTTAAAAAAGTATTTAAGAGTTCTTGATAATTAACTTGGTTAATTGTTTACATAAACTATCCTGTTTGACTGGGTTCAGTAGAGAAGATTTTGTACTACATCCCTGCACCATGAGAACCTGGAAAGAGGCCCATAATTTCACTGAATAAATGCCAAGGTAATTGAAAGGGTTGACTTTTAAAATGTGTCCTCTGAAAGAATAAATATGGCCATTATTGAAGGCAATAGCAAGGGAACCTCACAACCATTAAATAATTGTGATGAATGCAAACATTCAAAGTTGGTTGGCAACTAAAAATATGGACATTTTCCCTTCCCATATTCAAAAGTAGCACAGCACCGGTGTAAAGACAGATGCACACTCCAGCAGCAAACATGCTCTTACATCTAAGCTTTAGTGTAAAATTTGTTCAGTAACAATTGGTGGCCCAAATTTAGTCAGAGGAATTGACTTTTATAGGACCCCAGCAGAAATATCACATCCCAGCCCCAGTTTATTCACTCCTTTCTGAAAATTTTCTTTTCTGATGATTATACCCCAGAAGAATGTGTGAAAAACAAATTTCTGTCACACTTAAAGGTGTAATGTTACATATTTCTCAGAGACCTTTAGAATTTTGTGCACTTCCAGACCATCTTTGAATATGGTAGAGGTGTTGTTGGTTTCATGGATAAATCCTGAGGACAGGATTTATCTGATGAAAGAAACACCTATATTTGGTCACAGTCTAAACTTCACTGCCTGCCTTGAACACAATTTTGGTGACCATTAAGGGAAAATTAAAGGGGTTAATTCAGATGTATAGAAAAAAATTGGATGAGAGGAATCAACTTTATTAACTTGATACAACTACTCATTGTGATGTGAAAATATTGGATAATTTTGGAATTTACCATAAATTACATCAAGGAATTTCTAAACACTGCTCAATATCTGATCTGTGCTCTTTCTTTTCATTGCAGACCCTTATGTCAAAGTGAACCTGTACCATGCCAAGAAGAGAATTTCTAAAAAGAAAACACATGTGAAGAAGTGCACCCCCAATGCAGTGTTCAATGAATTGTTTGTCTTTGACATTCCTTGCGAGGGCCTTGATGATATCAGCATTGAATTTCTGGTTTTAGATTCAGATAGGGGGTCAAGGAATGAGGTCATTGGACGGTTAACCTTGGGATCTTCAGCAGAAGGAACAGGTGGAGAGCACTGGAAAGAAATTTGTGAATATCCTAGGAGACAAATTGCCAAATGGCATATGTTATGTGATGGCTAGCAGGTTAGAGAGGGGTTGGATCTTAAAAAACTATATATATTTCCATAGGCAAGGAGCAGGTTTTTTTTCTTTGCTATGTATAATTACACGCTTTTAGCAACAAAACTTTTTTTTTTTTTTTCAAGGGGGGTGGGGGGTTGAAATAAGCTTGAATTGAACAGAAGGTAACTTAATTTTCACAATAAATAATGGAATTTCTATTTCATTAAATTTTAACATAATTAGTTCAGATTAATATTCTTCAAGAGTTTAAGTGGCCTGTAAATTCTGAAGCACTGTAAACCTCAAGAAGAACAAACTATGTTTTGAAAGAGTCACTTATTAGTGATTCACACATAGAAGAAAATAACCTTACTACAATACATCCAAAAAAACCCACCTGTGGCTTATTAGGGAAGGGGATGGATCTATAAAAGCCATGGGGATTGAGGGTGAGTAGGGGGGGAAATTTCTTCTGCTCCTCCACCAAAACCTTCTTTATGAAAAACTAGTAATTATTTGTAAGTTTTGATTACTTATACTTTGATCATCCCAAAGAATTATCATGTTTTCAGTATTTTGCTTTACATATCACATTGTGTAAAACTATTTTTTTTAAGTGTTGAAATATTATATAATAATTACACTTGGAATTTTTTAGTAAGTTTATATATATAATTTATTACAGTGACCAAAATAGATATATACTTCAAGCTCATGAAAGTTAGCATACCTTTTTTTGTTAAAAGGGCTTCTTTACGGGTGACTGTACATGTTACAGTATAGCTAGAATTTGGGGTTAGATATGGCTTGCATTTTTTTCCTCTAGGTAGGATTACACTTTAAACATTTCAAGCCATACAAAAGAATTTCTGTTGAGATGAGGTAACATACAGGATATTACAACCAATTACTTTTCACCAATTATATTTTAATGTTTCATTAGTATTAAAAAGAAGTTGATGCTTTTTAATTTTTTTTTTAGGTTCATTAAAGAATGGACAAATAGTGAGACAAAGAAGAAAACCTTATTCTGCTGTTTAGCTTTCTGTGTTTAACCTCCTGGACTGTAACAGAAGCCATTACAGTCAGTACCAATATACAAATTTCAGCGCATTTTTTAAATTTTGCAGGAGAGGAAACCAAATTCACTTTATAATTTCTCCAATATTCTATAGACAAAGTACTTGGAAAGTACTTTGGTTATATGAATTAATGTACATTACTGACTGTACTGAAAATGGTGGTGGTAAGGGAAAATAGCATCTTGATTTAATGTCAGTGTGACACGTCTATTTAAAATTAAATTGTGTCAGGCTGAGGAAATATCAAGTGTAACAATAAAAGTGTACAAATAAAGCATTTAGACCTATGAAGTTTAGTCTTGGTCAAAACAGATAGGTTTTTAGGCTGTCAGAACTATAGCACAACTATATCAGATTATTTCCTAAAGTTTGTGCACTAACTTCTGATACAGAATTGTTTGCAAGTATTAGTCCTACTTCATTTTCAAGTACAATATATATAAAGAAGATAGTGATGTTTGTTGTTGACATAAGAAGGGTTAAAAGAAGTGGAAAACCATTTTCAGTATTTTTGCATACGTCATTTGTCACGTGTAATCCCATTGAAGCGAACAAGACCACTTGGGAATTAAGGCACTGCTCATTGTGAGTAAAGGTAGCAAAATGGGCATGCCAGTTAGAACAAACCAAACATACATTGAATGTCAATCTACTTTCATTAAACAACAGACCTAGGTCCTACTTAAAACTGTTGGGGATTTGTTGTCTACTTTACCTGTTCTCATATGGCCAAATTATGTTTGCAGGAAAGGACACTGAAATATGAAATATGCAAGTAGACAAATAGTACTGGAAGAATTCCATTGTGGCTCTTCCAGGTTTTGTGTCAGTATTTTCTCCAGTTTTTGAGAATGTGTTTGATACAACAGTGTTTATAGATTTCTGTAAAAATACATTTTCAAAATAACATAAACATGCTTTTTATGATAATGCTAAATGTAAAAATATTGCGTATCGTATGTATAAAGGAGAGGAATCTTTTTTGATTATTTCTTTAGAAAGCTGATTAACTGCTTAAGGGCTAGAGTTTACCAGCCACATTCAAGCAGAGCTAATCCAAAGCCACCAAGTGAAAGATGCCCATAGGCTTGAGTGGGGTTTAAAGTGCAGTCAGAGAGCAAAACTCTCCTGAGTCAACCCAGAAATGTCACTGGGACCGTGGATATGGGGAAACGTTTTATCCAATGGAGACTGGGAGAGTTTAGGTCATTATGACACAATCAGAGTTGTAACAATTTCTGAAAAGGAAAGAACTGAGCTGGAAATAATTGCATCAAAGTGAGTGGGGCATCTTGCAAATAGAAAAGATGGAGGTTTTGTACGCTGGCCCATAAGTAGTTCCTTATCTCTAAAAATCAGATGACAGGCATCATCTGTCTCCAATGAACACAATATATGACATTAGGGGATAACAATTCATCTTTTTGAATTAATGCTGGGCTGTGATGATCATCTTTCATTTTGCATCCAACAAGTCGTCACCAATTTTTTTTTCTTTTTTTTAATAGTATCTTGAGGGTCAATATTTCTAAAATTGCTAAATGGCAATTTTTTTGGGGGGGTAGGGGAGTTGGAATAGGAAAGGGAAGCAAAAACATTTTTATTAAATCTAAAGAAACCCTGTAAATAGATTTCTTTTTTCATTTAAAGCAATTCTCAGTTTGAAAAGTTGAATAAAGACGACTTGCAACACATTTTAAACCAGAAAGAGGCAGGAGAGCGAATGTAGGCCTGTACTGAGGTGATTCTGCTGTTTTATAAAGTGTTCAATTCTCATTGTGAATATCTTGAACTCTGTTAAGGATACTGTACTGTATTAAACATGTAAAAAAAATTGATGTTTGTCTAAGTAGCTTACAAAAATAATAACTCCTTGAATGGGAGACTATCCATGTCTGGAGATCTGTCGTAACTAAATTCCTGATTCGTTATGGTGTTGTAACTTAATAGAAGCTATTCAAGAGAAAGCATGGTGTATGAGACTTTGTAAGTTATTTGTGCTGGTTCTGTATGTTGTGCCATGTGTGTAAGACAAGAATAAACTGCTGCTTTTGTTCATCCCATCCCACCTATTATCCCACCTATGTATCTTTTTTTCCCCCCAAAGATTTCTGCTATTGTTTGTGTTCATGGTCCACTCTTTCATGCTTCTATCAGAAAGCATTTTACTTAAAAAGCCTTCCTCTTTTTAAAGAGGTGGATTAGATTTGTTCTGACAAATACCACCCAGGCACATCAAATGTTCTTTATTCCCAGATGCTTGCTGAATATGAGTCCTGAATTGTACTCTGCACTCAGGCTAGAGCCAGAAACACGGTCCATGATAGAAGATATGAATCTTATAGGGACAGATATACAGATGCAAACAAGAATTAATTCTAATATATTAGGTAGAAGGAGAAATATTAAAGTCAAATTATCCTCCTGTAGTTCTAGTTGTTATTTACCCTGGTCAATTATTCTGTACTACTTCCTTGTAGAAAAGGAAGTCATGTCAGGCTCCAGCTTGTCAGATGAGTTTGGAAGTTGAGGTAGAGAAAGCATTCATTCAAGTGCTATACCCAAATACAAACTTTGCTGTTGTGCTCTCTAAGATTTTCAGAGTATTTACTGGCACAGAAACAGAAAGAAGGGAGCTGCAGCTGGGATACATGCTGCCATTTAATGACTCCCATTGTGAGCTCCAACACCTGGAATGATTCCCTGATCCTTGTAGCAGAACTCAATTGCAGCCACATTCACATTCCAGCCACACTTCTTCAGAATAGAGATCAAGAACGTCTTTATTTCTTGATCAAGAATGTCTTTATTTTTTGATCAAGAATCTCTTTATTTTTTGATCAAGAAGGTCTTTATGTTTTGATCAAGAATGTCTTTATATTTTCCAAATATGATGCAGATGAGCCTCAGGGGGAGTCTCAAAGTTAATGTTCTGATTGCTATTTGTAGCTCAAATTGCTGCAAGAGACTACTGAGAGAGACCTTGCAGATGTTCTCTTTACAGGACAAATCCCCAAAGTCTAACACTATTCTGGAAGCCCATTGTATTTTATGGCATCATGGACAAAACCATACTTAACACATGGTAAAAATAAATAACCACAGATGGTCATACACAACACTTTTTTTTTTTTATTCCTAAAACAAGATTCAAATATGGTCTATGTAAGCTGCTATACTTCATGATGTCTCATGGAGGTGCTGAACAACTCACAGCACTATTGCAGCTGCTGTAACTGTCACTGACACTTATTTGCTTTGCTGATGGTGACTCCTGAGAAATTACCTTAATTCAAAAAGTCCTACCGAGTTCTCACAGGCTTTTTCAATATTTTTAACCCTCCACAACTGAACAACTGTTGTAACACAACTTTGGTCTGGAAGCAGCACCCTAATGCTGTTTACAGTTGCAGCATGGAAAAATATCATGGTTAGGTAGAACCAAAGGACCAAAGTCAGTAAAAAGGGAAATGAAAGAAGCTAAATGCTTTACTATGCCTGCAATGTTATGCCAGTTTTTCCTTTATATTCTTCCTTACACAAGCAGAGAACATCCTGCAGTCACAAGTGTGAGTGCTCTGGTTGCACCACTAGCAACAGAATCAGGTGTTGTCCTGAAAGATCCGTGGAATTCTGCTTTTGCTCTGCAGTCTCAGCTGCAGCCCTCAGACCCTCACACCTCACTCTGCCCCCAGTGCTCTGCAGTCACCCTTGGCATGGTCTGGATAAACCCTGGCAGTACTGTTCATGCCCAGTTAGAAGAGCTGCAATAATCCAAGGGCTGGAAAACTTTGGCAACAACCTGGATCTGGGTCTCATTGCAAGGACCAGACTTCCCAAGATATCACCAGGGCAGGTTGGCAGATTGGTCATCCCTCCCCATGAGGATGGTATCTCCAGTATCTCCCACCCTCCTTTTCTTCTCTGTGAACATCCTGTTGTTCCAGGCTGAGGCTGGCTCCTGTGTCCCATCCCTGGACACTGAAAATCTCACCAGTTTCTGGCATGTGCCAGTGCCCACCCTCACTATTCACTCCTCCTGAAGTTGCAGCAGCCCCAGCCATGTAACTCCCACATATTTTAGAGTTTTCATAATTGTGTAACTGCTTCTCTTTAAAAAAGCAGCATGTCGTTCACCCTGGAGATCCTGTGGGATTTCTTGCTGTGAATCTTTCTGACAGCAATGTGCTCTTGGGTCATAAACAACAGGTTGGGTCTGACTGGAAAATGCTCAGCCTCCTCTCATCCTGACGAAGGAAATGTCACTCATTACTGAATCTTTTTCTTCCTCTTTGGACAGTCTCTCAAGAAGGTTTTTTATAGGTGACTGAGCTCTAAGAAGGCATGGTTTTGCATTTTTGTGGATGTAGAGGCATGGAATTTTGGTTTAAGTGAAACATGCAGGAATGCCAGGTCCCACTGGGTGACAGATAAGTGCTGTGCTACTGAAAACAGCTTCACTGGGGCCGAGACCACACACAGGGCTGAGGTAGCAGTCATGTGCAGGAGTTCTGAGTCATAGCATTTTGGATTGTGACTTAAACTGGAACAGATTGCTTGCAATATAAGTTAATGTTGCAAAAAGGTCCCTGTCTTTCTTCCATGTAAGAAATACTGTGTTATGAAAGGTTCTAGTTCTAAAAAAAAAAAAAAAAAAAAAAAAAAAAAAAAAAAAAAAAAAAAAAAAACCAAAAAAAGAAAAAGAAGCACAAAATCTAAGAGGCAAAATTCAAAATGCACAATGAAACACATTAAAACTGTTTTCTTTAGAAATTGTGGGTAAAAAGCATCATTATAGAACAATATCATGGCTTTTACAGCTCTTTTTCCTAACCATCTAAGGGTGCTGTATGGTGACTGTGATATTTAATTTAGTCTTGAAGACAACCCCAGGGATAACTATGAATTTTCTCTGACAGATGCTGTAAATATTCTACACAGCTCAAAAACCACAACTGTTTTTATGGAAACAAGTATTTCACAGTATCACTTGCCATATTGATTGCATCTCCCTAATACCCTCTCAATGAAATAGCCTTTAGGATAGTGTGAATGAAAGTTCCTACTTGAAGAGGGAAACCTCGGCATGCCTGCATCTGAAGTGCCTCTGTACACTGATTTGTGGGGCAAATAAAGAGTATTCTAGCCTCAATTTTCCTTTTGATATCATGGGATAAAGCTTAACAATATCAAGAGCAGATAATAACTTCATGGCTTTGGTTATGAATTATTATTTTTGCTGTTCTCCAGGGCTGTATGATGATCTGGGGACTGCAGTTTCTTGAGATAAATCCCTCTGAGCTGTATGCTGCAATGGATATATATGGACAAGAAAGTGAATCACAAAAAGGCATATAACAATAGAGAATTTTTCCCAGGCTAAAATCAGAAGTTATATTAAGCAACAATAAAAGGTATAGATAAGTTAATCAGTTTGAAGTGCAGATGAGTAAAATGCTGTCAGAGGAGAAGAGGAGGTAGAGTCTGATACTTTCACAGAACAAGCAAAACCAAGGAGCAGTTAGCCCCTGATGCACATTTGGAAGTCCTGTGAAGAGCAGCTGAGGGAGCTGGGAAGGGGCTGAGCCAGGAGAAAAGGAGGCTCAGGGGGGATCTTGTGGCTATGCACAACTCCTGACAGGAGGGGACAGCTGGCTCTGCTCCCAGGGAACAGGGACAGGAGGAGAGGGAATGGCCTCAGGCTGGGACAGGGGAAGTTCAGGTTGGACACCAGGAAGAATTTCTTTACTGGAGGGTGTTTCCTCATAGAAAAGGTTGTTAAGCATGGGAAGGGGCTGTCCAGGGAGGTGGTGGATTCACCACCCTTTGGAGGTCTTCAAGAACTAACTTGAAGTGCTCAAGTGCTCTTGTCTGGGGGACAAAACGGGGATCAGTCACAGGTTGGACATGATGGGTTTTGGGGACTTTTTCCAGCCTCAGTGATTCTGTGATTCTGTGATTTATATTGGTTGTTTTTCACCTCATTCACTCAGTAAAAGCAGCATACCCTTATTTTAGCCTACCTTGATACATGCTGTGTTCACTGTGTGTGATTGGTGCTCCTTTCCTTTGGACAAAGTCTGCAAGGGTTGAGCATTGAATGTCTTTATTTGTAAGGAACTGCCAAAGTTTCAATGTTAGGAGGTGCTGGGCAAAGGCTGATGCTGTCAGGTCTGGACTGGTATAGTGATCAGGAAGATCTGTTTGTGTTCAGATGTTCCTCTAGTACCTAGGAAAAGCCTTTTGCTTTCATTCTTTGTTAGGAGACTCAAAGAGAGAAACTGGGATATGCTCAGAACAAAAGGTTTAGTTTACTGCTCTGCTCCAGGCTTTTTGAACCACTGCATGACTTTCTAATTTTTTTGTAGCTACTAAAACAACCTTAGTTTGCTGCCCTGATATGTCCTTTCATAGGTGTGAACCGATCAAGAGCAGCCCCGCCAAGAAGGACTTGGGGTGCTGGTGGATGAGAGTCTGGACCTGACCTGGCCATGGCACTCACAGCCCTAAAAATCATATCCCAGGCTGGACCTGACCTGGCCATGGCACTCACAGCCCAGAAAATCATATCCCAGGCTGGACCTGACCTGGCCATGGCACTCACAGCCCAGAAAATCATATCCCGGGCTGGACCTGACCTGGCCATGGCACTCACAGCCCAGAAAATCATAGCCCAGGCTGCCTCCAGATCATCATGGGCAGCAGCTCCAGTGAGGTGATTTCGTGTCTCTGCTTTCATGAGACCCCACCTTGAATGCTGCATCCAGCCCTGAGGTTCTCAGAACAAAAAAGATATCAACCTGTTGGACTGAGTCAAGAGAAAAGCCATCAGGATGATCAGAGAGATGGAGAACCTTGACTGTGAGGATAGGCTGATAAAAATGGGATTGTTCAGGTTGGAGGAAAAAAAGCTTCAGGGTGATCTAGTTGCAGCCTTTCAGTACCTGAAGGGAGCCTGAAGGAAAGTTGGAGAGACACTATTTATGGAGTAAAATAGTGAAAGAAAAAGAGGTAATGGATTTAAACTGAAACAGAGCAGGTTTAGATTAGATATTAAGAAAAAGCTATTTACTTTGAGGGTGGTGAGAGCCTGGCACAGGTTGCCTAGAGAAGCTGTGGCTGCCCCATGCCTGGAAGAGTTGAAGGCCAGGCTGGATGAAGCTCTGAGCAATCTAGTGCAGTAGAAGTTGTCCCTGGCCATGAGAGTGGAGTTGGAATGAAATGATCTTTAAAGTCCCTTCCAACCCACACATTCTTTCATTCACCCAAACAGACAACCTACATTTGTTACTCCCCCTGCACCGATTTCTCACAGTCATGGTCCTGCTACATCCACAGACAAATTTTGAATTTCTGGTACAGTTACCTAGGTAACCAGATCCTTACAGGCTTTCACTGAGACCTTTCCTTGGACATGGCTGGCACTGCCAAACTTCACTCCCACAAAAGTCTCTGGTGCTTCTCTGTGAAAGTACACCTTTCCTGGCAATGATTGTCCCTTAATCATTTGTGATAGCCAGCCCTCCCCATAATACTTTCTGGGAATTTTTTGCATCTTCTCACATTACAGTTGGTCACACTGAGCAATTTCTTAAATCAGGCTCAGTAGTTTTCTATCAAGCTGGTTAAATATGAAGCCTATGCCTGGATATTTCTCTGTGGTCTTTTAACTGCCATGTTCGTCACATGTTTTTTTGTGGGGCAGAAAAGAAGCTTCAAGACTTGGGCTTGGATTGTTGCTGTTCAACACACCAATAAAAAAATTAGTTAATTTGTTTTGCCTTTGTACCATTGGGTGATATTTTAGGTCTGGACTAAATCATTAAGTTGTGGATGCCTCTTAACAACTGTGATACCTCTTAACACTTCATTTAGGTAGGTCAAACTGTACCTGTCTTGAATCTCTCTTGAGCCTTTCCTTGTTGAACCATGCGTGTTCCTTTATCGCTAGCATGGATGAACTCTGTTGTCTCACAGTCAATCCACAGATTCTGAAAAAAATGCACTCCATACTGTAATACAGTCAACAGAAAAATTCTATTTTCTCCCTCTTCCCAACATTACAAAGCCAGAAATTGAGATAGAAATGATCCTTCAATACTATGTGGAAAATCTTGATGCATAGATCTGGGGAAGCTCTGAGGTTTCACAAACTGAAGTTTATCCATCTCTGATAAAATCTGAAAAAATGCAATTAAGCAGATTTGCACCTAATCTCAGAGTGAGGGAGGTTGAAATGACCCCTGAACAATATTATAAGACTATTCTTCATGGAGAGGCAATACCTTGGCCATCAGTTTTGTTATGGATTTAATGTTTTAATTGATATTTTTTTCATTATTCACATTTATGCAGGATGCAAAGATCTTGTCACATCTTATGGCTCCCGGCTGGACCTTCATCTCTCCCAAGAGGTTGTGTTCTTTGACCATGGAGGCAAGCCTCACACAGCATTCTACTGGAGGCAAACTTCTGACTAAAAATTGTTATCAAAACTACATGGAGATCAGAAAATATATTCTAAGGACAGAATTTTTATTGTGATTGGTGTTTTTTCCCTGCTTAGACTATCAGTAAAGATTTTGGAAAGGAAATAGTTTTCCCAAACCTTGAATGAACTATAACGGATAGTTATTTAGAAGTAAATTAAAGCTGGAAAGTTACTATTTTAATGTCTGTTACATTAATTGAATCATTAATGCAATTATGAGTTGACGAAGGCTGGTCCAAGTTGTTACTCTGCCTCAGTTTCAGGTAAATGTTCTACCTCTGAGATTACTGGGTACTTAGGCATCTCTTTACATCACCCCTTTCTTAGGCCTAATAATAATTATTAAGAATTAGAAGCAGGCATGGATATGACTCTTGGGAATAATGTTTAGTCATGGACTTGGCAGTCCTGGGGTAATGGCTGGACCTGATGATCTTAAAGGCCTTACCAAGGTAAATGGTTCTGTGATTCTGAAATGAATGTTCTGGTGAATAAAATAAATTATTGCTGTGAACTAAGAAAATAGTTAGTTCACAGCAAGTAAAAAAAGAAAAAACAAACCAAACCAAAGCATACCAAACAAGAAAATTACCATAAACAAACAAACAAACAAACAAACAAAAAATACTCTAAACCAGTAAATCTCACAAAATCTATGAAAAAAAACCCCAACAAAACAACAAAATAGAAAAACAAAACACACACACAAAAAAATAGCCCCACAACCCAAAACCCTCAAGCATCTTTCTTAGTTCAGAATGGAGAGTAAAATCACATGTTCAAGATTGTTACTACACTCTTTAGAAATCAGACCAACAAAAACATCACTATGGCTTTGGAGTTTCTTGCTTAGAAAATTGAATATGTGATCTTTTGAAGGTAGAGGTGACACAAAGGGGCTGTTACAAATGCTTTATGTAACCTGTAATTAACAGATGACACATTTCTAGAGTCAAGAATTCTACTGACCCAAAATATAAAATATTTTTTACTTGGTTATATTTAGGAGAATGTTTAATCCTTGGGGAAAAGAGCACAAGTAAATGGTGGGGACTTATCCACAGCACTCACATGTGGGCAGAGTGCATGTATCTATGATTTCTATTGTATTCTGACCATAACTAGCTGTTTTCATGAGGGATGATGGGTCAATATGCTCTCAATAGGAAGGAGATATTAATGCTTTATACTTCTCAGGGTGATTTTAAACCTCAGTGAAAGCACATTTGCAAACCCTATGTAGATGAGTATCGCTAAGAATTGTTGTGAAAGTGATCAAGTCAGAGCTTGTGCTTGCCTGGCATTTTTTGCCCTCTCAATGATAATTTGTAACTCAGAAATGTAAGAGAGTTATGATACCCAGAGCTAAGAAATATCTGCAAAAAGATTATACTGTCAGCCAACACCAATTATTATGATTAAAATCTGATGCAATAATAATGCCTGTCCTACAATCCCCTTGACAATAACTTTGTTATATATACATGGCACTGCAAAATAGCATTCACACAGACACTTAGCTGAATTTGCCCTTTGCATAAATCTACAATATATAGTACTTATATAAAGCAGGCAATGTTTGATATGAATTCTCTCTGAAATATGGTTCATAAAACTGATACAAAACAAGACAAAGTCAATGCAACTAAAATATTTAAAGTAAGTTATTCAGGTCTACAATATGAATTTTCTTTTTTTTTCCCCTCATACTTTTGTGTTAAATGCCAAAACTGGCCTCTAATGGTGAATAAATGAGAGAATTACGATACGGTATACAGCAACCATGTCACTTTTATTCTGTGCAATAAATTTAAATGAAATACAAATTATCTGAAGAGGTGTTTGCTATCTGAGCTGAAAACAGACATGTTCTCTGCCAATCTTCATCTTATATTACCTCAATTGTGCTTCGCACTTGTAATTTTTTTTCCACACTTCTGATTAAAGACATCTAAAAATTTTATCTTTCACAACCACTTCTGGAACCACATTAATCAGCCTGTATTCCTAGTTCCTGGTGGCTTCAGGTTACAGGAATTGTTCTGAACCCAAGAAAACTTAGGGAAAGGTGACTCTCTCTAAAGCAGCCACATAGGTGTCAGACTGTGAATTGGGAAGCTGAATTTTGCCCATTGCAACCAGTGCCCAGGACAGGTGCTGCTGGTCATTTTCTGAACAAACATAAAAAGAGTCATGTTCAGCCAGAGCACAAAGTCAGCAGGTGAAGACACTGGAGCACAAGTCTGATGAGGACCAGCTGGAAAGGGGCTGAGCCTGGAGAAAAGGAGGCTCAGGGGGGACCTTGTGGCTCTGCATAGCTCCTGACAGGAGGGGGCAGCTGGGGGGTCGGGCTCTGCTCCCAAGGAACAGGAACAGGGACAGGAGCAGAGGGAATGGCCTCGGGCTGTGCCAGGGGAAATTCAGGTTGGACGCCAGGAAGAATTTTTTTTCTGGAGGGTGGTCGAGCACTGCCACAGGCTGCCCAGGGAGGTGGTGGAATCACTGACTTGGAAGAGTTTAAGAGAGGACTGAATGTGGCACTTACATGTTATGATTTAGTTGACAAGGTGGTGATGATCACTCAAAGGTTGGACTTCATGATCTTGGAAGTCTTTTCCAGCCTAATTGGTTCTATTATTCTCCTTTAACAATGTGTGTGTGCATCTTTGGGCCATCATTTCTGCCTGTGTAGTAGCAATATCTCTGACCAGTGCAGCAAACTCATACCCTGTTACATGTCACTGTAATATGATTGTGGAGCGCTCACCTATGTGGTTTGTTAGTTTTGGCCATGGTTTTGTTTGCAAATTAAAGTCTGGGTTTGCTTCCTGCATGCAGCTGTTTTCATGCACCTCTAAGACAGCTTTCTGCAGTGAGCTGGAGGTGATTTGTGCTCAGAGACTGCTGAGCATCTCTGAAGAATGTCACAAAAGGGAAGGGATCTCCTGTCAGCATTGCACTGTGTGAGACAGTGGGAGCAGGAACACCCTACATTTTTGCTTGAAAATCTGAATTGCACCAGAATCCATCTATGGAGCTAGTCAAAACAAGTAGTGGTGAGATTCTGTCAGGTGAAAAGGAAAAATAAATCTTTTTCGAGAAATAATTCATTCTACTATGAAGACATTTTCAAAAGTGAATTTTTTTAAAGTATTGTTGAAACAATTTTGTTCATTAAAAATGAGAATTGTCTGAGGCAGTATCAGTGTTTGACTACAGCTTTGCTGCTTTGATTCATTTTTTTAAGTTTTACACCATTTTCAATATTGCATTTGCATACCACAGTAAGTAGAAAATAAACCTTGATATATTGTCACTAAAAAAACATTGGTTCAGAGACTCTGAATAAAATTACTATGTACTTGTCTTATCAACGATGCAGAGGAAAAAAAATTTGGATGGTTTTCCAGTTTCAAAGTATAACAGTTTTGAATGATGTTTTTCCTGTAAAATTGAAATTATATTTTCTGAATAGCTGTTGCTAGGAATTTAATTCTGCAACTTTAAAACACTTAAAGTGAGACAGATTAACAGCAACCTGCAGGAATTAACAAACCTGAAGGAACCTTTTAGCTTCTAGGGCTTTCTAAAGAGCATTTTTTTCATGTTAATGCATTGTACCGAGTTGTCAAAGGGAACAAAACAGCATCCAAATCAAAGCCTTTTTATCTGTTGTATGGTATGTAGTGAAAACTGCAATAGAGAATTTGTGGGAAAGCTCAATTTTTTTAAGGTGTACAGTCCTATCCTTCATGACCACTCTTTCAATGGTTGTGTTTCCTAGGGGCACACAGAGATGTCTTGCAGGGTCCAGAGATGGAACTCTGCTATTTAGTTGTGTCCTTGAACTCAAGGTTTGCTACTGTGGTTAAGAAACTTAACTGTGCTGCCTCTACTCCTTTAACACAAAGGGGATTGAGATATGATGTATTCCTCAAAGTCTTCAGGGATGCCTGAGCACAAGCTCTTCTCTGTTTGAAGTCCAATGGTTTAACAAAGAGATTTACAGTTCTCCTGTTCAGCCCAGTGATGAAATAGGACTCTGAGCCTCAGGGATTGCAAGATAAGACTTCACATGAAATTGTTACAACTTTCCTCAGTATAATAGACTTATAATACATGTCCATTTCCAGTAATATATCATAAAGGAGATGATTAGAAGCCAGCAGAGCTATACCAGATGGGTATCCAAAAAAATAACTGCAAACTTTCCAGTTGATGCTTTTGGATTTTCAAGAGCGTTCTACGTTTTAGAGTCCAAGATGAAGGACTGTGGTTCATTTTCTAAGAATTGCACTTTAACAATGTAGCGTGTGTTATCTCTAGTTTCCAGGAAGAAACACAGTGTGCACAGGGTTAAGCTGTTACTTCTGATAAAACTGGATTCCCAAATTGCTGCATCAATGTTTTTGAGTTTGACACAATATTCCAAACTTTATACAAGGTGGAAAATATGAGGAGTCTTGATTTCCATGATCAAGGGTTTGATAATGTGAGGTGAATAGAAGAAAGGAAATGTCTTGCAGAACAAGTTAAGAAAAGTAAGCAATGTTCATGCCTGGGCTTTCTACCTGAAAATTTTAAGCTTTATTAAACCTTTGTTATTAAAAGACAATCTCAATGAATTTTACCACAAATAAATGGGCACTCCTCTCCTTTACTATGGTCACAACAAATCCTCAGAAAGAATAATTCATTAACCTGAAAGTTATTGTATATTAGAGGCAAATAATCTGGGAAATCTCCTATTTTTATGAACTTCAAAAATGATCATGTTACAGTTACTCACTTTCTTAGCTCATTATCAATTAAGCACAAAGACTGTATTAAAATGTACTTTCAAACTTCTCAACTTCCTCTGCTAATTTTCTACCTGAATTTATTGGAGTCTCTATGTTCCAAGTGTTCCCAGTAGTCACAGAAGACGAAGCCAATGCCTTTGTGCAAATGAAGTTCTCATTCAATCTTTCCCCCCTGATCAGAGAAGGCATTTGGCCATAACCCAGGCTCCAGCATAACCCAGACAGAGTAGTCAGAGTACTTGTTTACCTAATGAATCAGAAAAGATAAAATCTGGTCACTTTTGCATTGTGGATTAAATTTCTTTCTTATTTGCTATATAGATAATATCCACTGGGTGCCCTTCAGTATGAAATATAACACTTTATTGTCTTAATTAAACAAAAAAACCCCAACATTTCCCCGACCTTAAAAAATAGCTATTGATAATATCTAGAAACAATATTACAATAAATTTCCAGAATAATATATTGAAAAGGAAATTTAGGACAGCATTAAAAAAGACAAAAAAACAATGAACCTATGACATTTTAACTTATCATTGTTTCTTAGAACAGTGCAAATTTTTTCTACTATATAAATAAATAATGTAGAAAATAAGGTCTGTTTGAAGTGATATGCTGACTGAAGAGAATGTTGAAAGAAAAAAAATTATTGAAATTATTGTCATTATGATCAAATGAATCTCTGTAAAGGTGCCCAAACTAAAAAACTGTTAATTCAGGGGAAATATAGGAAACAGAGGAGTTCTTTTTAAAACATCTAATAAGTACAATATAGGATGATTATGGAATATAGGAACATGATACAATATTATTGAGTGATAATTTGCATATTAAAATTAATACAGTTGATATTAAAAGAGTGAAAAATTTCATTGGAACATTTAAATTCATATGGGAATATATTTTTAACTAAGACATTGTGTAATAAAGGGAAGGGCCTTATTTAGAGTTTTTCAATTTCCTTTTAATGAGTGTATTCTCTGGATCACCTTTAAGGATTATCAAGATTCTGTTTTTTTATAGAAGGGTGATGAGAGATTTTACAAGGACATGCTTAACCAGCTTCCTCTTAGAATGAAGGGGACATTACAGTCATTAATGAAGTAGAAACTTGGTTTTCCACAAGGTTTTCCTTTCAGTGTGATTGTGGAACAAACAGGTATCTGATAGTAGACAACAAAAATATTGAGGATAATCTGATAAAGAAAGTTTTATGGAAATGTTGCTAACTAATCTTTTAATCAGAGAGGTGTGTAGCTAATTCTTTTTTATGTCTTCCTGTGGACTAGCTAAGATGTCACTTTTTCAGGTCAGTTGTGTCTAACTTTCATGGCATTGCTGAGTGAACTGGGATATGCAATGTTAAAAAGCTCCTTTTTTCCTACTCTGGTTTTGCTGGAAAGGAAAAGAGGGTACTGCAGTAGCACCAGTTTAGAGATGTGAAGTTGCTTTTTGTTAACTAAGGAGCACATTGGCTCAGAACACTGTGCACTCTCATGAGGATGAGTAAATGCTTTTTTTGTGAGTACATCTGGGATGACAAAGGGAAAGACGTAGTTCAAGTGTTCCTCTCGTATAATTGTCATTTTTTTCCACTTGACAGGGCTTGTCTCTACCTCTAGCCTTGTGTTTATTCCCTTCAAGCTGCACAAGGTGGATGAAATAGCCGTAAAAGCAGAGCTTGAAGGTTCTCAAGTTTATAAGGAGGGGCATTCAGAAACTAGGTAGCAATAAAAGTTGTCTCTGTTCCCCAGGTGTCTGACAGGCAATCAGTATTACAACAGAAAAAAATAAAGGTGTAAAGGTGATAACCTATATTTACTATGACCTAAAATTATATTATAGAGTTCCCTGCTTTGAGCAGGCATTGAGCTTCCCACTTGCACTTCATGTTTAGTTGTGATAAACTTAAAGGCAACAGGCAGAAGAACCTGGATGCCTTTGATTGGAAGTGATATTTGATGACCCACATCCTTTGTTCCAGAGGAGATCAAAGGAAATATAATTAAAGTATTATGTGGCTAGAGAAATTATTCTCAAAAATGAAACCGAAAGGTTATTATTATATGAAATGTAATTTTAATATAATAATTAATTTTACCTATAAATATTTAGCAATATGTATTACATTGGCACAAAAAAGACACATCAATAAGAAAATTAGGAAATCTGAATTAGCTGAAATTATATAGGTTAGGTTCACTGAAAACCATATGTTCAAAATGGCTTAATTATAGCAGCAATTTGATGTTCAAGAAACTAACTTCAGAAGGTGAGAGCCAAGGATTTTTGTAACAAACTCAGGTTTCTAAATCTTGTCTTTACTTTATTCTACTTTACTTTACCTATGGGTGTGCCTTGCCACCACAATCCTGCAAGGAAAAGAAAAGAGAAAATCATTCCTTTTTACTTGTAGTTACCAGATTACAGCTAAAGACACAAGTGTAACCTGAAGAAAATCTCAGTGGTCTCTAGACAGAAATGGAATTGGTACTAGGATGACCATTAGAAGGAAATCTGATAGGCTGTGTAATCTGATTGTCAGACTTAGCTGCAAGATCAGAGGTTCATATATGCTCAGGCAGGTGTTCTTGTACTGGTCTGATGTATTAATCAACGCCATTACTAAGAACTAATTGTAAAAATGGGAAAATAAAACCACAACCATAATGGGAAAAAGGAAAACACGGGACTGGGGAAGTCTACATTGTTCAAAAATTCATTTTAAGGTGGAGAGAGAAAATATTTCCTAAACTTTATGCATTGGTTAAAATTTTTTAGTGGTTTTTATAATGTACCATTAGTCTATGCTCCAGGGCTAAAAAGCCCCACCAATAACAAAAAGTCCATTTTGAAACCATAATTGTGCATTTTAAGGGCAGAGGTGAATATCAAAATTGTATGGAGAGATATTTTCTCTCCTAATTAACTACATTGAGAGCAACATTTTTGGTTTTATCTCTCATGGAGCTGCAATGTTCCTCTGCATAACAGCCAAGCAAATCATTGGAATGGCAAAGAGCAGCTATGTTAAATTCAAATGGAAATATAAACTGCAAAATGACTTAAACTGTGCCTAGCATCAAATGAGCACATTACAGATTATGTGTTTGGCCCGATGCCATCGTCTCCACTTGGATAGATGAACAAACACAGGAAGGCTTTCAATGGGCTTTCTGAATGGTTTTAATGTCTGTAAATAAATAACTATGTACGTTACAATTCTACACAATTGATTGGGAAAAACATTGCACAAATGTGTTCCTTGTAGCTGGGTAGACACTGCTGCCATAGCTGTTAATGATTCCACTGCAACTTTCTGAGTAAACAGCCCCAAACCCAGTGTTGTGGCTGAGAGGTTATGTCTTTGCTTCTTGTCTCACCTAGGCTGAATCAACAAAGACCTCAGGGTCCTAGGGGGCTCCCAGTGCAGTGCCTCACATATTGGCTAAGGAAGGTAGTGCTGTTTTCCTGCTTTAGTGCAGTGCCATTTAAGTGCTTGATGTTTTCTCTAATTGTGTGTTGAACTGCACAGAATAAACATATCTTTGGAGAAAACAGTGATTCAGAGCTTCCAGCAGTTTTCTAGTCAATTCCCTGTTTTCTCTGCAGAATCAATCAATAGTTCAAGTTCAATCAGTTTAGTTACACGCAAACAACTTCTAACTAGAGAGGTGTCCCTTTGGTCCATCATTCCTCTTAAGGGTAGTCCATTTATTTTCCCTCATTTTAATTTTGAATTTGTGAGAGAATGTTGAGTACATACTTTTTAATTCTCTTAGGACTTGCACTGTGGCCTTGCCTATCTCATTGCAATAATCCTTATTTTTTCCACAAAATAAAAATTGGTGTTCAAAAGGTTTGTACGGGATTCTTTTCTTCTGTACAAGGAATTAGGTCATAGTTTTCCTTTCTCCTCTTCATCACACATCAGCTGTAGTAGAGGAGTTGGTGCAGAAAACACTTTGGCAGTTTCATCCTTTGTGCAAAAAATCAACATTCACTCCTGTACACTCAAATGACTTCCAAGTTTCTGGGTGGTCAGGAGTTTATGTTAAAACTTAAATTTTCTCATATTGAAGTGTCAAACATCCTCAAAGTCTTGGAATGATCTAGAAATAATAAAAAGCATGAGAAATAAGAGACTGTCTTGACAAGCTTCTTGTTTAGAAGTCAAAGAAAAAGATGCACAACTAAATGACTGAAAATCTCTCCTCACAGCCTACAAGATTTAATAGATAAACAAAAAAACAGCACCAAATTTAGCAGTTCACTAGCTTTCAACATATTATCTATAGTGTATTGGGGAGAAATGGACAATACTAAATAAGAAAGGGATACAAGTTACTTTCTGATTCTTTCCTTCATCTTGTTCCTGCAATAACTTTTTCCAGAGGAAGAAATACAAATCATGCTGTTCCAGGTAAGCATTGCAGCTGGGGAGCCAACAAAAGCTACGCTTACTCAGTTGTTTGTAACATCATGAAACTTCCAGGCTTCAGGCTACAATTTTATAGCCTTAGCTTAACCCTTATGGATTTAATATCAAAAGCTAAATATAGTGAAAGAACTCTTCTCCCACTTTCACTATTTTGACATTGCGAGGACCCCCAGGACACAGTGAACACATTCATCACTAGAAGGAGAGCTATGGATGGATTGCAGAGGTGATCTGCATCTTACCTGTCCCCTTAAAACCAGAATCCATTGTGCCTGTACATATCACACACTTGACACAGCCACACAGCCACAAGCAGCTGCATACAACAGGACATGTATGTCTTTGATTCTTTCTCTGACTCTTAATGATCATTTTCTCTCTGAAAGATATTTATCACCATTTTTAAAATTAAAAAGTACATTTGCAAATGACAAGGGTGTAATTAGTACAAACCAACATCCTATAAATATTTTTTGGTTCAGAAAAACTCAGATTTTTCTTCTTCTTGTACTTCTTCATGGTTTCTCAGAATTTTTTATAGTGTATATGCACCTATTTATCATCATAAAAATGAAGCAACCAGGCTAGGGGAACTGGAACTAGATGATCTTTAACATCTCTTCCAACTCAAACCATCCTTTTATTCTAGATTCTGTGATTTTAAAATGATCTATACAAGGTCATTAACATTTCCAAGAAGCACAATTACTCTTCTTTCTTACATACCAGAAACATAATGATTTCACAAAAGCTCTTTACCCCCCCAACTACATGAGGATTTTTAAGTGTGTACTATATCGAACTACAAATTCTTTGAACTATTGAACTACAAATTCTTAACTCTAGGAGCTATAACAACCTGTAATCTGCTGGCACACCTTGTAGACTGTTAAGATATTTATTATTATATTCAACAACAGTGGTAAGAAATAAGTCATACATTTCATTATTCTGTAATTATTAGTGATCATTTGAATACCAGAATATTTAGCAGGCTGAACAAGTACTGGAGATATAGTCCAAGCCAAGAAATTATGAGTGCAGAATGCAAGGCCTATTAATGTTGTCCAGTCAAATTAACTAAATGGAATGACACTGGGCTTTCCTTGGATTTAAGACTTAATACCTTTATCTCTTTCTTTCCAAGGGCCTGATCCCACAAGGAAGTCTTTATTACAACATTCCCACAATGATGGGAAACATAATCTTCACCTATTCACTTAAATACCAGTAAAACTGGAACAGATTTTTTATTTGTTAAGCTGAGCTCCTGCTTTGCCTCTGTAGAAATTAGCACAGCAGGCTCTGAGTCACCAGAATGCCATGATCTACAGTCAGAAACGGGGCTGTGATTCCTCTCTAATGATAGAGCTTAAGAATGTGGAATACCTAGTGACAGCTGCTATGTGAAAATAATCAGCCTTAAATCAGTGGGAATGATCTCACAGCAGGCTTCTATTGTTTGATAGCAAATGTTTAGAATAACAATTTTATTGGTGCAGAAAGTAAAAAGAATTAAGCAATAAATAGTTTGTCAGAAACCCCACAGCAACTTTGATTAGGGTTACGCTGTTACTAACATACTCTAGGGACAGAGAATAATATTTGGGATTTTTTCATCCAAGACTGGAACATGTTGCTGTTCCTGTTGATTTCATTGTACTTTCTTTCTTTGTAAATGCTTAATAATAGGGAATGAATTATTTATGAAAATACAGACTTGAAATGCTGACCTGCAGCTTCCA
Organism: Serinus canaria; assembly: GCF_022539315.1. Lineage (NCBI taxonomy): Eukaryota > Metazoa > Chordata > Aves > Passeriformes > Fringillidae > Serinus > Serinus canaria. Next base: position 71,893,514 of record NC_066343.1, on the reverse strand, counting down.
TGTAGCATTAAAAACCAGCAATGTTATCGCCTACAACCAACAAGCTCTTAGGGTTTCACTGAAAGTCACAGAGCTCTGTTTCTGAGAGTTGTTCATGCCTCTGTATCATCAAACATTAGCCACTGCAGGGGGGGGTCAACGGAGGCCATAATAATAATAATAATAATATAATAATAATAATAATAATAATAATAATAATAATAATAATAATAATAATAATAATAATAATAATAATAATAATAGTATCAACAAAACAACTGATGACAGAGAACTGGACAGTTTCAACACATGAGATTGCAGTAGGATTAGAGTAAAGTCATCCTAAACTAAAACTGTTGTTACTGTAATAATAATACATTTTAAATGCCTGGAAAGAACACAGAGCAGAAGTTAGATCCAATGGTACAGCTCTCTGAGCTTGTGATATAGGCTTTGAAGAACAACCTTTTAATAAATAGGGAGGATGAATTCCAGCATTGTCTGAAAATGAGAAGGAAATTAGTACCTTACATGTGGTGTACTTTCATTGTTCATTTGCTCAGGTAGTTGGCCTGGAAAGGGTGGGTGCGAAGACACAAATTCACTGCATTTCCTACTACAATTTCAGACTGTGATTGGATTAACAATGGCAAATAAAGAATCAACCAATTAAAAAAAAAGATTTTTCTTTTCTTCTTTCAATTCTCTTTTAGTAACCCTTTAGAAGTGTTCATTTAGACTCTCTAATTTCTCTGGTCCCAGTTCACACAGAGGCCTCTTTTCTGTGCACTAATATGCCATTCATAAACACTAAAGTGTATTTTGGGAAAACAAGTCCACTGATTTAAATATCCTGTTTGGGGAGCCCCACTGAGCACTTTGGTAGAACTGAGACTAGATGTGATCCAAGGGATTTTTCTAGAACATATCCCATATTCATATGATGCACACGTATAGATTTAAATACATTTGGACCAAAGAGACAGTGGCTTTGATTGATTTTTTTTTTTTTTTAAGAAATAAAATCCTTCCAAATGGAACTTTTTTTTTTAATGTTGCACGCTGTTTTGGAGTTTGTCTCAGTGGCTTTGTCTTATGTCAGCAAGAAACTCATGCTCTGAAAATTGCATTGGATACTTTTGTCTTGATTGATTCTAGGCAAGAACAAAAGTAGTCAGGCTCAAACTCAGGGACTGATTTTGAAGTTACATGGTGTTTAGTGAAGCACTTCATTGCAGGTATGGAATTTAACAAAAATGGAGTCGAAACACAAAGTTGTTGCTTTCATAACCTTTATAACATCTCTTTTATAAAAACTATCTAAACCTAGCTTTATTTCAGGTGAGAAAAAGCTGTATCTGTGATACTGTTCTAAGTGTTTAATGATATTTTTTTTTTTATTTAACTCTGCTAATTTTTTATCTATAGCTATTGCTCAAATGGAGGGGATTTGGATGCCACTCAGGAAAGACATGGACCAGAGCATTTGGTTACAAAACACATTAGTACATCATTCTGTTCCTTATTTCAGATGATGAGCTGCCTGAAGGAGGATAAATGGCTCATAAAGTTCTCAATGGCCTAAAAGCAGGACCATCTGTTGAAGTCATCAGTGACTTTGTGTCTGAGCTTAGCAGCTGGGAAACCTTCAATTCATCAGCTCTTCCTTAATCAGCTAGGTATCTCTAAAGTCAGTGGGAATTATTGTAATAGATTCTGGAAGAGCTTAGACAACGGTAAGATCTTTCCCCATTTTGAGATGATATCCATATTTCAACTCATTTCAATACACAAGTTTTTGGCTGTTCAGGTACCTAGCCCTCTCATGCTAAAACTGCTCCACATCTGTTCATGTTGCTCAGAGAGATTTGTCAGAATCATAGAAAGTGATAAACATCTACTGTACCCTTACATCTTATACTGCTGGTAAATTTGAGTACTCAAATTCACATATGTGTTTCTAATGAATCCTTGCTTGCGAATGCAAGCATCCTTGGGAAGAGAAAGCATGAAATGCCAGAGCACAGGGAAGAAGCAAGTGCTTTTCACAGCCTCTGAAAGATCAGAAAGTTCTGTTATCCCTTGCTATATAATCCATGTGTTCATGTGCAGGTAGATTAATACTTTCAAGTTGAATTACAGACCTGAAGTAATCTTTAAAGTCATTACCTGAGGAAAGGAAATCAAACACACAGCAAGGGATACTGAGAACTGATTGTTTAACTGTATTCTAGGGGAACAATTGAGATAGGAGTGCGCCTTAATCTACATTCTCAGAGAAGATATTTCTTTGAATTGTGATGTTGCATATTCCCAACATGATTCTCAAAATGAAGCAAAATTATCTTTGAAGTTTATTCCAGGAAATTCTGTGAAAAGAAGGATGCTGGTCATTCTTGCAAAAGACTTTAGCTACTGTTTTCCCTGGCTTTAGAGATTAAATTACTAATTATTTAGGTTATTTAAAATAATAACCAAAAAATAAAATCCAACCCTTCCCCTGACAGAATTTAAATATGGAATTTATATGTCCAAAATCTCAGCATTGTATAAAAACTGTAAATGAAAACAGTTTATAAATAAATTTCTCTTCATTTTTGCCAAAAATACAAGGTAAATCAAAGGCTCTGTATGTACTTAACCTCTATGTTACCTGTATCTCATTCACCAGGAACACTGCACAAATCCCCATCAAAGTATTGGCACAGAAGTTTCAAAAGTGTTATTAAGAAGGAAAATTTTAAAACTCTTATGCACTGATCATGTAATTGTGTTCACCTAAGTGAAAGGGCTTCATATAATAATTGCAGTACAAAATTCTACTGAAACTTAGAAGTAATTTGCTTTCCTTAACATGCAAATTCAAACCCTATTAGTGGAAAATATCCAGTCTATTTATCAAAACTGAAGAAGATTAAATCCTGCAGAAGTTCTTAATCTTTCTAGAAAAAAAAAATGCCAAACAAACAAAACCAAAAAAGCAAGCAACCAATCAGTCAATTAAAAAAAAACCCACAAACCAAAAACAAACAAACAAACAAAAAAAAATCACCCAAAAACAGTATCATAAATTTATTTGCATATCCAGAATATGAGCTAATGTTATTTAATACATGTTTGCTGTAATATTTTGTAAGATTACAGTAGAGAGGATATATTTATTAAATATGAAATATTTCACATGAAGTTGGGTGGGAATTTTCATAATTCTCTGCTTATTATGCATCATTTCAGCCCAGGAATGGCCAACAATTATGAGAAATAGATATATTTTTCTTTTGTTTTAACATGTGAATCAAGATCTTTAGTTCATCTAGCTTGATAAAGAGAACATAATGTAAAAATAGCATAAAAAAATAACAATCTTGTGCTACTTTTTTCTTTTTGAAGTCCCACAGCTTGAGAATAAAAGTGTTTACGTGGACTACAACACCATTCTTTTTGTATTATTATCTCACAACATATTTTTGACTCCCCAACATGAAGAAAAGAACTAGGAAATTATTGGAAATGCACACTCTCATAATGAACAGCCAGTGGGGGGAAAACAGGTAAAAATTAAATTATCTAATGATTTAAAGTAGCCTATAATTGTGGCTTCCACATCCTTTATTTGTTCATAGAGCAAAAATATTTCAAAGAACAGAACAAACTGGATATCTACCGCACAATGAGGAAGATTTAATTTTTTCACTTTTCTATTGTTATTTACATCATCAGGGTGAGATTTGTTTAATTTTCTTTATTGTTGTACATATAACCTTTTTCAAATTCTGCATTAATCCAACTAAATAAAAAAGTCATCTGATGGTGAGTAAAATCATGTGATATGCTCAGCAGCAGCAGCCACAGCAGCAGCAAACATATTAGAAAATGCTGCATGCTTCAAACCCATCTTTTGGGATGCCTTGTTTTGAAACAACCATCATTCAAGATGCGAGATTTAAAAATGTATCCTCTCTCCCGCAGCCGCGGGGCTGTGCTGGAGCCCGGCTGGGTGCCCCCGGCCCGGCCGAAGATGCCACACCAAGTGCCACTCCCGGAGTCCCTCCGGAACCCTGGGCAGTGGTTACCGTCTGCGGCGCCGGTGGTGGTGGTTACCTCTCAGCTACGAGGTACCGAAGCAAAGGAAGAAGGAGGGACACCTGTATAAGTACCAAGGATCTTTTAAGGTCCCCTGGAGGGGTCAGGGACGGGCGTGAAGAGAGAGTCCGGCAGCTGGGCGCTGATAAAGGGAGTGGGTGTGATGGGAGGAGATACAAAGCTTACCAATAGCAAGGACCCAGGGAGGAGCGTGGGTTACAGCTAAGCCACTGAGGATCACACAGGGGAGGGGAAAAACCCCAGGGGCAAATCATACATCAAATTAAGGAATGACTGACCCAGAGAATTCTCGAGATAAGGGGGGGTGGTTACCATGACAGGCAGGGGAGGGGGGCAGCTCCAATAGGGAGAAACCATTGTGAGGGAAGTACATGGGGGGAACCGAGGACCGAACCATTACTGCGTTACAAAAGGAATAACCGATTCTAAAAACACACAATACCACATCAAAAGTCACAAAAATTTTTAGTATGTACAGACAGTCAACAGATCTGACTTCCCAAGTGATAGGAATATCGTATTATCAAGAGAGGACCGGAAAAATTAACTTTATGGAGGATTTTTTCTCCACATTTCCATTCTACTGAGAAACTTATAGGCTGTTGGTTTTTCTTGTCAGCTGCCGATTTTTGGGTTTTAGTTGTGTGGTTTTGGGTTTTGTTGTTGTTGTTGTAGTTTTTTTTTTCTTTTTTGTTTTTTTGGTTATTATTTGGTAGAAAGAAGCTTCGAGGCAAAAGCCTTGGAGGGATTCCCCTTGCAGTCAGCCATGTCACACATAAGCCTTGACAGGAGGGTTAACTGAGTGCTGTAGTTGCCAGGGTGAATCACTGATTATTTCAGCTTTCCTTCTCACTCAAAAAGAGCAACCTTCTGCTGAGGGATGGACACACTGAGATTTGAGAACAAGGAAAATTATCGAGGCCATGCAAAAAGGACTGGGAGAGCCACAGTTCACAAGGATACATGCAGAAGTGTGCACCCATTATGGATTATGGAAGCACTTCCATAAGTTGAAGAGGCCACTATCTTGAACAAAAAATCACCATGTAGTACACATTTTCAAGGTGTTAGTCACTGAGTTTTGAGATTCCTCCACAGTTGCACGTGGCAGTAATCCCTCAGAGATGAGTCAAACAAATGCAACCACTGCAAAGCAATACTTAAGCAGCTGTTGTGAAGTGGGTTGTTTTTCTAATGTGCATTAATATCTCACCCACCCACTTGTAGTACTCTTGTGCTATAATTTCAGTGAAAGAAGGGTGAGAACCAGTCAAAAAAATCCAGTGTGACATGCCCTTCTCTCTTACAGGTTCCTTGATGTCACTATTCCCCTGCCTTCTAAACTCAGTGCTCTCCACACTGCCAGACCTCCAAAATGCCCCTTTTTCTTTTTCTGTACAGTATTCTCTCCTGCCCAAGACATATTTTCTTTTCTGACAGCAGTACCCAATCCTTCTCCACTGCACTTTCAACTCTTACAACTCAACAACTCCCGGGAATTGCTCTATACAGCTTGCCAGTCAGTTAGAGAGTCAAAAAGTCAGGCTTTCCTGTTAGCCAGGGCTGTGTGGTCCTATTCCCTGCTGCATGGCTGGGTCCTGTGATCTGTGACCCTTGGCTGCTGACTGTTTAACCAAGATATAGGAACACCACTGAGAGCTGCCCAGCCTGCCAGGAAAGATGTGATTTTTTTGGTGGGAGTTAAACTGCACTGTTGGACTGGACTGTTTAAGTCATCCTGCATGTGAAAGGCATTGAATCATCAGAGGATGATTCTCAGTGCATTACTTAGAAGACCGCCTAGCATGTCAAGGACCAGCAGAATACAATGACTTCATGAAGCAGAATTGCAGCTTTGGCTTGTATTTAAAAAAATAACTACTTTTGAAGGTCTTCAATTGAAAGGTTGTTCTGAAGATGACAAATTTTATGAAATTTGAAGCAAATGAGCATGCTTGAGGCAAAGATTGGCAGGGGCACTCTAGATTTGGCAAACACTTTTCATAAACTCACTTTTTTATTACTGGGTCCATGTATAAACACAATATAAGTGTTTTAGGGTTTTTTGTTAAGTGTCCTGTGGGGCTTTTGAATTCACATCTCTGTCTGTGAAAAATTTGCTAGCAAGAAAGAGGTGACTCTAACTATCAGGGCACTTAGATGTGTTTGGTTGTGACATGGGGCTTGAAGTTTTTGTCTTTTCCTAAAGACAGAAGTAAAGAAGAAGAAAAAGACACTCCTAGAAGCACAGCTTGGAGGATAACCTAGAAGTTGTTTAGATTCAACAGCACAGATAATTACTCAAGGATCTGGTTAGCGTGACTATGTGTCTTTTCCCCTCAAAATATTCCAGAACTTGTTGGTTGAGTTAAATAAATTGGATTTGTTTCAAATTATTTGGCTCTCTTCCAGGTGATTAAACTCTGTAGCTATTTGAAATGAATGATATTCTGTGCTTTTACATTATGAAGAGCCAAGTCCCCACTAAAAAAAGGGGGGGCATATTAGTATTACCACATGGTTTGGAAAATACATTGTTTTTTCTTTACTGCAGAAGAGGATGTCAGTGTAACTTCATAAAGTGAGATGATATCTTGACTTGCCAAGCTAGGTGCTTGCTTGCTTGTTTATGACAGCTCCTTTTCTCCCTTTTCCTAGCAACCAAGGAACACAATGTTATCAGGCTAAGAGAACTAGGCTCTACTCAACAGGAATTAATCTCTCTTTGCAGTACAGAAACACGTTTTCTGGCATCTTTGTGCCTCTTAAGTCCACTTACATCCTCAAAGACACCTACAAGCCTTGGGGTATGGATGAGGCTATTTTATGTAACCCACTTTAAAATCAAACCCTTAGAGATGGCCAGAAGAAAGCTGGTGCAAAATGGGAAAACGTTCTTATCTCTTTTCAGATTTCTGTACATTTTTTCCTTGAACCATAGAGCTTTCTTTCCTCCTGATATTTTTCTTTCTATTTTGCCTTCCACATTTCAGTGTAATTCTGAAGTTAAGACAATTCAGGAAATAATATTTTTTGCATTATAGTCTAGGAGAGCAGCAAGTCTATTTCTGCATTTTCATTCAAAATACCTGTTTAAAATAACTTTGAAAACCTAGTAACAACAGTCATGTTATCAGGTATTGCACTAGGATACAGTTTTCTTAGTTTTATTCTGAAATTAAGAATTTATCTTCCTTGATAAACTAAATATTATTCATGATGATGATGATGATATGTATTTATATATGAATATTGTGTTTACTGTGTGTTAATCAAAGGATACATTTGCTTTTACATCTTCACATAAATGGTATCACACCAGGAAATGTTTGTGGGATTGGATAAATTTTGAAAGTGCTACGAAAGTGCTACTTTTAGCAAGACAGCATTAATCATTCTGCACATTATGGGTCAGATTCCTCATGGTTTTAGGGCTCAAGTAAGTTGTCATATTTTACCCTTACAAACAAACAGTATTCAAGCAATTAACTATTTTTCCTGTATTTCCCATTCTGGATTTTTGATGAGTCTTAGTAACATGATTATTGAACAGGACTTTAGCAGTTCTCATTGGATTGTGGAGCTCAGTTGATCTGAAAACCAGACTTTCAATAGAGGATCAACCATTGCTTAGCAGGTAGATTAATTCTGATTTCTTTCTGCTGGTATTATTGCAAGAAGTGTCATGACTTAACCACCAGGTAAGTTCTAACTTCAGCTGTGCATGATCAGAGGGCTAAAAATACCTTTTAAATAATTTTTTGGACTTTCTGTTGAGTGGAGAAAACAAGTAAAGCTTGTAATAAAACCAAATGTTCCCAGTTTTCAATTGCATTTTAAATTCCTTGAAGTCTGAAGATGGAAAAAATAGTTCATACTGAGATCATCCAACGGGTAAAAAGAATTGCTGGGATGCAAAAAAAAAAAAAAGGAAGAAGACAAACCCTACTTTCAACCCCTCACAAAATCTTCTTCCCTATTGCCATTGATAAAGTGACTGCTTTATCCTACCTTGATCAATTCTGAGTAATCAGGGAGCCATACAGAGAATTGTATTTCACTTAAAAGAGTGTCAGGGAGGAAAATATACAGATTTTTTTTTTCCAAATGAAAAGGAAGAAGATGTGTTTCTGATACCAGGAAGCACCTACAAGCCTTATTTTACAGTTGATAGAATATTTAGGACATAAACCATTTTTTTCTTGAACATGCTTGTACATGTGGGAAGTAATGATGTGAATGATACGAAAAAACCCAGAAAGATATCACAAAGTGGCATGTCAGAAAAAAAAGTCCAAAGTATATCCACCAAAATCTTTGACATATACCTTGCATAGAAAAAAAAAATTAAATTACAACCTATCTTTTCAGAGATTTTTATGTTTTTCATCATTAATTATCGGCAATATCTAAGGACTTACCTGCCTATTATCTGAGGCTTATTAACTCCTCCTCTCACATGGCACAGTTTTCCAATATCTGGCTTGTAGTGCAGTAGTGACACTGACAGGATTCATATGTGTGTATTTTTCCAACACCTTTCTGATGTAAATTCCTAAACTTAGACACATAAACCATTCAGAGTGTCACAACTGAAGAAAATGAGCTTTTGGGTATCTTGCCATTAAGGTGAGACTACAAAAACTGCTTCTTTGGATACAATATTTAAACAGAACACAGAACAAATCAATCTAAAAGGATTTAAGTTCCTCAAGTTTCTGTGCTGATAGGTCACTGGTACAACTAAAATGACAGCAAAAGGTATGATATGAAAGAGATAAAACATAATGATTATGAAAACTTCTGTACCTAAGTAGACCCACAGAAAAGAGAAAGAAATATTGTGAAGAAAGGAAAATCTTGAAGGAGTTTTTCTTCTTCTGATTCTTGAAGACATTTATTGAAGTTTGCCAGAGCAGAAAAGGACCCGTGTAATGTTAGCCAAGGTGTTAATTGAGGCATTATATGAAGGGGAACTATCATCTTATAAATGTCTACTGAAGTTTTATAAACTTGTAGACAAATGAGTGTGCCCAAGAGGATTTGTAGACATTTTAAACTGCAGGACAAAAAAATTTCTATTGCATCTTGAATGGTTTTCTGTGAGATAGGAAAAAGCTCTCAACAGAGAGCAGGGAAAATATTATAGGAATTTTGTGATGACAAGGATAGCATTGATCTGTGAGGGTAAGGAAATAATAAAGACTGGTGAAGACTCTGTATACAGGTATAAAAGTTATTTTTCTAACTTTTTTTCCCCCCCAGAAGTACAGAATTTCCCTGAAAATTAAGTTCTACTCTGTTTATATGTCAAGCAGTAGGAAAAGCTTCAAGTGGTATAAAATCCACCTCAGAAACTGAGGTTCCAGAGTAAGAGCTGGAATCCAGCTTGATCAAATGGGGCAGTCTGAATAGTGATTATTGTGCTCATACTGTGATCAGTGAGGACAGGGGACAACTGATCTGCCTGATCCATTCAGTCTTGAAGTGGGAGGGATGAGACATCAGCAATTGTCCATTGGCTTGTGCCACGTTCCAAAAAAGACAAAGAATGATTCCTTGTCTAGCTCTTAGTCAGGGAACGAGAGGTTGATTGGTTTAATCTCAGACCCTGGAAACTAATTTCCAGGCACATGAAGGACAGGAAAGTGACTGAGAACAGCTACCATGGGTTTACCAGGCTTATATTGTGCTAGACCAGTGTAGTACAAATTATTAGATCTGTTGACAGCAGACAGATGAAGAAAGTGGCTCACCTTGACACCAGCAGGGCTTCTGGCAGTCTGGCACAGTATCTTTTTACTTGGAATGCCAAGATATGGAGTGATGAGTTAGGAGGTGAGGTGGAGACTGGCAGGACTGGTGAGCCTAAAGGGGTAGGTCACTCATTGAGTTTAACTGAGAGTAACATTCCTCAGGGGATGAGGATCAGGAAGATGCTCAAAAGGAGTTCAGCTGGCTGGAGGAGGGGACTGATAGCAAACTTAGGGGTTTCCACATGGAAAGTCCTGTGTTGGTTACAGAAATATGACACTGCAGCCACACATCTTCTCATGCCTTGATGTGGTAATTTTGACAAGATGTTCCTGTTAAGAGGTGTGGAGGAGGGAAGAAGAGACAGCTATCTTTGTGTAATATAAAAATAAAATATTTTTTAAAAAGCAAAACAGAAGATAAACATCCAAGACTACTTTTTAGAGAAAAAGACAAAATTATTTCCCTTGCTTTTACTGATATTTGTAAGGCTGAAGAGTGTTGGCAGACAGCTCTGAAATCCTTGACTCTCATCTACTTCTAAGCAAAAATACAATGCATTTCTGAATAATTACTTGTCATCCACAAGCATATAGATGGCTAAGTGATTCCTGGGAAAGTTTTCAGGTCTAGAGCGTTTGGCAAATTTCAGGTTATTTGCTGCTCCAGTGGTTGATGTCAGGAGCATTTAAATACTACAGTCAGAATTTTGTGATTCTTAGCAGGATTGTTATCCATGCTAGCAAAGAATAGTCTATTCATGAGCTTTGGCAATACAGCCTAGAAAAGGATTGTTTTTAGGGTTAAATTACAGAAAGAGCCCTTGGCTGTTATAACTTTAATTGTGCTATCAGTATGAAGCATATTTTATTTGAGATTATAAATAAAACAGGATGTAATTCTATCCCATTGTAGGAAAGCATTACGAGGCTCCATGGATGTGAAACACTGGTCTGTTAAATCTCCTCTTGTATTAACAGTTACAGTCAGATTCTTGCCTCTATCACTGAGGTGATAAAGTTATATAAATATTTTAACAGGCATTTCTGTTATGCCTGGAGAAATTACTGATTGAAATGCTTAAAGTGAACTCGTGGGGAGTCCATCAAACTGAATATAATACATAGTGGTTTGAATCACAAGAATAAGAAACAATAAAAGTTTGGTAGAGCTTTTCTGAGAGGTGAAAATACAGCTTTAAACAGTTTTTCACTCTGACTTGCTGTAGAGCTACTCGACAAAGGAATGTTTGTTAGAATTTTATGTATAGAGATATAATGTGCAAGGATTTGTAAGCCTCTAAGGGCCAACAGGAGCTGTTGGAGCTCATGACATCACATAGCTATATTTTTGACAATTCAACAGCTTTAAATTACTTAAATGGGTTTAGTTACACTATCATATTGACATATAAACATGCTACTGAGATTAAAGACCTCAGGTAGTCACGTAGCAAATATGAAATTATTACATGTTTGATTAAAGTCAAACATTTGAAAAAAGGACATAATTTTTGTTTTGTGGGTGTGATATCTAATAATGCTACATTTAGTGTTGGAGAAGAGCAGCAGTGATATTAAGATGCTGTGCAGGAGGTCTGTGACAGCAACACAGATTCTGAGTGTCAGTACTTCAAACATCCTTCAGTGGGAACCATAAATGCTGTTCAGTTGTGCTGATAGCAAAGGTTCACAAGTCTCTGAACCTCAGCTGGGTATTTATGATTATAGACACTCACAGGGACTGTTAAAGTACAAAACACATCCTTTTTAAGGCAATTTGGCTTTGTTTTATACCTAAATTATGCAACATTATTTTTATCATAGTTCTCCTTCAAGAGATGGTAAAAATGGAAGACATAAATTGTTAAAAAAACAAAATCTTCCAGGCATAGTAGGATCTTATAAAGAGAAAATGAGCTTTCTCAAAAATGTCAGATGTAGATTAAATCAGGAAAAAATTATGGTGGAAGAACAATCCTGCAAGATGGCTAATCATCTTCCACATTATCATTGAAGCCTTACTTTATTTTTGAAAATAAAGGAAAAAATAGGAAAAACGGGGGAAAAAAGGAAAAACAGGAGAAATAAGAAAAGTTTTCAGTATGTTGATCAACAAACTGGGAAGCCAGAATAAAAAATTGATTTCTGCTACATTTTAATAAATCCCACCTACACATTCCTTTTCTCCTTTTATTGAATGTATTTGTCACCTTAGAACTGTTAAATTTTTGAACTACTTTCTTTAAATATTTAAGTCTTTTTGGATGGGAGATAAATTTCCCATTAAAAAAATTGTGTGGAAGACAATTTTGTACTTACAAAAATCTCATCAACACCAGCAAAAACCCAAAGTCTAGAATAAAACAAAACAAAACAAAACTCAAAACCCAACTTATATAAATTGAAGGAAAGCTAATCCTCAATTTGGACCATGTGCTTTGGAACCCAGGCTGTAAGTTTCAACAGGTGTCATTTTTTTGCTATGTTATTCTTTTATTTTCTTTATTCTTTTTTATTCTTTTCTTCTTTTATCTCTTTTATGATAATTTCCAAATTATTGCATTGCATGGGCAAAAATATTTTAAAAAACCCAGACAGAGCATTCTTATTGCTTTAATTGGATAAATGAAACTTAATTAATATATAGAGAGCATTCTCAGAATTAAATGTACAGAGGGAAGAAACCATTGGAAAAAAACCTGAATGTCAATAGGCAAAAATTGCTGGAATAAAACATGAGCTCAATTTCATCTTGCAGCTTGGAAAAGCTAGTTCTTCCGTGTTTTCACACTTTTTTGAGAAAACTCTACAAAATAGTTGTGTTTATGCACATATTTAGAATGGCCAGCAAAAGTGCTGGGCTACTTACGTAGAAATAAACATAAAAATAAAATTATTCAAACAAAATCTGGGAAATTTAAATGTTACAAAGTTTATACGACAATGAAATAATGTGGAAACACCTCAGGGCTTCAGGTTTATTTTCCAGTGGAAAATTGATGAAATCTTTGGACAAATTAAAATTCAACTCTGAGCCAACAGCATTGTAAGAACTTAAGATAAATCTGATAAACAACAGTTTGAAAATTTCAGTTGTACTCCTGGACTTTAATATATGATATGAACTTTTATGTGGTATTTATGATATGAACTTTTATGCGATATTTATTAAGTAGTGTTCACAAGGGATCTGATTGAAGTGATATATGGAAGATATAATTAAATATATGTTCAACAGGAGATTTAAAATAAAAAAGCCATATGATTTTTTTTTAAATTTAACTGCCATTTCTTCCTATCACAATGCAATAAGGTCCCTATTTATTAACTTAATCTATTTAAAATAAGTGGCAAAACATTCAACCAATATCATATTTAGTGATTTTTTTTTACAACAAAATGCAGTAGAATAAAATTAGGAGGTAGTAATTGGAGTTTAGGAAGGGTAGACTGAGTTTACCACTGCAGGAAAGAAGAGGTTAATCTGTGTTTACTAAAAAGTAGAGGGAGTAACATTCTTATTGTAAAGAAAGGTAGACATTCCCTGATTTGCTGTGAACCACTGAACAGCAGATTAATCTGTGTCTATCTCTTAGGAAGACTGATGGTGTTCTACTGCTCGTTAATACCAAGTTCTTTTTCATCTGAGAGTTGTCTTTGTGATGGCTCTACAACTTTCCAAGGTTACTGTATTTATGATAGATAATAATCTGCCAGTTCTGCTTCTGTTGCTTGAAGTAACAGTCTTTCTACCTTAAATTACAAATTAACGGTCATAAATATTTACTGGGGATACTTCCAACTTATAGAAGTAGACTGGGAACAGGGGATTCTTCCAAAGGTAACTTTAATTTGATAATTTGGTAACAGCAGTCGCCAAAACTGCTGGCAAATAAAAATGCAATTATTGGAGAAATAATTTCCAAATGATTGCAATAGTTTAAAAGAAAACTGAAAACAAAAAATACCTCACAAAAATCAAGCCTTGATTCTTCACATTTCTTTGTTCAGCATGTTTTAACTATTTGGTCTGTATTTCTGTTGCTGGCCACCTACAGAGTGTATTGTAGCTAAATCTGGGTTTGGCAACTATGTGATCATGAGCCAACTGAAGTTGGTAAGAAATTATTCATTACTGTCATGTCTTTTCCAAGGTAGAAAAAATATGTAGAAGTCTAGAAAGGATGAAGGGGTTATTGTATGTCTCAAACAGCAACAGGCACTTGGATATTGAGCCGACCATGGATGGTTGGTTGGTAACAATAGGCTGTGAGAGAGGACAGGATATGGCTGTAGAAGGAGCCATGCAGAAGGAGGACATAATTTCTTTGATATAAACATTCTTGTTCTGGCTCCTGGAGATAAATACAACACAGTACAGCACCAGTGCAGGAATAAGATCAAGAGGTCATGGGCTGTAGGGATCAAGGTCATCAAAGACCCCAAACCCCACTGACCCTTTCCAGAAAGGTCTGTAGCAATGGACTGCAGGATAAATTATTTGCCTAGATATCAAGAACATTATCTTCAGGACAGGGAAACCTTTCAATAAAAGGTGCCTCACCAAGCCCTGGTTCATGTGCCCCAAGACTCTGGGTATGCCATGCGCTGGACTGATGCTGGAGCCAGGAGTGGTGACCTCTTCCTTTCTTTTATCTCTCTCCTCACCTCTTTAATCCATCCCCCTCCCTGTCCCTTTCACTACCCTATGCCTTTATCCAAACCCTCTGCTGTGAACTGATTCTGAAGGTCAGGGACTACCACACCAATTTCCATGCCAAATGTCGAATTTACTCATGAAATCTTTTAAAGGTTTTGTGAATCCTTTGACTTTTGTCATTCTTTTCATCCATGAGCATCCACAAGTCTTGCCTGTTCCCTCACCCTTAAGGGTGGGGTGGCATAGATTCTAAGGTCATCTGAAAAAATGTCTGGATAGGAATATTGATCAAAAATTGTGGTTGTCCTCTGTTTCTCGGGGTCAGCCTTGATCCATGGAAGATCAAGGGGCTTTACTCATTAGAAGGCAACAATTTTCATGGGTTTCAAAATACGGTTTTCTGATCTATAACTACCAAGTTAGACTTGTTCTCCCCAGGTTTTTTTAATCTATCTATCTATCTATCTATCTATCTATCTATCTATCTATCTATCTATCTATCTATCTATCTGTCTGTCTGTCTGTCTGTCTGTCTGTCTATCTATCTATCTATCTGTCCATCTCCATCTATCCATCTATCCATTTACCTATCTATCAATTTATCCATTTATCTATCTATTTTCAGCAGTGCTGTGCCAGAATCTCTCAAACACAGTTCTCTGCTGGTCATGTGAAATACTGAAGATCATTTCAACATCCAAGTTATATATTTTATTTTTAACCAGAGGATGATAACTTTAGTTTTGGGCACAAGTAGTGACAATGGCTTTAGTTCATCTTGTTACAAGTGGATTTTGAATCTAGGACAAACTGTCTAATGGCTAGAGCTCTTATTTGTAAAATATTATATCCAGAGATTTCTTTGTCTATCCAAAAGCATATTAGTATTGAGGGACCTCTTTCAGGGTACTTCCAAGTAGTAATTTCACATAAGACATGAAGAAATTATGTTCTAAATATGCTCCACTTGTCAAAAAGACATATTTTTTATATAATTCTTAAGAACAGAATGCAAATACTAGCTGACTTATGAACCACAATTTTACTTTCAGAAAAGGGAGAGGAGTTTGATTATCAAAGTTCAGTAAGTACAACATTATTTTCTAATTGTAATATATAGCAGAAAAATGCTTGAGACTTCCACCAACGTTATTATAGTTAGCAGTTAAGGTGTTTTTACTTATTTGTTAGTGATCCACTTCAGCAAAATACAACTCCTTTCTCCCTCAATTTAAACCAGTAGTAAAATTCAGGTTTTGATGCTCAGTTTACCTTGAACTGACATTTTGCTTTCTCATTTTGCATTTTTATTTTTAAAATCTCAGCTAAACTTGAAAAAGTAAAAAAGTCTGGAATTACTTGTTAGATTTAAATTATTTATAGTGGCCTGCAGGAATATAAATGAAAACAAGGTAAGTGATAGAAGGCTAAAATCACTTAAGTGCGCTGGTTGGGCTCTTACTCCTTCCATAGACTTTATTTTTTTATTTTGTGTATTTTTGTATGCTTTTAAAAGAAACTGAAAAGAATTCATGCCCTGTGATTTATCCCCCCTATTTTGCTTAGAATATCTTTATACATAAATTATATTTGTCAATGTTATCAGAGATGCACGTCAGCATTTTGTAAAGATTTTCCTTCCATATCCACTAAAAGCAATCCACTCTTCAGCTTTGTCAAATAGGTATTTTAAAGCAGAGCTAACTGATAATCTCCCTAACAGAAGCTAAACAAACAAAAAAAGTAAATCCCTAACTTCAGATATACTGATAATGGGATGAAGTCATAGAATGTTATCATAAAGATGTTAACTAAGGCTGAATGCAAGACTTTGGAACACATGTTGCTTCCAGTAGGCTAAAAGGATTTGTGACTGTGTCAATTCTCATGGAAAAAATATCAGTTTTGTACAGGCTGAAGGTGATTCAACTATTGTTATATGAGTACTGTTAAAAATTTCACTGTTCCTGTAATTTGTAGATTTGGCCACCAAACTAAAAAACCCAAGCTCTTCATACAGACCTGTTTTTTGACACTGCTGAGAGGCAGATGTTGTAAGCTAAGGAAGCACTGTAACTGTGGGTAGTATTTTCCACATTTATTTTTCCGTTAATGACAGTTTTGTATTTAGAATAAATTTGTTTCTGCATGAACACAGCCTTCCTTCAGTGCCACAGCTTTCTCAGTTGTAATGTTTGGGATGAGTGAGCTATGGTTTTTCTGTAACATCCACTGCTGCTAGACTTCAGTTGCTTCTGTGTTTAGTAATGTATGAAATTATTCCCCTCATAGTTTATATGATTCTTAAACTTTCTGTTAATAATAAGGAATATACCTGGGCAATAGGGATCCTTCAACTGAATATCAGATTTAAGAATGATAGCTATTCTTCACTAAAAATCTTCTAGGTTTTAGAGATTTAACAAACTGAACTTGGGTGAAATTTGGGCTGCATAGAGAAACAGAGAGAAAAAAAAGAAATAAAAAGGGAATGATCGATCATTTCAAACTCTAAAACTTCCTATGCAGTTTAAATAAAATACAGCATTTTCTGGTTTTTTTTTGAAACTTTGTCTAGAACAAAAGAAAAACGTGGGGTTTCTTGAATGCAGTTTACAGATGATTCTGGACTGAGGTTCAGCAAATACAGGTGCTTTGTCTGTGCAAAGGTTATCTTGCCTAAGCTCATCTTTTCAGGGCAAAGAGGTTGTTGACATTTTTAAGAAAATCTATAGCAAGCTGAAGTCCATGAAGGAATCATAGCTTAAATTTGAAGCTGCTGGATAGCCAGAAAAAAATTCTATTTGATTTAACAAAGGACAGAAAAATATGCTAATACTAAGGCATAAGGCTTGACAAGGGGTGCTGAAATCCTTCAGCAGTTTATAATCCAAGCATGCTGCAAAAAATCAATGACTTAGTCCTAAGTGTTCAAGTCAGTGTGTATGGGTATTAGTCACATGAATCCTAGCAGTCAATAAGATTTCCATATATCTCCAAACTGTGCTTTGAGAATGCAGTTCTTATCCAGAAGTCTGAAGCTGATGGGGAAAAAAAATTCCTCTTGATTTCACCACAAAGTGAAGAGGCCATTTGTGAAGAGCATATCTTTTCCAGGCGGCACCCCTGAAAAATCCATTTAGGACAGCCATGCAGGCATTTTAGCAAGGAAAGAAGGATTAGAGAGTTAAAAAATGAAGAGACGGGTCCTTCTTCTTGACAAACAAGGAAAAGCTTTGTAGATTAAAATGTGATTGCTCAGCCAATGCAAAAGTAGTAATGAACGTTTACCAGTAACAAGTACAATATACAAGTTAATCATAATATAATAATTACTATATTTCTAAAAACTTCTTTTCTCTATTAGATATCAAGAAGAAAACTAATGATTTTAATTTATGACAATGCAACATTCCCTTATGAAAGGAAATCTCTGTTTAGGCAAATTGAATTCTGGCAGTGTGGTTTAGTTTTTTTGGTTTTGGTTTTGGTGGTTTTTTCTGTTGTTTTTCTAGGGGGAAATTCCCCCCCATCCCTTTTTTCTCCTGTAAAAACCCTACAAAACAAAACTCAAGAGAACCCCAAAACACACCATCCCCCATCCCCACCTCCCCCAGATTTATGTGAAAATACTTTATTCTTACAGGTGTTGAATGGGTTTTGATTCCATTTACAGAATGGCAGATTTTCATAGCTCAGTACTGCCAGTTGCCATTCCTTGGTAGTGTTAGTAGGAAGGTAGTGTATGTGAAGGATGCTTCTGTAAATATTATTCAGGGAAGCTGACAAGACAAAACATTTGCCATGCTTCTGTGCTTGTCCTGCATATATCATGATTGCAACTGACCCCAGTTCTGTAGATTTGCAATTCCTAAGTCAGTGTGCAGAAATAAAAATCAAAATTGGCTGCCCAATCACGGAACACCTGAGCATGTAATTTAGCAAACCTGGCTGATTTATTTTTCATTGATCAATTATTTCCCTACTAAACATCACCAGGATTGTTCAATAAATTGAATTCAACATCATCAATATAAAGGTTAGAGTTTTCTCCACCAGCATTTGTAACCCTTGTGGATTTTATTCCTTCTAACTGAAGCAGGTACAGATTCCATTAAAATAGCAAGAAGCAATTTGAAAGCTAGGGACACTCTCAGTGAGTGCTTATTGGTAACAATGAACAAATTCTCAAATAAGAGTAAATATTCACCACTAGACATGTATTAGGATCCATTTAGAAAGTCACATTTAAGGTCACAGGGAAAACAAAAAAAAAAATACTGTGAACCTTATAAAAAGGTGTAGACAGATGTTTCTTTTGCTGAGAAATATCTAAAGGAGTTTGTCTCCTGATACCTTTTTGTAATCTAAAATTAGGAAAGAGGAATCATGTCTTCTTCCTAAGGTGGTGTTTCAGAGCACTGCTGTCCTTGCAGCAACCATCTCAAAATTCTGTTATGGAAAGCAGCACAAAGTGTAAGTAAATGCATGCCCTCTGTTACTTCTCAGCTTTGCTTTGCCTGCTTTGTCTCTTCTGGAAGGAAAGGCCGTGAAACTCTCTCACCTCTAAACGAAATTAGGCCTCTAAATATGCACATTTATTGTTTATAATGGAAGCTGCTGTACAGAAAATAAGTGTGTTTGTTGGGCTCTGAAAGATGCTGCCATGATGGTTTACAAGCACAAACTCAAGATTCTGCTGCGCTTTCAGTTTGTATTAATTAGGAATTCAGATTTACAGGAGAAAGTAAAGATCCATTTCCACTAACATTTAGTACCAGTCATGTCTCTTGGGCAATAGCTGTTGTTACTTGCTTTATGTACATATTGTTGTGTTTTGCTATGGGACATTTTTCTTCATTTGTACACTTTGAAGCTAATTCTCTCTACAATTCTCATGGTAATCCATCAGCTTTCCACCTATACATGGAGCAGTATCTTATCTTTTAAGCAGCTAGATCCTTTACACATCTCACATTTCTTGTAGATATACTTTTCCAAGTGTATTAAATGCCACAATAGTGAGCAACCACTTAAAGGTCTTTTAAAGTATTTTGTGTTCCATTTCTGTTTAGATTTTTGAGTTAGATAATTAGGAATGATAGAATATCTGTGTGGCATTGAACAGAGAATTTTGCAGTGATCATTTCCCTGTGTGCATTCTTTACCGTTTGTAATTCTTTAAACACAAAGCACAGCAAAAAGAGATCTTTGCTTGGAAGGATTGGGGCAGGGCATGGGAGCACATTTATATACCTGCACCCTAAAGAGAGTTTTTTTAGACACAATGGAATGAACATGCCCAGAGCAAGCGTGAAAGAGCACAGTAAGAGCATGCAAGTAGAACTGGGAAGACAAAGGCAGGAATTATCTATCCTGCAAACCTTTGTGTATTCTCTAGTTTAGATTGTGGTGGTTGTCTTGTGTGAACATCCAGGCAAGAATGTGCTGAAATACCAATTCACTGAGAGAGTAAATTTGGAGAAGAGTAGGAGATGGGAGAAGAGCCCATCATGTTATTGATTCTGTTATTTGCTCAGAGCTGCAGTCAGAATTTATTGCCTAAGTATCTGCTGAAGTGCATGTTGTTGTCTTCTTGTTGTTTTAGCTTGATGTTACTAAAAATGATACATAGGGAGAACTGGAAGTCACAGGAATGAATGCTGACCCTGGCATCAGTGGATACCAGCAGTCTGGGATCTCATGATTTTTGATATTTTAAGCCTGAACTGAGACCTGAATTTTAAAAAGATTTTTGTACCAAATCAAAAACCATTAGATGAGGGATAGTAACCTGCTGAATATTCACTTTATATTTCATAAAATCTTAGAATGGGTTGGGTTGGAAGGGACCTTAAAAATCACCTATTTCCAACCCTCTGCCACAGTGAGTGACACCTTCCACTAGACCAGGCTGCTCAGAGCTCCATTCCACCTGGCCTAAAACATAATTTGTTAAGAAAGAATTTTATTTTCTTAAATAACTACAGTGATTCAGTAATCATAGAAGAGCTTGTTTCCTTTATGGCTGTAAGAATGTTCTCTCTCACCTGGTTAAGTGTAATCCATTTTTTTTTGCTAGAATGCCAATCACTGAACCTTTTTTGCCACAACTGCACGTTGCATTTTGTGCTTTCTATCATGTTATTTAATGTAAGTTATCTACTTCAGGAAATGATGCTGAACATGATGGCCAGCTTATCACATTTGTATCACTCATATCCATAGATTTTTATTATCTACTAGTGATAATAAAAATCTAAACTTCCTGACAAATGTATGTTATCTCAGGAACATAAGGGATGAGAAGCTCGAGAGGAGTATGCAGAGGATTTAAGAAGTTCAGTATCTTTATACTTATCTGAAATGCTTAAACTGAGTGTAAATGTGGTTTTTGATGCAGTGCAGGTAGAAAGGCATAAATCTGTAACTAGAGCTATGTAGACCCAGTAGAATACTGTATCTGGAGTGGTGATTATTTCTACAGAAGTTACAGAAATATTCCACGTGCATGCAGTATGATTACTGGGTGAGATTTTTGGAGGTTTGCTGAAATGAGAATGAATTTACATGCTGACAGGTCAGATGGTAGATGGCTGAAGTATTATCCCACTTTGGCAGACATTCTCTTTCTTATTCTGCTGGTTCCTGGTAAGATTCTGTAATTTTAATACTACTAATGTGAATTCTTTAGAAACCATTTGCTGGAACCCAGGGCTCATGCTTAGCTTAAGGTCCCACCAAACAAGATGAAAGTGTGTTCTCCAGAATACTGTCCTAATAGTGCCATTTGTCTGCACAGTGGTGAAGTCACAATAAGAGAAATGGAACCTGTCTTGGCCACCACTAATCAGTATTTTAATACCTTCCACTGCAAGATATGAGCTACACAATTATGTTGCTCAATTCTTTAAAGAGACCTATAGAGCTGGAATAGCACTCCTCTTCTTCTCCTGCATTTTTGGGTGGTATAGAGTGCTGGCAAAATAGGTGGAAGTGCCTCTCTTCTCTGTGAAATGGACTGAGAGTGAAGTGTTTCTTCTATGGTACAGGAAATGTGATTTCAGAAAGGTTTGAAATCACAGCGGAAAAAAGGGTTCTTTATATGAAATGAGTTATAGCTATAATGACATTTTTCACACTTTCTTGTGTGTTATAGGCCAATTTTAAGCACACTGAATCGAGAAACTGAAAATAAATACCTGGTGAAGCAAAAAATGTGGAGTTTCAGATTACCTTGTCATCCATGCCATAGCATTTATGGGCATGATAAGTACTTGGGGAAACATCTGAACAGGCCATGGCAGAAATCAGTTTCCTCATCTTTTCCTTAATAAATCTACACACTCTTTCTGTCAGTTAAAGATGGAATTGTGAGATTTCTTCTGCCATTTCTGAGATATTTGGAGAATCTGTTGCTATTCACATTGCAGCAGGTTAAGAAGCACAGTAGTAACTCTGATATCTTTTACTGTGAACTTTCTTCCACAAGGAGCTCCCAAATTCCATTGCAAATTCTAGTTATTATCATTACTACTGTTGTGTTCATTAATAGACATAAACATAGGCTTGTATGCTCAACCAAAGTGTCAGTGAAAGATTATAGAAGTTTTGCCATAGGGCTTTCTCCTAGGCCATGGAGGAATGTTATTTAAAATCAGGGCTTATACATTATGTTATGCCCATATGCTCTGGCTGCTCTGTGGGTTCTGCTCAGTGCTGGTGCATAGCCTCCAGTGTCAGATGCAAAATGAAACTCATGTTTGAAATCTATACCTGTCATGTTCTCATATTTTTTTTGGATCCCTGAGCACTTCAGGTAATTCCAGAGACACCTGTTGGCTAGAAATTCCTAAAAACTGCTCAGACTTTGAAAGGACTACATGGGCATATGATTTATGTACATGTCTGACTCTTGTCTTCATTAGAAGTTTTTAATTACATGATGTAAACATGGTATAAATTTGGAACTAAGTGTGTGTGGCAACTGTGAGGTAGTTTCAGAAGAAGGGTATGACAGCAAAGTGTTTATAATTTCCTTTTGTAATAGTCAGTGACTTGCATTGTTTTTTCTGGTCTTCTTCCATAACAAGATTCAAGGGTAAAAGTGGTTTTGTGCTAGCTTAAAATCTGTACAGATTTCTCTGAGCTTTTCTGACTGCTTTTCTGAAGTAGATTTCTGCACTCTGAGGGTTTTAGTAAAATACAATACTTCTTAAAGACTTCTGATACAAGGTCAAGCAGCCATGAATCAAGGCAAGAGTCAACAAAAACCTACATGGTTTTCACTCTCCTAGAGAACAAAAAAATATAGGCATTACTAGTGGACTCACAACCAACTTCTTGGTAAAATTTTCCTGGTAAAAGATATTCCAGTAGATTGGTGGGGTTTTTTTGGTTTTTTTTTTTTTTTTTTGGATTTGGACAGCTTTGAATGAACTATCCAAAAGCTTTATTACAGGTTTAGTCTCAAAAACATGGAAAATGCTGTTACTCAAATAGGCCATGTGAAGTAGAAAGGGTCTTTCCTTTTGCACTTGACATGGAACATGGGAAACCAGGTGTTAAAATCTTAATGGGAAGTAAAAAGTAAGCTTTTTTAAAAAAAAAATGTGTTTGGTATCATCAGTCACCTTGCAGTTCTCTATCCCTCTTCTTTCAGAAAGATTTCTTTAAATACTCTATGTTTTAAGCCAATATTGTAAAAGGTATTTTTGCAATTTCTATTTTTTTTTTTTTGGTAGAAAATAAAGCCTTCATTTTCTGGAGATGGAACTATACCTTTATCAAAACTTTTCAAAGCCCTGGCGAAACTCTTGTACCTTGAGACTGACATTCCTGCACATAGACTCAGTCCTATCTTAACAGTTTTTCCTGTTTTGTTCAATATTTGATTCTGCTAATTCTTTGAAATTTATGAAGTCAGATAATGCAAAAGTTACAGTGAGAAAAATAAACAAAAACAAACCCAAACTACCAATTATATTTTAGCTTCAGAAAGCTCAGTGCATTTCCTTGACCTCCCCTATTCCTTGTTTCTCAGCAGCCAGAAGTGACACTAGGCAGTAACATTGCTAATGAGCATGTATCCCAAAAGAATGTGGAACTTCAGAGTGAATCACTCCAAACATCTTTGCTAAATGTGTCACTGAGGCCAGTCTGAAAATTTTACTTAAAAACACATTCCTAGTCCCAATTTACATGTTTGTCTGGATTCACCATTAAAGACTTTAGAATAAAATACATTATTTCAGTTGTAAGGAACTTACTAGTGGTCATCCAGTCCAACTGTCTGACCAATTCAGTGCTGACCAAATGTTAACCTGTGTAGTTAAGGGCACAGTCCAAATGCCCTTAAACATTGGCCACTTCTCTGGGCAGGCTGGGCCAGTGTTTGACCACCACTTTGGTGAAGAAAAATCTCCTGATGTTCCACCTAAATCTCCTTGGTCTAGCTTTAATCTGTTCCCACGTGCCATATCACAGGAAGAAGAGCCCAAAACCTCCCTCTCTGCTTCCCCTCCTTGGGAAGCTGCAAGGAGCAAAAAGATCACCTCTCACCCTCTTTTCTCCAATCTAGACAAGCCCAGAGTCCTCAGCCACCCAGTACAGATTTTCCTCCCAGCCCTTTCATCAGTTCTGTTGCCCTTCTCTTCATTCCAGCAAAAGTGGCAAAGGGCAAAATAACTGAAATTCAGAGCAGTGTGCTGCTCATAAGAGTGCCAAAAAGGGTGCCATTCAAACCAGACCTTTGTAAGTACAGGACAACTTCAGTTGGGTAAAAAAAACCATTCAGGGAAATTATCATTTTCAAAAGTAAGTTGCCTTTTCAGAAAACCTCTATGTAGATAAGCAAATTCCTTGAGGAACCACTCCCATCTTTCTGCATGCTAGGGATATGTTCAAGAACACAGAGGCACAGACAGACACACCCCTTAGAGAGTAGTGCTGTCAAAGAGGATAGTGGGATAACATCAGTGCAAAAGTCCTGTGATTATGAATGATTTTAAGGAAGAAGAGTGATGCAAGTGATTGTTCTGAAGCCAATTAAATCATCTGACTTTTGTTATCTTTTACTATTCATCAATTTGAGCATGACTAGGTAGATAGGAGAAGCCCATGGGGTTTGAAAAACTGCACAATTCAGACTTCATTTCATTTTTCCCAGTTTATGATTATTCTTATTTCACATGAACCAAATACAAAGTCCAGGGGGAAAAAAATAAAAAAATAGTCTGCACTTTTATAACTGCAATCTATGTGACTGACTAATCCTGACAAAGATTTGGGGAAGCAATAAGGAACAGAAAAATTATCGTGTATTCTTCTGCTACACATTTCTGTGACTTATGTGCAAACAAATAACAGGGTAGTAGATGAAATAAAAATGCAATTTCAGTCATGAACTGGATAGGATTCTGTTCATGAAACATTAGAGAGATTTCTCACAGAAATTTATAATTATTATTTATGTTACTCACATAAAGTACAATAAAGAAAAAGAAAATATGTATAGCTGCAGAATTATACATGAATGACAAAACATGGCAAGTCATAATATTGCGTATATTGCCAGAGGAATAGAAAAGAAAATGAAAAGCCCACCTTAAAAAAAAAATGTGGTAAGAAAATATCTATTTGCCATTATTGTATTTGGTACTACAGGATGTGTGCATTGATAAACAAATTGTGATTAATTGGACACCCTTTGACAGTATCCATCTTAATTGTCTGTCTTTAATTTGAGGTTTCCAAAATTCAAAACTCTAAAAAATCAAATCTCCTTAAGTTCCAGTGGGCTGTCAATTAAATTTGACTGATTATGCTCACCATTATCCTATAAAAATAATCCACAATTAATTGCTGCACTGTGCAAATTGCAGCAGGACAAGAATAGTTTACAGGCTTAGGGAAATGTATGGTAATGTGCACCCATGCTCTCCAGACACCTGAATCTCAATTTTAATATTCCCAATGTCCTTCCAATGTCAGACTTAGTGATTTTTATGGGACTCATTATAGAGCATTTCTGCTGCAATTGGAAGATTCTTTAGCATGGTTCATGGCCCATACCTGCCAGATGAATTGCTATTGCATATACATGAGGAGAGAAAGAAATTCAGGCTGGCAAAGTCAGTATTCCAGATTTGCTTTGGGAATGTTTTCTCCAGGATTCTGAGGGCTCAGGGCAAGGCCTTGCTCCGAAGGCCTTCTTCAACTCTGTATGCAAACCTAGCCATTAAAACTTATTTTTTTTAGAATAAAGTAGTGTAACACCTGTTGGAATAGGATTTACAGGAATATTTAAATGAGATGATCTTGTCATATTTTTTAAGATAAATGAATGCTGACATGGAACACAAATAATAAAAAAAAGTTGGTGAACATTCAGCACTCAAGCAACAATGACATTCTGCAGAAGTAAGTGTTAGAGAAATTTCCACTGGAGATTCTAAGAAATGGGTCAAAGAACCCACATTTTTCACTAAAAATTTGGGAGAGCCAAGATGTTTAAAAAATCAAGGCCAAATTTATGGTGATACTTTTTTTTAGATGCTTCTTCATTACTGTGTCCTGGTTTAGGGCAAATTTGGGAGAGAATCCCCAAAAGGGGGCCCCTCCTGAAAGCAAACCCACACGGCTCCTCCCCCCCCCACCGGTTTGGGAAGAATTCCTAGGAGAGAGGTGGAAAGAACCTGTTTATTTAACAGGCACAGCACCCCCCAGCACACACAATGAACAAAACCAGATGATACCACTCTGTCACCACTCTGAAAAAGATGACAAATTCAGAAAGTCTCTCCTGGGCGTGGTCACTGTTTTCAGTCCCTCCGGCGCTGGGGCAGCTGCTGCAGCCTCAAGATGCAAACTCTCTCTCGGTGTTTCCCAGGTCCCAGTCTGGAGCAGGTTCAAGTTGGTCCAAAAAAGGAAAGGAGAAAAAGTCCAGGAAAAAATTTTGACTGTTTAGTTAAACTAACTAAGCAGTCAAACTGAGCAGGAGCAAAAAGCAAGAGCAAGCAGGAGCAAAGAAGAAGCCGGAGCAAGAGCAAAGTGAAAAAAGCCAGGCAAAAAGCAAAAGAAGAACTATGTACTCTCCCATCTCTGTGTCCCGCCAGCCGTGGGGGAGCAGCTGATAAGAAACCAAAACAAAACTTTCCCTCTTCAGAGCCAGTCTTGAAGGCACAGAACATGATATCCAGCATAAACAGCACACACGAATGGGAATACAGGCATCATAACGTCACCCTAGGACAAGTGTGAGTCAAAATTATTATGATTTTAAAAAGTTATCAAACATAGTTTGACATTATTGTTTGATAACACAAGCATTGTCAGAGACATGTTCTACATACCCACATAAATGTTACTAATAGCCAAGATAAAAGAAGTGTTTAAAGTTAATTTAAAAATTGCTAAGCTATGTCACTTGTTATGTAGCAATTATCATAATCATAACTGTAAAGAAATAATCTTTCTTACCCACCTGTAACCATATTTACAGTCTCTCAAATCCACCTCTACAGTCAATGAATCCTTATCACGGTCTTTTGCTTTCCTTTTCTTTTCAGTTTTTGCTAACTTGCAGCAGCATTTTTCCAAGTCAGTATTTCACAAGGAAATATCACTTAATACATGGAAGAATTTAACTGTAATTAATGAGGTGCATGATAAATCTAGACACCATTTACTTCAGGCAAACTTGGAACTAAGTTGCATGCTGAAAGAACAGAACATCTATTCCTTTATGTAAAAAAAGTAAGACATAGCTATGGTCTTAATCTCAAAAGAGGAGCTGATTTAATAGAGAATGTGTGAATATTCTCTTTAGGGCAGAGGATAATCTGTTTTCAGGATAATCAGATGGATTGTTGTGGCATTAGAGAAGTTGCCTTTTTCACTTTTCTGTTAAAAAAAAAGACCAAAAAAAAAATTATGTAATTGTGCAAATTTTCCTTTCAAAGACAATGTATCTCATTATCTTTCTGGAGCAGGAGGGGTTTAAATGCTGTGAAGAATGTTCACAACTGTCAGGCACCAGTTATGTCAAAGCCATGGTCTGTTGGTCATCTGGTAGCTAAGACGCAGAGGGAGATTTTTTGGCAACACCTCTAAGACCAGGCATTAACATGAGCACAAGGGTTACTGTAGTGTTATTGTAAATGCTTGTTTTGTGTTCATATGGACAGGTTTTGTTAGTGGGGGTGTTACAGGCTTCTGTAAGAAGCTTCTGGAAGTTTCCCCTTGTCCAGCAGAGCCAGTGCCAGCTGGATCCAGGATGGGCCCTCACTTGCCAAGGCTGAGCCCCTCAGTGATGCTGGTAATGCCTCTGGGATAACAGATATGAGAAGGAAAAATTAAAAAGTTGTTGCACAGCATTAATTGCAGACAGAGAAGAGTGGAGTGAGCCCATGTGAGAGGAGCAGCCCTGCAGCCAGCCAGGGCAGTGCAGGAGGGGCAGGAGCTGCTCCAGGCTCTGGAGCTCAGATTCCCCCACAGCCCCTGGAGCAGCCCAGGCTGAGGCAGCTGTGCCCCTGCAGCCCAGGGAGGGCACAGGGGAGCAGAGATCCAACTCAGCCCACGGAACAGACCCATGCCAGAGGAAGGGGATGCCCATAAGAGGTCTCTGAAAAGTGGGAAGTGGGAGCAGGATCCTGACAGGAACCTGCAGACTGACAGAGAGAGGAGCCCAGGCTGGAGAAGGTTTGCTGGCAGGAGTTGTGACCCCTTGGAGGACACTGCAGCAGGCTGTTCCTGAAGAACTGACCCTGTGGAGAAGAGTCCCACAGTGGAGCAGCTTGTGGGCAGCTGCTTCCCATGGGATGGACACACACTGGAGAAGTTAATGGAGAATTTCCCTACATTGGAGCAGGGGAAGGAAGGATGGACTCTGACGCTTCTCCCTGAGCAGCAGCAGCAGGAACATGTCATGCACGGACCACAATCCCCATTCCTTGTCTGCTGCTGTGGGAGGAGGGAGAGATTGGGAAGGAGGGAGAGGTGGTAGGAAGGTTCATGTTAAGATTTAGGATTTATTTGGCTGCTCATTATCCTGCTCTGATTTTTTTAGTAATACACTGAGTTCACATTCCCCAAGCTGAGTCAGTTTTGCTCATCACAGTAATCAACTTTTGATCTCTCCCTGTCCTATCTCAACTCATTAATCTTTTCTGATACTTTTTTTCCTACTTCCAGTTGAGAAGGGGAGTGACAGGCCAGACAAGGCCAACCCACCTAAATGCTCTGCTAAAATCTGAAGCAATATAATTAGAAGCTGTTGAGAAGTATCATAATATGTTTCTGAGGAACTTTCAGAAAAAAATGAAGGCATGTTGCATACAGAAGGAGAAGGACCTTTCCAGGTATGGTGGGAGAGAGGGACAGTTTATTTGAATACTATTAGAAGGTGCACATTCTAAAGTCACTTAAGTGTGAATAAAAAGCATTTCTTTTCAATCACACATGAGGACCTGAAAGATCTTTTCACAGGGGGAAAAAAACCCTTTGGATTTATATGAAATATGCCCAAAATTCTAATTAAATCCACATGGATGTAAAGGATACCACAAAAAATAGTCAAAGCAAGGATTAGACTTGCTTTGATTTTGAAAATTAAATTGTTTATCCTTCTTGCTCCAAAGATTCGAGGATAAATATAGAAAATAGAAACACAACACAGATTCAATATTTGTCAAATAAAGATATGGCAGCGGTGGTCCTAAGGTGGTGCTCAGGTAATAAAGGATTCCTGAAATCAACTTAAGGTCCTGGAAGAGCTGTATCTTTCATCTGGTGTGTATTAGGGGCTTGGCTGGTTGCCACTATTCAAGAATTCTTTACTGTTTATAGTTAATAGGAGGAACATAATTCATTTGATCTCTTTGTTGGCCTCGGTCTAACATGGTATTTGTGTGCTCCTTCCTATTAAAGATCCATTATTGTCTCAGCCTTTTGCTTTTGTTATATTGTCAAGCTCCATCCACAGCAAACAGCAACAGCAAAAGTAAGGAGAATAAATTCTGCAGCCTACCCCTCTTCATGTACTCATGCTTTGCAGGCACATCAGTATCCAGAGACTGCAAAAAGTAACAAAAACTGCCTTATAGCCAAATTCAGAATTATGTTGCTCTGCAAACTTGATCTAACATTGGTGTTCTGATCCTCAGGGTTTTTGTGGCAGAGCTCTGAACCTGATTCTATGGAAGGAAAAAGTGTCTTGTACTTGAGAGCTGAGTAGATGTGCCTACCATTTGAGGTTGCTTGTTTGTCATAAGAAATAATAATATTTTAATAAAAAATTTGTTTTCTCAACTTTTGTTTCTTACAGACAGCAAATTAAAGCTAAATACTATAATTCTCACCTCCTGGAGCCCTGGAACATCATAGCCACTAAGAAAATAGTGAAACTTTTCAACAGTGGAATGTGGGTTTGGAAATAGTGTCTCAGGATAGCATTTAAAGTCCTAAAGCGTGCTGTTTAAGTTTTATTGTCCATATCTATGTTATAATATATGAGTTTATATGTATCTATATATATTTTATTCCAGATTTAAAAATAATTAGAAGCAAAATATCTTAGCAGAGATTTGTGGACATAATAGAGTGAAATTTGGAATGTGGGTGTATTTTTTAGCATTTTAATTGCAGTTGGCAACAACATTAGTACATAATATACATTTATTATGTACAGAGAAATATGGCTCTTTATCCCAAAAATAATTTGAAAATGATTTATTTTTAGAACAATGAAAACTACATCTGATATGAAAACTGATACTAAAGCATGGAGTACAAGATTAATCTAATACAAAATATTTTCTTGAGGGGTTCTTTGTGAGATTTGACTCCAGTAAGACATATAAAGCATTTCAATACAAAGAACTGGGATTCTGATTTTTGCTTTTTTTTTTGTTTGTTTGGTTTTTGTTTTTGGTGGTTGTTTTTTTTTTTTTTTTTTTTTGGTTTTTTTTGGTTTTTTTTTTGGTTTTTTTGGTTTTTTTTTTTTTTTAATGCTAAAGCTGAGCTTGTTATGGTCAAACAATTAGTGATACAATGAAGCCTACAGTGATAGATTTTTTCAATCACGGTTAATTACCAACATTATTAAATTACTGCACTGCTTTGCTTTTCATGCTATACTGAGGTTAGATTAGCACTTTCCTTAGCACGTAAGCTTATTGATCATACAGTCTCTTTTAAGAGTAGCATCTTTAAACTGGTTAACAGACTAACTAAAGACAGAATGCAGTGTCTGCTGTAGAAGCAGATCTCAAATCAATTGCAGTGGGAGTGACAAGTGGGATATTTGTAATCTTTTACAACACAGCTCAGTAGCAACTTTCCAAATAAATGAACTTTTTTAATTGTCTAGCTCGTAATCCACTCGGCAGTGTTTAAATGAGAGAGTTTATTTCAGTTTTGTAAAAGATAGTGATGTGTTTCATACAGGTTTCCCAGTGTTTTCAGTTCTTGTTTTTACATATGAAACTAATTACTTTAAACAGATTGAATGCTGTCAAAATCAGTTGTTTGAGCAGAAATCAAGCACAGATATGCACAGAATGGCAACAGTAACTTTTAGTCAAGAGGTGGCTGCACCGTTGGTCTGACAACAGCAGTGTATACATTCATTTTTGTCTTGTTTCTTGTAAGGCATTGTTCAGCCTATTATGTAGATTTGGAGAGGTTTGGAGTAGCCTCTGTTACTCCAAAGGTTGCCAAATATTCCTCTGTTCAACATGGGAAACAACATATCCAGTGGGAGATTCAGCTAGCCAAATCCCAGAATTTTCTTGATATAACATTTTACTAATGATTTTAAAGGAACTGGCTTTGTGTTTCTTAGTATTGTTTAGCAAAATTATGCATTTAGTTCTGATTATTTTTAAGCACAACAGATTTAAGAACTAATGTACTCCCTTCAGTTCAACCTACAGAATATCAATAAACAACTTGATTTCTAGAAAAAAGAAAATCATAGTGGAAAATAATCCAGGACATTAAAAAAAGTTTAAGTTAGAGAAATTAAAATTTATTCTGTTTGGTGTTTCCCTGAAAGTGAAGTTAGAGCTAATCTTATATTTACTCAGTATACACAGTGAAGTGGAAAGCATATGAATGACTGATCACAGATGAAAGTCAAGAGCACGACGCGCGCGGGGGGGCGGGGGCTTTGTCGTTTGCTGGGTGTCGTGTGAGGTGTCGGGGGCTGGGGCGGGGGCGGGGGGGGGGCGGGGGAAGGGGCGGGGGGCGGGTTCGGGTGGTGGAGTTTCTTTTACTTGTGCGGGGTCTGGCGGGTGCGGGGGAGGGGCGGGTTCTTTCTTGTTCTTTTTCTTCTTTCTTTTTCTTGTTCATTGCATGTCTTAGTTGCTTGTCTTTTTCTTTTTCTTTTTCTCTTTTTCTTTTCGTTTCTTTTCAGTTTCTTTTCGTCTTTCTTGGCTGTCTGGTGCTGGGTAGTGTTTTCTGTTTCTTTCCTTTCTTTTTTTCGTTTTTCGTTTATGATACACCATTTTACATAAGTTCAGAGTGAAATTCTGCATCCTTAAAGTGAAGTTCAGGAAGTGATTTTCAAGTAGAAGGACTTAGTGGATGCAGGCATTATCATCATCCATAAATTTTTGAGGTAACAACCGAAATGCAAGAATGTTTTTATGGGGTTTTTTTTTAGCAGTCCAAACTGAAATTGAAAGAATCACCTTTTTTTTTTTTTCCCTAGAAACCAATATTACAAGGATGATTGAAAAAGAACAACTTAGCAGAACATTAAAAGTCAGAAATTCTGACAATCCCAGTAGATTTTGATCAGTCCCTGAGGGCATTCAAATATAGATCAGAAAATAAAATAAAAACAATGTGTCCATTATTGTTGAGTGCCTGTGTTTGTTGTGACTATATCGGGCTTGACATGCACTGGTAGTAGGTCTAAATCCATATTGTGTGAAGTCTTGAAACACTAATGTGGACAGATTTGCGACCAACACTTCAAGAAAAGCAGCAGACAGTCTTTGGGAACAGAAGAGTAGCATTAAAGGTCAATAATTGACCTGTGGAGGAGAATTCATAGACTAACTTTTCTGGTGAAAAATAGGAAAACCTGAAAGAAAAAGAAGAGACAGGAATGCTGAGAAGAACAACATTCTCCATTCTCTATACTTACAAGGTTTGTTTGATTCACTAGCCAGATATTTAAATATGTGCTTAGTATGTTCACTATGCCCTTTCATAATAGCAACAGTAAATAGGATGAAAAGTGATAATCTTATTATGTAATAAAGACATTTGGGTTTCAGAGATGTTTCTAATGGGATAGCGAGGTAATTTATTTCAGAAAGTGAGCATTTTCTCACTCTGGAAGAATTTAATGTAAGGCTAAGTAAATATGTTTCAATTTACTTGCATGGATTTGTGGCGTGGGGCAGGGATGAAAAAGATGACCTCTTCAAAGCTCTTCTAATGCTATTTATATGGTATTTCTTATCATAGTCATGCTTATTATTTTCCTTCCTAACAAAATAACTAGAAGGCATATCAATTTAAAATAAGCCTACATTCATTCTCACAGGAAACATGTTCATATGGAGCAAGGCTTTAAGATCTCTAAGATTCTCACATTCTGAATATCAGTCTTGCATTTTAAAGGGTAGAAGGCTTATCTGTGGGTATAATTAAAATTCAACAAAAATCCATAAATGGCCCAGAATCATTAGTATTTCTAGACAGTTAGGATCATAAATCATTTGTGAAACTTTATTGGAAACCCAGAGAAAAAAGCTTTTCCCTTTGAAATAGTCTAAGACATGACCTTCAATGTTTCTGTTCTGTATGGAGTTAGAGTAATCACTTGAAGGAATTTAAAAGTTAATATTGCATGAGTGCTCTCAAGAATGTGACAAACTGCCTGTATTTCTCAAACCTTTTTACAGCAGGCACAGTGTTAGTTGTGCTGTTTGACCTGGGATAACCAAAGGGGAGCTGTTTTCTGTGACAAACTTTTCTTTGACAAGACCAAAACCAAAATGCTGCTTTACTCTCTGGATTCTGAAATAGTTTCACATTTTCTGCTGTCAGTCTTGCATCTTTCCTCCTACCATTTGATTTTTCTTCGTGACACACCGATAAAACTTAGATTAAAATGTATTTCAGCAGGAGCAAGGCTGAAACATACTTGACACAAGGGACAGCAACAAGAACTTCAGAACAAAAAGCATCTATTTAGCAGCTGAGGACCCATCTTCAAAGTGTGAGGTTGTCAAGTGTCCAGTCAACTACACCATGTGTGACACAATGAATCATCCTACAGATGAGTAATTTGCGGAATAGAAAAGGGATGGGAATTATTGAAAGGAGTCAGGGTGCCTGTGGAAGGTGAATGATTGAACCACTGGGTATTTCTAGTAGGAATCTGAATTCCAAAACCACAGAGATGCTTCTGTAGTCTGTTGGACGTCCCTTAGCAACATGATTCAGAAGTGTTCAGCATACTTGAGACTGAATATATTAAACATGTTAATGTAAAATTTAGATTTAGAATTTTTCTTTTAGGTCCCCCAGCAATTACTTTATTATGCTAGCTTTTCTCAGAATTGATCAAGTTAAGCTGGTGTGCCAAATGTTTTTTTTTTTTTTTCCTCAGGAGCAGGTTGAATCAGTTCTCCAGTTCTGTGCAATGATTTCTGCATTAGCACTTTTTCTTGTCATAGCAGCAATTCAGCAATTCAATAGGTTGGCCTTATATGCCTTTTTATGAAGGATTTTTTTTCTAACATTTTCTCCCTCTGCTGTATCTAATGTGCAAACATGAGGGACAAAGATTGGTCAGTGTTTCCATAATGGTATGGACCTCCATGGGCTCATGTATATTCACTATTATCAGACAGTTCATATGCCTTTAACCCATCACTTAATGGAGCACAAATCAGTCAAGATTTGCATTTTGCTTGCTATACAAGTTTTCAAACTCATGAGCTCCCTCCCTAATGACAGGAATATTTATCCAGGTTAATTGATAAAATCTCCTCCACATAAAGTGCTCTAGGAAACAATTTCAGAACACTTACATGTTGTATTAACATCTCATTATTTTATTCAACAACCCCAGAGCAAGTGGGGATGTAGGATGAATGATGTGTGTTTCCTGATGGCATTTTCTCTAGAAAAAAGCTCATCTCTTTTAAGATACCTGCATATTCTTTTTCTTATGATCCAAGTGTCCTTATGATGTTTTCAGCCTTAACTAACAAAACATGAATTCAAACAAAGCAGTTGCTAGAGTTTCAATACCAAATGGTTTGATTGCTTGCTGTATATTACAGTGAGTTTTAATAGGAAAAAAAAAACAGCAAGGAGAGAAAAAATCAGCAGAATTGCCATAAAGTCATAAGCAATATGTAAACAGGAATAGAACTAAATTTCTTGAATAAATGATTCATTACAAGATAGTACTCCAAGCTTTTTCCCACCTTTGCACTTACTCTTTTTTTTTTTGCCTAAGGACAGCTTTCTATGAATTTACATCATGATAAATGTGTCTTTAAAGCAGTGAAGCAGAGATAAAATAGACAGTTGGAATTTGCTGTGGAATGTCACACACTGTAAAAACTCCAGTACCTCAGGTTAAATAGTTATACAGATTTAGTACAAAAAAGATTCAGTACAGTTTATTCCTGTTATCTGTAAAATATTTATATTGCTGATTTTTCCCCCTATATTAAGTAGTGTTTCAGGCCAGGTAATTTCAAATCATCTCAGTACTAATTTTTATTGGCAGCAGACTGAAAGTAAACCCTTGTACTTTACTGCTCTGGTGGGAGAAGGAAGACTAATTGATGTTATTGTAAATGGAAATAAAGCTAAATACTTCTCCTCCACTACTGAATTGAATGAAATTAGGGCAGAGGAGGCTGTTTGTCAATAGCAAGTTATGATGAAAACCAATTAGAACAAGTCCTGTGTTATAAATAGGAATGCAGTATCCCTTTTCAATCTATGGAAAACTCTCTGGAATCTCTGGATATGATATGAAATCATATCCTCCTGTCTTTAGGAGGATATGTCTGTCCTAAAAATATGTTTATTTATAAAATTTAATAACAATTAATAAATTGCTAAAATTAAATAAATATGTATGTGTCTGTAAAGTAAGTGCTTTAATTGTTCAATTCTCATCAACAAATACTTTATTCTGCTCTTTCAGACAAATAGTGCTATCAATTTTTTTCTTCCTTTTTTTTAAAGATGAAAAAGTGGCTTTCTATTTGCTAGTTTAATTCATCTTCCTGATCTAACATAATTCCATTTTGTAGCCTCTTCCACTTTACAAATTCCTTCTGCATGTTCCATGTCTAAACAAAAGAAAAAATGGACTTGATGCTTCTATATGACAAGCAGCTGGAACAGCTGGAAAAAAAAAATCTAACTAATTTTTGCCTATCATGTATACATTTCATTTGCTAATATCTTTATACATAAATATATTTTGCTTAGGTTGCCTTTTATGTCATGCCCACAGCCACTCACTTTTCTGACATTTTAATGTCAGCCAAATGCTCCTGCCAGGTATAGGAACAAAAGCTCCTCAGGAGAAGGTTGCTGTGTTGATGGGAGATTACCAGAAAAACCCAGCTGTTCTAAGCTGTGGTTTTGATATCATTACTAGTTTTATCCACTGTATCAATAATGAGCACACAAGAATGGTTTTAATGAAAATTAAATCCTATTGCGATGGGGATTAACTTACCTGTCTGTTCCTGCTGAAATTCAATATTTAGATACCATATTATTATATGTAGCATTTCCTGTTTATGTCCTACTTTATGCTCTGATGAGCAAACCCTTCTGAGTTCTGAGGTTGCCATCCAGACATAAATACAGGCACCTTTCCCTGGCACCACAGAGCTGCTCACAGAAGGGCTGGCTCAGAAGTCCCTCAGGACAGGAGCAGATCCTGACTCTGGAAGACTTCTCAGAACACAGTGACTCTGTCTCTGCCCTCTTTTGCTGCCTGGCTGAAAGCAGATCATCATACTTGGATTTCTCTCTGTTTTTCCAGGACCTGTTCACGTGAGTATTCCTTAAGGAGATGGTGATTTTAATAGTCCACTACGGAGTTAATATTACTTTGTATTTAACTTTTTTTTTCATTACAAGCTCAGTTATACTGCCCATGTTTCAAGCATCAAAAATTTTCCTCACTTTGTTGTTACTTTTCTGTTTGTTTGGTTTTTTTTTTTGGTTCTGTGGGTTTTTTTTGGTTTTTTTGGGTTTTTTTGGTTTTTTTTTTGGTTTTTTTTTTTTTTTTTTGGTTTTTTTTTTGTTGTTGTTTTTTTTGAACTGGGCTATTTTCTGTTCCATCCACTGTCTCCTAAGTTTTTAATAGGAAGAAAAATGACTATTCATGTTCTGTTCACGTCCAACACTTGAATTAATATTATCATCATATCTCTGTATCTGTTCTTTTTTAATGAAGTATTTTCTTAGCCCATTAAGTTAGCTTTCTAAAAAATATGCACCCTTCTACACCTTTTCCTCTCCTTAATTTTCTTTAAATCATGTCCTACATTAGTCTATGATTTTTTTTTTTTTCATTTCTCTCTCCATTTTTAATTCTAAGTAATAACATGTGTTTACTCTCTGTGAAATTATTGGAAGAGTGAACAGATGAAGGTGTCTGACTTCCAAAATACTTTATTAGCTGCTTCTCCTGCTTCCATTTCCATGTCTCCTTCATAGTTACCTCTGTCGTGAAAGCCCAGCACTTCCAAAGGAATACAAGTTTTGTTTTCCATTCATTTTTCAATAGATGATTTTTGGTCCCCAAAAATATCAAATAGCAGTTAAAGCTGGGCAAGTATCTTAATATTTATCATGTTCTTTAAATAGAGTAGATGTTCTGTTCTAAGAACAAAATCATAAATCAATGAAGAGATGCTGTGTCTTGCTGTAAGATTTCACTGAATAATTTCAGTGAGAGATTTCCACACAGAATGTCCTTCATCAGCTTGGTAAGATACATCACTTGATATTAGTATTAACTTTATTTAAATGTAATACATTTAAATGTAAATACATTTAAAGATAATACATTTAAATACATCTTTACACCTTTTCTGAATGAAAAAATATATCCCCTTCCCCTCAGTCCCCGTCTCCTTCAGAAATTTTATGGAGAAAAGAGGGAAACAACAAGTAAAGTTGTTGGTTTTTTTCCCTACAGTATCTGTTTTATTTCTGCAAATTATTGATGCAAGTGAACTAAAATGAGTATTGATCTGGGGACAAATCTAGTCCTAGAAAACTTCTGTGTTAGCAGCAAGCTTCATGAAGACAAAGGCTGTTAAAAGTTGTTACTTGTTTCACTTTTAATAGCATCAAGTGTAAAATTATCAGACATGATGATTATAGGATGCATATTTAACTCCAAGGTGAAAAGAAGGTTGTCTGGTTTGTTTTAAGATTTAAGTATGTACTACATAAAATAACAAGCTCCATAATTAAGAAATTTGATCCATTTTATTTTGCTGAAGTATCAGATCCATTTGTTCAATGACGCTGCAGCCCCAGAGGTACCAGACCTCCTAAGACTCACAAAACTGCTGCTGTCCAGGAAGAGAAACAGAGAACGATACAGAGCTGGGAGGGGGCAGAGACAGATTTTTATTGGAAGCTGTTAAAGTGGTTGCTATGAGACCTTCTCTAGCTAACACAGGCACAGCAGTGTGTGAGGCTGTTAAATCATAGCTCTTGCATTATACCTTCCTTTTCTGCCTTTTTTTTTTTTCCCTAACACAGCTTTTATAGTTGTTTAAGATCAGAGAAAACACCTGCCAGTTGCTTTTTCTTCCGTTTCAGTCGCTTCTGCTGCTTCGTGCAAGATGGAGCTAGAAAATGCAATGATCAGCTCCTCGAGCAGTTCTTCAGCAGGCTCCAGAGAGTACAAGGTGGTGATGCTGGGAGCAGGGGGAGTTGGCAAAAGCGGTAAGTTTCAACAACAATATTTTGGGAGAGAAGGGGTGAATTGGGAGACTAAAGTTCACCGGAGAAGGACATCATTTAATGAGGGATTTCGTTCCTCTTTCTCTTGCACATGGCTTGGATAAAAGACTATAGTTCATGGCTGGGGCAATGAGTCAGCTTAATTTGTTACAGACTGAAACGCTGCAAACCCTTTTAATTGGTTATTTGTGTAGGGCTGACCTTGGGTGTGTTTGGTGTGAGGAGGGAGCAGCCAGGCTGCTGCTGTGAGTTTAACAGCAAGTGCTTGTGTCACTCTCCCACTTGGAGAGGGCTGGTGGTTTGCTGGACAGTGTGGATGTAACTTGTTGGCCTGAGGGTCCTTGTGCTCAGGCAGAAATAAAACTAACTGCGAAGTCAGATATACAGTGCAGAGTGTGGGAGATGCCTGCAGTGGCTCTGTTTTCTTCCTCACATATTTTTTAAATTTTTTAAATTTTTAATTTTTTTTTTTTTTCCCCTGAGTGTCATAGTGGTTCAGCTGAGTTTCATCTCCTCTCTGGTCTGGACAGGTACAGCATCCCTGCCTGAGTCTCACTCCAGGCTATGAGGCAGATTTGCAGCATATTTTAATATCCCTGTCTACAGCTGGCAAGATATGCTAGTGTCTGACAATGATATCTCTTCAGAGGAGTCATTATTTTCCCTGGACAGTGTTTTCTTTTTCCCAGATATTATCAGCTTTGATTTATTCTCGCTGCAACCAGCATTCTCTGTTCTTACAAAGACTTTGCTGAACACGCAGAGTTTGTCTCAGAAGTCAGTATATTGAGCTGGCCACACAACAAGAATTTGATTACATCTTCTGGAAATTCAAAAGAACAACAGAAAGAGAAACAAAATTGCAAAAAGCAGTATGTTATAATATAATGCAACCCAGATAGATTCCAAGGAATTTTCAGGATAAATAGGTGAGACACTAAACTGTAATAACTGTGTATATCAAACAAGTTTTATTTTTATTTAAGCAATAAAATAAAGCCTAGGTGCAAAAAGTTAGAAATTATGAGAGAACATAATTTATTTCTGTATCCCTAATCTTTGTGGTTTTGTTGTACTTGGCTTCAACTTCAGTGGCACATCTTTCAGTGAAAGCTATTTCCCACCAGTACTACTTAACCAAGCAAACAGTTCTTGCACAGATGTTACTATATAATCACCACATAAAATGGGAAAGAAGAAAAAATTGGTAATCTCGGGGTAAATTTATGCAAATTCAGATTATCTTTTCCATAGGAAAGCAGGCATCCAGGATGTGCCAGCTGGAACTTTCAGTATTTTTTTCTTTATTAATGTATTTTTAGTTTATTTTTTCTTTTTTTTTTTTCCCCTGAGCATATCCAAAGGATGGAAGCAATTTCCCCCATCCCCAAACATATGTTTGTAGGAATAATGCAATTTGGAAAACTTGTTCACCACAAAGTATTACAAACTCCATTCATAAGCATGACTGAATCATAACAACCAAACTTTACACGTACATAGAGGAAATTTCTGAGTTTCCATTTACTGTTAGATAAGAGTTGAAATCACAAATTTAGTATTTGTGTGTTCAGAAAATGTTAGCTGTTGATTTAATGAGAAGAAAGCCTTTAAATCTGTAAATTAAGTAAGATATGATACATCTCCAAAGCTGAGAAACACATAATTAACGAGTGGAATTGTGTGGTCTAAAGAAACTAAGATGGGATTGGGTGGAAATTTATGAAATTCTATAGGATTATTGAAAATTTTCTCTTATTGTCATGAAAGTGAAACTCCTGCAAGGAAAAAAAAATACCCCAGCAAATAAATATTATTAAGAGTTCATAAGAAAGGAAGTGGGGAATTCAACATTTACTGTCTATAAACTTCTGATGTGTAATGGACCTGAAATATTTCAGTAGAATGTTGAAAGATAGCCAAGCTGATAGAATTCAGAGAGGGATAAAAATTAAAAATAGATGTCGTTCTGTAAATCATTAATTCATTCTGACTGTTGCAAAAACAGGATTAATTTACACAGGATTAAAAACAGAAAAAGGCCTTAATGACTACTTTCATTGTCAATATGAGCTCTGCTTTCTCCTAGTGACCTATATTCAATGTGTCCAGGAAATTATGAATTTAGCCATAAAATCGAATCAGAGGATGAAAAAAATAATAGTTCAGCTCCCAGTTTTGATTTTGAGAAATCAGTGGTACATGGTTTGATATATTGATAACATCCTGCCTTCTTTTTCCTGTCTTCTCTCTCCTTCTTTGCTTTTAAGTCATGATGAAAACAGTAACAGCCGGGGTTAAATTACTGAGTGGGAAACCTCTTTCGGATGAAAGCCTTTCCATCCCTCAATTCATTCAAACATTAAATAATTCAGGTTTGGAATTAATTTTCCACAGGAAAGAAGCTGCAAAAATGTTAGCTTTCTTTTTACCCTGCATGTATTCACTCCCAGATATCCCCTGGGCATTTTGGTCTTGTGGTTCCAGCCCTCCCCTGCTCTCTACCTGTGACACTTGTGCATGGGGTGGAATGAGGAGGAGGGGACCAAAAATGGTTGTTCTTTTGGCATTGGATTAGTCAGGCTTGTCTCTTCACTTCTGTGCTCAAAGATGGCAGACAGTCCAGGAGGACAGCCAGCATCCTTTTATTTGTCCTGTTCAGTCTGGTGTAAATTTCACAGGAATTGGTAAAAGATGAACTCTGTGTATCCCAGTCTGACACCCATCACACCCAGAGTAATAATGTGTAAACTGCAAATGGTCTGAGAATTGTTACTTAAGGGTTCTCACATTTCAAAATCAATTCTGGAAAACATGTACAAAGCTAGCTGTGAATTTTTACAGGACTTGATTTCTGTACTGTAATTATGGAGTATAGATTCCCTAGAATGAGTTATCCTTTCTAAGACTTATGAAAACAGAATTCTTTTTGTTTTCAGAGCAACATGTTGGTTTCTTACATTGTATAAGTTGTGCTCATCATCAAGAACATACAGTACAGGCTAATGCAAAGTTATGCTAGAACCAATAATTACATTGAAATTAAACTGAAGTGACTAAAGTAAATTTTGCATTGACTCTTATTCAATTATAGTCAAAATATCAAAATTATGTATTTTTAATTTTAGTTATATTTCAATTAAAAATGGGAATTTGGCGTCTGTTCTGCTCTTGTTTCATGGTAAATATCGGGCCACCTCAGTGCCACTCAAACTTACATGAAGTTACTTGACATAGAGCTCAAAGCTGAGAACC
The DNA here is from genome assembly GCF_022539315.1 of Serinus canaria. NCBI lineage: Eukaryota > Metazoa > Chordata > Aves > Passeriformes > Fringillidae > Serinus > Serinus canaria. The sequence goes on along the minus strand of NC_066343.1, from coordinate 71,851,772 downwards.
TTGGAGATTCTGGAACCCATTTTGCTTTAGAGAGCAAATACCTTTAGAGAGCAATAAAGAAGGTGCTGTCAGGGTCCTTGCCTGATGCAGATCAGACCTTGGGGGTTAGCTCTGTTTTTCAGTGTTACAAACAAAAAAACATGCACAAAAGAGCCTTTCAATCCCATTGCTGACTTATGTTTAGCAAACCATTTACACTGATAACAACACTTAACTGCAGCACATTCTGCAAAACATTAGTGATGATTAACCCAGGGCTTGCAAAGTGACTGCTAAAATGAACAAATTGATGTTCCTGTGCAACTGAATAAAATAAAAAACCTCCCTCTGATGAAAAATTATTACCTAAGCAATCTCCAAACAATGATTAGGTTGCACTGTAACCCACTTTTATGCGCATCTTCTTGGCTGAAAAAAAAATATTGTTTTAGTGTTTTCTTGGTTTTTTGTTTGATTGTTTTTTTCCTAACCCTGGTTAACAATGATTTATTTAAGGCTGAATATGATCTACAGTTATTCCAGGCAAATAAAATTACATGTTTATGCTTAGCATAGGTTTATCATAGGTGTAAATTGAATTTCTATTTAGCTGTCTTATGGAAGTTTATTTCTCAGAGAGATTGCCAGATGATCTGTTGCCACCACACAAAATTTGAAGATATTTTAAAATAATTGCCTAAAGACTTTTATAAAACTAATATATTTCCTGTTTAATTCTATATTGGAAAGTAGTTTAAAATGTGTTTTCAGGCTTCAGTCTTGAAAAGAATTTTAAAAAGTGGAAGAGAAGAAATCAAGAAAATATTCTCTCAAGGATTTTGGTGGAATACTGTGAGGAAATGTATTCTCAGACAGGGCTATCTGAAGGAGACATTCCTACCCATTGATTTCCTTGATTTTTGTTTTGTTTTGTTTGTTTTTTCCAGTGTGGCATAAAGGCTGTGTTTCTACAGATGCAGGTGACTCATCCAATTAATTTCAAGATCATGTGTACACAATAACTTCCAAAATGTGTGAAAACAATTATGTTCTCTGTGATGTGGGAACTTCACTATGAGGAATTAGATTAAATCTGCAATTTTCTTTCATTTATGTGCTCAATTGCCTTTTTTCTCTGTACCGGTTTTGCCTCTTATTCTGCCTTGATAAAGCAAATTGTGTGCCTATTATTTTCAAGCATGTCCTCATAACAAGAGTCCCCAGTAAATAGAGCACCATGGAGTTTTTGCTGGAGAGCTAGCCCACTGCAGCTGCTTGCAAACTCCCTGGAGTTAAATTAATGGATGATCCAGGTTATACTGAATAGGATGAAGGGCAAGGGAAGAGATTCCAAGTGCTGAGCTTGAAAAGCACCACTTGGACCTGCTGATGCTGTTCTTACCCCACCACTGGGCTTGGTGTCACTGGCACTCTCCAGACATTGATCAAACACCTCAGCAGCATTTTATTTTATTTTGTTTCATTTGGAAGGGGTTGGTTTTGATTCAGTTTCTGATTTTCCCCAGGAATATTCTCAGGTACAGCTGTGCTTCCCTAAATGCCTGGTAGATGAATCAAAGGAAAGGGTCAGGCCTTCTCTCATGTCCTGAGGCAAGCCAATCACCAGGATGAAGGTGTTGGATTTAGTTACTTCTCAGTATGAGTCAAGGTTAAAAAAGTTCCCTTTCAAGTGCTTGGGCATGCTGTGGATCAGAGTTAAGGCAAGCTAAATCCCTTTTTTACCCCCCAAAGTCAACACGTGTAGTTTTTTTACTGTTTTGATTTTTCCTTCTCCTCTAACTGCAAAAAAAAAATGACAATTTTTATTTAAGTGGAGAAAAAAATTGACATATTTATTAACAAAGACACAGATCTCTATGCCATCTGAAAATAACTGGTTGTTTTCTTACCATTCTCTGTCTGAAAAGCAAACAAAAAAAAAATAGTAATCCAGATTTTTATTTCCTCCAGTGTTTCAGGGAAATTATTCCACTTATTCAGATTTAAAAAGAAATAGAAAAGGAAGGATGGAAGAATTTATATCTTTTTACTAAAGGCAAACTTCCTTCTTGATAACAGTTTTGAAAGAGTAAGGGTACTGACCATTCAAAATGTCATCTAAATTCCTTTGGTCACCTCATGGTGCTGCCTACATAGCTCTGATGCAGAACTGCAGGTGTTTCAAGCAAAATAATGGTGGTGCACACTGTATTTTTTGCCATGAAAAAGCAAACAATCACCTTGTAGAGAAGAGCCACCAATGCCAGACAACCACATCCCCAGGTATTGGTGACTTCCAGTTTTCTCATAAACCAGATTAAACTCTAGAGATTGTACAAAGGCAGAGTTCCTGCTAGGTTTGTGATCACTGATTACAAAACAGTCCATGGGTTTTTGTTTCCTTCACAGGTAGATAATTGAATTTGCTTCAAGCTTGATTTTGTGTAATTCCAACTTTTAAACATATTTTCTCTTTGTTAACAACTTCGAGAAAATCTGTGATTTCTGTCAGTGCTTGTAAATAATCAAGAGTTCACACCTCGATCTTCTTTCACTGCAATACACTGAATATCTGAAACTTCACTTGCAGGACCATATTTTCCTGTTCAGAGCATCTTTTATGCTTAATTATAGAGCCCTAATATTTCCACATCAAACTTTTGAGTATGAATTCCAAAAAATTGACATGCTCTTCTATTAGTGGCATTATTAGAAGAAAGATTGCCGGGTAGTTTCCTCTGTGGTGTTATTTTTGCTCCTCAGAGAATAATGAATTCTTTTATTCAGGTGTAGTTCAGAGAGGTCACATACAGAGAAATATCTGTAGTAACTTGAAGCTATTTTCTCTTTCCCCCAGTGCAGTCACCTGTGCTATTATATCTCTCATGATGACCTAAATTCTTCATTTTCATGTGTGTTATCTTATTTGGGACCATTAATCCGAGAATTCAAATTATTCTGGACCCTTTTCTGATATTCTTCATTTATCTTCAGTGTATATGTTATCCACTTAAAAAGATTAAATACATTATTTATTAACCAATTTCCTTTGCCTATGGGCAGACCTTGTGGACAGAATTGTTTGCCTCAGGGAGATGAGTAAAAGATGTTTTCATTATTTTGGCAGTTTGCATAGTTCAATGGTTATAGGGGTGGAGGATTCAATTATGCCCTCTGTATTTAATGGGGGGGGGGGGTGGTTCTGCATGTGAGATACCAACTTAGTGCTGAGAAATCTGACTGGAGTCCTGGATTCTTCAGCATTAGAAGATGCCTGATAAATAGGACAGAGTTCAAAGAAAACCAACAGAGATGATAAAAGGAGTGACACAGTTTGATTTATGATGACAAACGGCGATGACTATATTCAAATAGCTGCTGTAGACAGTAATTCATGATTCTTTGTTGTGCAACTTGCATATGTATACAGAGATTCAATGTAAATGGATGCAGCTGTGATGTGAATGGGTTGATTTATCCAGCTTCTCCCATCATATCATCCAGATGATAAATATCTACCTGGATAAGGCAAACGAGCTGGTCACTTCCCTGCCCCTTTGGAACAGGGGACGGAGAACTCACAATATTTAAAAGTAATGAATATCAACAGAAGAACACATATATTCCAAAATTTGAGGAGGAAAGCAGCCAAAATTGCTTCATGGAGAGTAACATTGATGAAATTGCAGTTAGAACATGCATTTTTAGAGGTGTACAAGGTCTTCAAGACAAACTTCCTTTGGTCAATAAGAAGGGCACTTGCCCTTAATGATTTGCTTAAAATCAAGGTGGAGCAGATTGTGGAAGAGTCTTTGAAAGGAACAGGCTGGTGAAAGTTTTGCTAGTCAGAGTGGTTTACTTTAAGACAGAACATGTTGCAGAGATTGAACATTACAGAGCAAATATACCAGAACATTTAGAGTTTTCAAATTCTCTTACACAAGAGAAGGGCTGCTATCATCCTCGAAATTATGAGGTGTGTTAAAAATCTTCAGGACTTTTGGTTGATGTGGCACTAATAATGGAGACATCCAACAGTTTTCTTTGTGTTCAGACTGCTAAAGCAGAGCTGCTTAGGCTAGTCTCAAGATTGGATTTGTTTGTTGTGTACAAAAAGAAAGTAATTTATGTTCCTTCAAACAGAACTAAAATGTGTCCTTCTGACTATAAATGCTCCAGTAGAACTGGAAACACTCTGGAATAACACCCTGAAGCTATGGACCACGTTGTGTGTGTGTTGGGTAGTGGTGCATGGATGGAAGGCATACGGATTTGTTAGCTCACCTCCTGCTTCCATGGGTGGAAATGGAATTTAATGATTCAGGGTCTTCACCTTCACTGCCTCTATGTGAGCAATTATGTGAAGGGCCCAAGGGAATGACCTGAGGCTGAGCTGGGGAGGTTTATTTTGGATATCAGGAAAAAGTTCTTCCCCGAGCAGGTGCTTGGGCAATAACAGGTTCCCCAGGGAACGCTCACAGCACCTGACTGACAGAGATCAAAAAGCATTTGGAAAATGCTCTCAGGCATGGGCTGGGATTCTTGGAGATGGCTCTGCTGAGGGCCAAGGAATGGATTTGATAATCCTTGTAAGCCCTTTCCAAGTCAGGGTATTCTATCATTCTAAGTGATCAGTACTCACAGAAGGTTATATTAATGAGTCTGCTTTTCATGGTGTTTCATTAAGGCAGAGCTTCACTTAGAGTGAGGGTTTCAGTGACTTGAGCACCGCTCAGCTTTTCCCATTCACAGTGCTTGCCATAAAGAGAAAGAAAACCTTCCAGGCTATTCCTCAGCAACAGGAATTGGACTATCAAGGGCTCTCCTAGTTTCAGCCATGCACAAATCTGCCATTTGAAATGCCCAGACTGAAGTCTCAAACAAGGGAACAAGCACTGTTTTACGACAATGGCTGGGCACTGTCAGCATCTTTGCTGTAAACAATCTGTTGAGGCAGCCACAGGAACTGCTTCCCTTCCAAGCCGTCCCTGCTGCTGAGCCCAGCCATCTGCAGCATTTTTGGCATGTGCTATCTGCTAGAAATTGGATGAGATTAATTCCATTAGGGACACTCTTGAAAGCGCAATTAAGAATTTTTATTTTTTTTCCTTCATTTTCTGTTGCTGCTTTCATCTCTTCTCTTTCTATACTTCCCATTTTACTCCCTTCCATTCCTCTGGTAATCCTTTTCCACTTTTAATTTGTTCTTTGACTTTAATTAGTCTCCCTTAATGCCTGCAAGCCTGTCTAATTTTCTTTCCTAGAAGCTGGGAGTCTCTTCCTGCTCACACAACTCCAGTGACAGGAATTGGGTGTTACCAGAGTGCTGTGCAGGGCCCCAGCTTCAGAAGAATTGTGTTGGGAAGACACTGTTCTGCAAGCCCTAGAAATCTGCTAAAGCATTACCTGCCCACTAAGCAGTGGAGATACTGGCTAAAATCACTTTTTTTCAAAGTGGTGGGGAAAATTCAAAAGATGAGGGTGTCAATGTGTGCATGAAAGACTGTCTCAGGAGATGCCAAGCTGTGTGTTGTTGCCAAAGTCTCCAAAAAAGTTATGTTTTCAACAAACATAGTCAGGGTTTTATCTTTTCATTAAAACCCTAGAACTAAACTAGGTATTTCAGCAGTCTCAAAGGTGGCTTCACAAAGATTTATAAGTTTTAAAAATTAATTTATTGAGATTTGGCAAAGTAAGAGCTGTAATCAGCTGAGAGACTGATGCACACATTTCTTCAGTTTACACTGACTACAGTTATGAGAGGAGCTGTTGTGTAACTTCTTTCCTTGCAATCTCCTTGAAGTGCTAATGTAATTCTGTAATTCTTGTCCATTTTCACATCCCAAAATAAATGAGTCCTAGCTGAAAGTCATATTCTCTTTCAAATCCTGATTCCTTTGCCAACTTGGTTGCTCTGTCAGATTCTGTAACTCCTTCAGTAACTTTGCTGGATGACTACCTGCAGGACAGCTTGTTGTGTTACACTGAACTTTTCTCTGTTGAACAGGATCTGCAGTGTCTTAACAGAAATGTCTCTTTAGCAGCTTGCAAAATGTGTACTGTTATTTTAGATTGTAATTCAGGATGTTCAAAACAAATCCCAAGTGTTGTCAAATTCTCAGTTGTTTCAAAACAACATCTTCTTAAGTCTTCCAGAATGCCTGGCAAGCTTTAAAAATCCCACTTCTCTAAATTTTTTCTGTACTTTCTAATATAAAAATTATGTCCTCAATTTGATTAAAAAGCAGTCATTAGACATTTTTCTCCTGGTGAATAATCTTGCTTGGGCTGCCTGGTGACATGATCATTTGATCACTCATCACACACAGGATGCCAGAGCTCTGCTCTGCTGTGCAGTATCTGACACTGGGCACAGTCCAGGGATGTGTTCCTGGGCTTCATGAGGGCTCCATATGTTTGTAGATAAGCTCTAGAAACACATTATTTCTCTCCTGGGATTCGAGGAGAAAAAGAACAATCTATTACATCATACAACTCTATAATGTATAATGTATGAGGTCCAGAAACCCATGAGCTTCAGAAACCAGGTTCTTGTGCCTTTCTTCAACTTAGAGCAGTTTCAATGGATTTCCCAGAGGGAAAAAAAAAAAAAAAAAGTGAATTTTCAACATAATCTCTCTCTCTCAGTGCACATTCTGTTTACTAGCCTGTTCCTATAAAAGTGGAAGTCAAAAGCCCCATTTTTCAAACCTTTCCCAAGACACTTAAAAATTATTAAATGCCTGACATAACAAGGAGTGCATCACATAAGCTTCCTATTTTTTTTTTCTTTTTTCCCCCAGGTAACATGCTCAAAATGACAATTGGCCTCTGAATTGGCCTCTGATATTTGATGATGAGGAAGAGATTAGAAAAAAGTCAAAAGAGAAGATATAAAAGAAGCAATCCAAGCAGTTTGCATGGGAAATGCTAACAGGCATCAACAATTAAGAATAGAAAAATAGAAAAAAATAGAAACATAGAAAAGGATTCAGGAAACAGAAAACTGGAAACAGATGAGTAAAGGAATGATAAAGGAGTAAAAGGATAGAAGGCGAATGCAGAAATTTGTACTTCAAAGAACATTGATTTCAGATGCTGTCTTTCCACTGCAGTTATCCTACAAGGTGCTAATAGTCCATGGTCATATCCTATATTTGAGGCACATGCTGGTAGCCAAAATACACACAGAGGTCATGCTAGGGGATCAGTCTCCTGCCTCTGTGAGCTTCTTAACCCATGTTTCTCACTCAGTTGCTCTCTGGAGTAGGAAGCTGGAGAGGCATCATCTCAGCCGTAGACTGGCTTGGGTCTATATCTTCTGCCAGGCAACAAGCCATTGGACAAGAGAAAATGTCTTCAAGTTGTGCCAGGGGAGGTTTAGGTTGAAAACTAGAAAATATTTATTCAGAGAAAGGATGCTCAGGCATTGCAAAAGGCTGTCCAGGACAGTGGTGGATTCACATTTCTGGAAATGTTAAAAGAACTTGTGCATGTGGAGGTTAGGGACATGGTTTTGTGGTGATCCTGTCAATGCTGAGTTAATGGCTGAACTTGATGATCATAGGGAACTTTTCAAACCTCAATTTTTCTATGATTCTGTGATTCTATGTCTTCTGAGCACAGGCCTTTTTTGCTCTCCTCAGCCATGTACAAAGCTGGGTAAATCCAACATTAATATAAATTTATGGGGTGCTAGGCAAAGCAATGCTTCTCGTGTCTGGTGTTCTGACAACCATCCAGAATGGAGAGGAGTCTGTGGGTCCCAGCCTCAGAAATATGTAACACCCTGTGAAATCAGTGGGAGGCACGGCATTTATCAGGCTCTTCTGTGTTCTTTGAAGAACTAGATTCCTCCTCACACAAAAATCTCCAGCAGAATTATGAATCACAGTGATGCTAGAGGGATATCTCCTTTGGTTCTAAGAAATAAAATTCTGTTTTTCCCCAATCTGGGAAAAAAAAAAGGCAAGATGCAAAACAAATATATGTGTTTCTATATGTTTTCTTTTATCCTTTGTGGCCCAGCTCTTACCTTTGCTCTCACTCCCCAGCTTTTACTGCTCATAACAATATAAACAAACAGCTACTTCACTATAATAAATTTTGAACAAGTGGCAGTAGGAGGAAAAATCTAAACAAAATGCCAGTGACTATAAACAGATTTAAATACACATATCCCTGAAATGTGTTCATGAAAGGTTTATTTACTGTAAAGTAACACACATTTTCACTCTTTAAGGAAAATAGTTGTTAGTGTCAATGTGTTATTCAAAGAATTTATAGAAAGCTGTGCAAAACCCAGCAAGATAACTTGGGCTGATTGACAGTGACAGCATATTTAAAAAATAGGATTACTTGGTGATTGAAGGTTTGTTTTCTTTATTTTCATTTACCTAAAAATAGCTATAGATCAAATTGGCTTGCAAAGCTCTGTTTTATGTTTCTAAACCATCACTGTACGTACTGGATGAGTTTTAGTATAATAAGTTTTTAGCAATACTTAAACCAATTTTTTGTGTTGGAATACTTTAGGGTGGTGTAATTCCAATACATTTTCAAGCTTGTGCATAAAATGCATTTCTGATTGGCTGTAAGTAGGAAAAGTGTGGAAATTGAAATTTTTATTCCAGTAAATTGTTAATTTTTCCCTTTCTGACCCCAAGCATCGCAAATAAAGTTAGTAAAAATCATAGACAGTGAGTACTTTACAGGGTTGGAACACTTGGGAATATCTTTAGCACCACTGATGATAATTTAGTCTCAACAAAAAGCAGGATGTGGATTGGGAGCAAATGAGATACGCTGTAGTAGACATGATTGCTCAGGAAATGACCTAGGTAGACACAATACCAGTTTCTACTGTGATGAAAGTTTCTGAGGGAATCAAATATTTCCCTGGCTCACAGCCAAAGTCCAATGCCATGGACAAATACCATGAATAATTCTTTCCAGGTTTAGTGTATAACAAGCTGCTAAAAAATCACTAAGATGTTGGTGATAGAATTAGTTGCCTTGGATTACTAATTCCTTCCACCCACTTCTATCTCTTTTCTCCTTGCAGGGTCTCCCTTTAAGTATATGACAGAATTTATGAGAGAACTAGGAAATGTAAAATATCACCTGTTTATGTTGGTAAATGGTGTAGAGCCCATGCTATCTTTCAAAATTCCTTTTTTTTTTCCCATAAAGTTACTGTAAGTGTATTTCCTGCCAATAAAATATTTTACCAGGAAAATGGCAACATGGAAGGATTTAAATTTACATCTACTGGGAACAGGTTATTCTGTTCCCATTTTATTTTATTTATATGTCTGGTTTATTTCTGTATTTTTATTAATCTCAGGATGTTTAACATACGATGAATTTCTCACAATGGCACAGTGTTTAAAAGTTACCTATCTTCAGAACCCTCTCTAGCTAAACTGACAACCAAATACATATTTGTTTACTTAGTGGAAAACCAAGATAGGATGGGCCTTATTTGTTCTGTCAGCATCTTGCGTGTCATATCTGTTCAGCTCAGTGATTACTGTCAGGATTGTGGCATTTAAAAGAAGACCTGAAGAGAGTGGAAATGCGATTTGTGCTCTGTGCTGCCTCACACATCACAAAGAAAACTGGCAGCTTGACCTTAGCAGCAGAGCAGAAAGAATACAACTCTTTTTTTTTGTACGCTGAGAGTTCCAGCCAAATGAATGCGTCTTAATGGGGAGGGAAACAGGGAAATATTGTGCAGCTGAATTAAAAAAAACAGTGTTTATTCCTGACTGTCTCTTTGAAATTACCATAGAATGCCTTGACCCCTATTTTCTGCCCTACCCACTGAAATATCTGAATTAAAGTGGTTAAAGCAGTGCGTGGTTAAATGGGATGGAGCAGACAGAGGGAAAGATGAAGGAATTGCCCTTGTAATTTCTGTAGGATTGGAGAGAAGCATCAGAGAGTATTGTGTCCAGCTAATATTAGAACACAGTTTATAAGAGCATTGAAAAAGCAATGAACCTCAGGAGTGTTTTGTGTTTGATACATTATGGAAGAGAGCAGCTAACAGGGTTTAAATTTCTGGGCTACAGGAGAGCTTCTAAAGTTCAAAACCTAAGGATTTTTTGAAGGAATTATGGTGGATTGGTTACAACCAACATCCAAATGAAATTATGGTGGATTGATTCAGCTACTTGATCACTCCCAGTCCATACCGGAAAGAAGAAACAAAAGAGAGGAGGAAGGCAGTGCGGAAGGAAAGGAGGGACAGAAAGAAAAACCAAAAGAAAGAAAGAAAGGAAAAAAAGGATAAAGGAAAGAAGACAGAAAGGAAAAAAGGAAAGAAAGGAAGAAGGAAGAAAGGAAGAAGTAAAAAGGAGACAAGAAGAAAGAAAGAAGAATAAAGAAGAAAGAAAAGGAGAAAGAAAAGGAAATAAATACGAAACGAAAGGAGAGAAAGAAAGAATCACGACCCCAAGCACCACGAAGACGCAAGACACCAGAAAGCCCTCCGACGCACAGCAAGAACGACAGCAACACCGAAGACAGAAACGAACAGCCCGCCCGCCCCTCCCCCTCCTCCCTCCCCCCGCCCCACGCCGCCCTGTCGGCCTTACTGCCGGTCCTATGCCTTTCCCTGACTTGCCGTTCAGGGAAGGGCAGGAAGGTCACGGAAGGGACAGGGAGGAGCCTGGGATGGCCGGGCATGCCGTTCCGTCATTTCCGTCTTTCCGTGCCTTTCCTTTCCGTTCCCGGTCCCGGCCGGACCGGGCCCGGGCCCGGGCCGGGCCGGTCGGGCCCGTGCCTGGCCCCTTTCCGGACCGGCCGTTTCCTTTCCTGCCTTCCCTGTCTTCGGCCCTTTCCGGGCCTGTCCGGCCGGACCTGGGCCTCTTCCGGCCGGTGCCGTCCGGTGCCGGGACCCTGGTCACTTTCGCTTTCCTCCCGTTCCTTCCGTGCCGGGCCCGGCCTGTCCTGCCTTTGTCCTTGCCGGTGTCCGGGCGTCTCCGCTTTCCATTTCTTTCCCCGGGCCCTTTCCCTTGCCGGCCGGTCCTGTTGCCCTTCACCCTTTACCTTTCCATGCACGTTTCCCTTCCTCCTCCTCCCGCTCCTCACCTGGCCGCGCCTCCCCCGCCTGCCCTCTCCTCCCGCTCTCATCCCCGCCTCCTCCTCCCCTCTCCTCCCTCTCGCGCCCCCGCTCCTCTCCTCCCCCGCCCGCCCTCCCCGCCACGCCCCAACCGCCACGACCGTCCCGCACCCTCGCCCGCCCCGCCCCGCCCCGCCCCGCGCCCGCACCCACCTGCCCATCCCCTCCCCATCCCCTCCCCTCAAGAAAAGAAAAGAAAAAGAAAAGAAGAAAAGAAAAGAAAAAGGCTTGTTGGCTGAGACAACAGTTTATAGCTGAAGCAAAAGCTATGAATACAAGCAAATTTAAGAATTTATTTATTAATTCTCACTGCAGGTAGATTTTTAGCCAATTCCTGTAAAGCAGGCCCTTGGCTCACACAATGGCTGCTCAGGAATACACCTGCCATAACCATGAATGATCCTGCTGCTTCCTGCTTTCTTTGAGCTTTTATTCCTGAGTATAATGTCATTTGATATGAATGTCTCTCTAATCAGTCCAGATCAGCTGTCTCAGCTGTGTGTCCCCACAGGTTCTTGACTAGTCCTGCTGGAGCCACAGTGGGGAAAAGGATGTGGTGCAGAACAGTTCATCAGTGACCAAAACATTGGTCAATTATCAACACTGGTTAAGTCACAGAACCAAAGCCTGTGAAGAAAATTAACTTCACTGCAGCCTTGCCTTCAGTACAGAGAGTTATAGCATGAAAAGGTGTTAAGGAAATGTGGGAATTTTGTAGTTTGTCTCTAAAACATCATAACTAACTATATATTAGTACTGACATGCTCTTCTGTTTTGTTGAAAAGTTGGAGGTCACATCCTGTGGGAACCACCTTTATTTTTCTTCTCTTCCCTCCTTGTTTATAACTTGACTGTTTATTTTTTTTAGTCTATTTTTTTTTTTATCTTTTGTAGAAACATGATAGTTTGAGACTGACTGCTGTTGGCATGGAGGTAATTGGGCTGTGCACCTTACATACGTATGGTTTTCCTGAGGGACATCTAAAATATTCTCTGTCCAGCTGTGTTTCTGGGGAACACCACCACTGAATCCAGCTGAGTTATATGGTCAGGTGATGAGGTATTTACAGTAGTGCCTGAATTTTTTTCCTCACAGGAAGAAGTCTATGGCACAGCACTTTTTCTGCAGCTTAAATGAGGTTAGCACATTTGAGCATAATTAAATCATCATTGCCAAGTGGTGGGTCAGCAACACCAACATATTTTTGCCATTTCTAAAGTACCTGTAATTCCAAGGACACTTAAATCTGTTAGATTCTGTTCCTGGAAGGAATCTCTCAAAGCCCATAGTGACCAGTATTGCAGTCATCCTCCACAGCAGGCCTTTAATTTCAGTTTCTCTATACAGCACAGTATTTCCAGGTCAGTCTGGGAGGCCAAGCTGCTTTTGAAGCTCAGGAATGTTTAACCCAGCTGTTCTATAACAGCTGAGGAGATCTGAGCCAGCATCAACCATGTGCAGGAGCCAGACACAAAGCAGTGGGGCCAGTGGAATGGGCCAGCAGCATCCCCCTGCAGAGCTGGTGCCACGAGGGACAGATCCCTCAACAGCAGTGCTGTTGCTCTCATCATCTCTCTGACACTGGATGCAGCACTCATTGTCCAAGTAGTTTTTGGGGTTTGGTTTTTTTTTCAAGGGCTGGTCATTTTTTGGCCTTGTCAGCATTTCGGTAAATTTTAAGATCTGCTCAGTGGCAGGGAATGGTGATTCAGAACAGCAGTAGTCAGTACTGAAGAATGCAGTGAATAATGATAGTTATTAAAGACAGATGAGGTTTTGTCCCTTTCTTTCAATTAAAATAATTTAATAGACAAAAATGCCACAAAAAATATGTATAAAAATAACTCCTCCTTTTCTTCCCTATTTCATCTGATCTAATATAGTGCTTAAAACTGTGGTTTGTGGGAGTACATTTCTGCGTTGTTTCCCCTGTCACTGTCTTGGGCCACAGTTATTTTTTAAAAATGCTTATGTATGTGTTAATTTCTGTACATTAAAAAGATGGAGAAATCTCAAGTGAAGTCCTGTCTAATAGTCCCTAGACAGCCATAAATCTTTGCTGAGGTTTTAATTTTCAATTTTTCAGTTCATAAATGTTCCTGATAAATAAACTCATCCCGTACTTATAAATAAATAGAAATTTAAGTTACATCATTTGTAGCAATCAAATCCCCATATTGCAGCAGCTGGTGCTGGTTGAATTGAGAAAGCTACTGCAAACATAATTAATGAGTAAATGTAAGTATCCTTCTGGTCTAAGCTTCCCAGGTATCCTGACACTGTAGCTTGGGGCTACTTTGCTCTGGTTATCTGACGGCAAAACTTGTATTGAAAGAAAGAATCTTTACCTTGCCTGTGATTTATTTTGTCCTGTTTTGTGGTCTAGTGTCCTGTTTCTCATCTGCTCCAGTTTCTCATCAATAAAATGAGACCAGAGGTATTTGCCTTCCATTTTATGCAAGAAGGTCTCTGAACTTCAAATGCAAAATTCCTTTTTAAAGCTGTTAAATGTTACATCTTTGCAGATATTTCAGCCATGAGCTGCCATTATGTGCAGCATAAGTCCATAACTAGTTCCAGGTCACAAGTTCTTTGAACTCTACCCAGCAATGCCACCTCAATAATCAAACTAAGAGATAACCCCAAACATGAGATAAATTCTGTAAAGGTGATACAACTAGGCATAATGGCTGAAGGTAAGAGAATCTACAACATTTTCTGGTAAATTAAACAGTCTGTAAAATCAGAGTGCATCTCTTCAAACAGAACTTTGCAGGCAATACACAGGCTTAGATGAGATATTAGGCAGATATTCCTGGCTGTGAAGGGGGTGAAGCACTGGCACAGATCAGCTGTGATTGTCCTATCCCTGGAAGTGTCCAAGTCCAGGTTGGATGGGTCTGGGACAAACCTGGGATAGTGGAAGGTGCCCCTGCCCATGACAGGGGGTGGAACTTCAAGGTCTCTTCCAACGCAAACTGTTCTATGATTTTATAATACTGAAACTACTGGATTGTTGAGCAGATGTGGAGGCACAACCAGCTCCTTCTTGTCCATGTTTTGGGCAGGATCTAGCTTTGTTCCACTTCCCTAAGATTTGCTCCCAAACAGAAACTCCAGGAGACAAAATGATGGTTTGTTCCAAACGATGGTGGACTTAAATGTGGCACATTTTTTAGGCATTCAAGATCCAGGCAAATGTGGGATTTGCCAGAGAGAAGTATTCAATAAATTCTATGGGGAGAAATTTGGATACTAAAGCTGAGTAATCCAGATAATATTCTGAATCCAGATATCTGGGCTTTCTGAAGTTCATGGATTGAGGTGGGCAGTATTAGACACTCAATGCTTTTTATTGCTTGAGACAAACCTGGATTAGTGAGGAACTGGGATGTAAAACTGTCAAAGGGTAGGTAGGAATAGCCATAATTCAGCTCTGGTCAAGGGTGATTTATGTAATTGATGCCAATAGTTTTTGAAAATGATGAATTTTAGCATTCAGTAGCAGTTCCTATTAATGCAAAGTTTAACAGTGTTTCCTCCTATTTATATAGGGGACATCTGACAGAATTACTCAATTTTTTTTAATATATCTTTCTGCTATTAAAACCGCCCATAGCGGTGGTGAAAAAAATGGCTTTGTTTAAATAGAAAATTTATAGTGTACTCATCAGTGTGATGTGTATCTTGCTTGGACCTTAATCCATCCAGTGTGTGAGTTTTTTCAGTCCCTAGCCTAAAGAGCTAGTTTCTTTTAGCTTCCACAGACTGATGAATTTAACTTTGGCGTTCCGTAACACAGCAACCTTCAACATGCCCACAGGCAAAGATCCCAGTTACATCCCACTTTTATTAAAGCAAGTTAGATTTATGAATTTTTATTTTTAGCAAGGCAAGCAGTAAGCACTAGCTGTCCTACTGCAATCTTCTTTTCATATATTTTGCAAGGGAAACGATTTAGCTTCTACATATAGACAAAAAGGGGAATCAGTTATTTAGACAGTCTTAATTTTGTTTGCAGAAGGTACCCTGGAGTTTTGTAGATATTTTACAAAATAGATGTTACTGCGAATAGTTTTAGGGATCTCTTAAGAAGGAAGCAACATGGCAAAATACATCTCTGCAAGGAATATTTTTAATCTTAGAACAGCCAGGTTTCCCAGAAATGCAGGATTGAAGGCAGCTGACAGCAAGCAAGACTTTGCTTTGCTTGCATTCAGGCAGACAGTTCTTACTAGACAGTCACTTGATATTCATAGTTTCACTGAAGCAAGTTAAGTCAACAGTTTCGAAATGGCATCACCATATTTAGAGAGTTTGGTGAACGATGAGTCAGAGCTTTGTGGAGCAGACATCGCTCCTGACATCGATATCACTTTGTCTGCCGCGCTTCGCGCTTTTGCCGGCACTTGTTCTTGATTGATCTCTTGTTCTGCACCACTTGATTCATCACGGTCAGCCATCCAGGGGCATGAAAAATTCATCCCGAGACAACAAATACTTTGTAGCCTATGATATTCCTTTCCCTTGGGTTTCAAGACAATTAATTCCTCCAGAGAGCAGAAAACTTAGGGATAATAGCAATTCTGGCAGCTCTGTGGTGAGAGCAAGAGCAATTGTGCGTCTCCTTTCCCTCACACAAGAATAAAGATACAATGTTACAAATGTGAATTATCTAAATAATCAACAAGTAATTCAACTGAGTGGGTGTGCAAAGGAATTTATTTTGTTTTTTATGCTAAGTATTACTTTATACTGTGTATTAAATTTCCAGAAAGTTGTCTAGATCTATGTCAGAAGTAATTTTTTTGTAAGGAGATTTCTCTTTTTAAACTAGATATCCTATATCGATAAATAAATTCCAATATGACTTGGTGTTGCTATACCTTTATTTGTAAAATGCCTACTTGTCTGGGTCAAATTTAGTCTCTCACAAACACAATAGCCCTGTAAAGTGTACTTCTCTCTAAACTTGCAGTTTACATCAGCTTTTTCACCACAAAAAGCTTCTCCAACTAAAAGAACTGGGATAATATTCTGCCTCTAGATACGATGGAAAATCTGAAATGAAAACTGTGAAATCAGATATTATTAGGTCCAAGAGGTGAATAGAGAGCTCTTAAGTCACAGGCCAAAGTCTTATCCCCGAGATTAACTTTCCTCTTTAAGAATGGGAGTCAAATTTACAAATCATTAGACCTAGAAAATGTGATATTTGATAAATGCTGTCTGCTGCCTTTTAGGTTATTTTCTGTAAGACAAAGTGTCATCTGAAACAATGAAAGAGACAAATGAAGTGAGAACTTTGCATAAGAGACAGATTATATGTAATTTAAGATATCTAGTGGCTGACTACAGTAATTGAGTTGAATAAATTGCTTTCCTCCCCAAGCAGTGGAGTAGTCTGGTGCAATGTGTGTAAACAACTTGTGAACATGAGGTGGGATGGGCATAACTGAGGTGAGGGGACCCAAATCATGTACCTGCTTGTGCCTAGGCTCTTACCACCTCGCCCCTTGGCTTGTCTTTATCTCTGTCACCATATATTATTATTAAACAGATATCTAGTTTATATCTTTTCTATATGTATAGTCAATTTCTTTTTTCTCTTTTGTAAAAAATAAGTATTTTCTCTTTACATTTCAAATGCAGTGTCATATTACAATTCCTGTGTCACTGCAATATGGGGCATCTCTTCTTATATTATTTTGCCTAATACTAAATCTCTAATATTTCCTGAGAACTGACATAAGCCTGATGAGAGCAATTTATGGAAGACAATCTTTACAGCTGCTTTGTGTGTGTTCAGGGATGCAGCAGCTCCACTAGTGAACACTGCAGGTCAATTCCAGTCGCCCCTGACCAGTGCTGTGCTTGTAATGAGCTGCATTCCATTAAAATGTCAAAAGACATTCAGGAGAAACATGTTAGATGCAACTGGAAAATTCTTCAGGTGACTAGATTTCCAAAAGCAGAATGATATCATGTCACTCTTTTATATGTGCTAGCCTCCATGAAAGGAATTTCCTTGGCCATACCATTAAAATGGGTCTTATAGATAGAGGTTCCTATCAGATGATGTGTGTTGGAAAGTCTGCCTGTGTCTAAAAATACTCTCTCTGTCTGAATTCTGTTTCTGTCAGATCATTATTTGGTTGAGTCAATTAATTTTCAGACTGTTTTTCATGCAGCACAGGACATGGTTTGTCCTCTTGTCTGCCAGGGCTCACTGCTGGCTCATGCTGGACCTGTTTTTTTCACCAACACCCGAAGTTCCCTTTCCCAGGGCTGCTACTTGGCCACTCATCCCCAAGTTTATACTTGTGTCCAACATTACTCTGTCCCAGATGCAGGATCTGTCATTTGCTCTTGTTGAACTCCACAGAAGTGATGCTTGCCCAATGCTCCTGTCTATGTGGATCCCTTAAGAAAGTCAGCCAAGAGGGATCTTCTAAGAATTCACTTTCTATTGCTCCTCTAGACCCCATCTTGAAAGTCAGTCATAAAAATGAAATGGATTTAAGTACCAATTTGCTGAATATCTTGCTCTCCAGCAGCTATTGGACAAACCCCAGGGATTTCCCTGGCTTTTTTTCTGTATTTCTTTGTGGCCAGCTGTATCAGAACATTCAGTGCATAGCCAGACCTCAGGAGTAAACGAGGTAAAGATGAGGCCCTCTACAATGAAAGAAGCATTGGGAAAAACATCAGCATTTCTTTTTGACCCTTTTGTCACCACAAAAAGCTACTTAGCAGAAAAAGCCCCTGAAATTAGATCAGGTGTTCAACAGCTTCAATATATGGCTTTCCAGAAGGCTCCAAAGGAGAGAAATGCAAACCACCCAGCCTTTGCCAGATTCAAAGGGGATGGAACCTGTCTCGAATCCCATTTAATAGCACATCAATACAGCTGCAAGTCTCGTGGAGAAGATTACAGCAAAAGTCCCTTTATGAGAGAAATTACTACTGTCAAGCGTCTTGAAATATATAAAAATAAACTAAAGCCCAATTTTTGTTAAATATTGTACTTTTCAAAACTGATGTGCAGTTACTCCAAAGACAGCTATTTACAAAAATCAATTCAGTAATTGCAAAATAGTAAAAAACATGCTGTGCACCTGCCTTTTAATTATCCACTTGAGGATAACCGGCTGTCAAAGGAAGGTAAAAATAAACAAATTCTGGGGGTAATTTTATCCAACAATAATGTAAGGAGCCAATGATATAATACTCCATGTTAAAAAAATAAATGGAAAAGGTGACTCACTTCTTCTGGATATTCTGTGAGTGGCTGGATCAGTCTGACTGAATGTTTTATTTTCCTTTCTGGTGCTCAAGGCTGTGGTTACCACGGTCCTCCAAAGTCAGCTGAAGATAGTGGAAAGGTTTATGTTGACTTCATTGAGCTGTGAACAGAGGTGTAATCACCTCTCTGTATTTAAATGCACCAGAAGTTTTACTGTACATTCTTACACATAACTACTCCTAATCTTCCCTCAGCTCCCAGAGGTTTTTCCATGCAGTGATAAATACACAGCAGAAATGTCACAGAATTTTCCTTTCTACACTGACATGAGATAGGATTTGAATTTCTGTTTTATGTGAAATTCAATTCTCTTTGAAATGCTATTATTTTTGGTTATACAAAAGTGTTGAAGAATCTCAGATTGCTATAATTACTTTGAAACAATAAAACTAAAATTTGTCCAGTTAGAGAATACACAAACAAAATGCCAATTCAGTCACTGATAATTAATTTTGATGTCTTATGTGATGGACACCCACTTAATGTTTTCCAAAAGTTTTAAGCTCAGGTACAGAAGCCTTTTCCTACTTAAAAGGGCAGATCTCTATCTTAGCGTTCATACATCAAACAAACTTTTCACTTATTAGGGATATTTAGTGGGTGGGGAGGACAGAGCAAGTCCTGCATTTCATGCATGCAAGATCTTGCTCTTGGGTTTGGGTACAAAAATATGCAGTTCACTTGAAGGAATCACTTAAGGGTGCAGTTGTGCAGTTACTGTCTTGGGGGAAAGAGATGATCCTTGTCCAATACCTGAATCAATGGTTGCCCTTTATCAGCAAAAAGCCCTGGAAAGCCCTCTCTATTCATAGAACATAACCAATGCCAGCAATTCCATGGAGAAAAAGGAATTAAATAGGTATTTAAACAATATGTCAATGGATAAATTGAATTACATTCTAATATCTGCTTTTTTTTCTTAACCTTTCTATAAACTAACGAGCCTCATGTGTTCAAAAGAGCAATTAAAGAGCTCAGCTACAGAATAGTTTAATGACCTCCCACACTATGAGTTATTTGATATTAATTTTTTTTCTTCATCTTAATATGCAGATTTATTTAATGGAGAATAGGATTATTTACCAAAGCTCTGGGAAAATGTCTCTAGCAGCATATAAAGACAGCTGATCATATATGATACCATCTATTTTATTCTGACTTTAACATTTGATTATTTTTCATACAGTAAAATAAAAGTTAAACCATGTTAAGTATTTAAAACAATAAAATGCCTAAGCTATTTAGAGGAAACCAAACAGACTATTGTTCTAAAAGCTCTGGTCTTCTTTTGTATGAACATACACTTCTAATAATTTGCATAAAACAAAACAAAAAAAAAAAAAAAACAAACCTGAAACCACAACAACCAAAAAAGAAAATAAAAAAGAGGCAGAGGGAGGAAAGACAACTAAATTTCAGCAGTAAGGAATGGCACATGGAGAGCTCACTTCCATTTCTATGCCAGGTACACTTACATGTATTTATTTGCAATATTCTCAATTGACCCCTGTACTTTTCATACCAAGGTAAGCCAAATAAAACATGAGAAAAAAAAGGACTAACACACTTATGGTTTCTGCTGACAAGAAGCAATTTCTCATAGTTCTCCTAAGTCCTAACTTGCTTCTCTCTGTGCAGAACTGTTCTTTGGAAAACAGTTTCAAGTCACTTTACTCTGACAAAAAAAAAAGTACTAAGTTAGAATGCAAACACCTGAAGAATCTGAGTTACTGGGGAATGTCAAGGCTGTCCTAGATGAAGTGATTTAGGTTGAGTAAATTTTATGGATTTCATTTTCTGAATGTTTCTTGAGTGGTTCTTCAGTGTACACTGACTCTGAATTGTGCCTCTGACCCATTTGGAGTAAAGGAGTTGCACAAAAATGAAGAATCTCAAGAAATATTTTTCTCAGGTAGAAACAGTACCTACTGGTGAATCCTCCACTTGAGAGGTCCAAATCTAAGAACTTGAAATCAGATCAAAAATTCTTTTATTTTCAAGAGATTTTGTAATTGTTTAAAAGAGCACTGCTGCATTGCTCCATTCTTCTTCTGCATTTTCAGAGTTGACAAAGTGAGACTTATGAAAACCTTCCTGAACAGCTCTTTTGCTGAGGTATGCTGAGTTTATGAATCACCAAAGAATTTAGATTATAGGAAATTTCAAATCCAGTTACTTCAGAGAAGGTCCAGATACAGATGTTTAATCAGATATATTACAAGGAAAACTGAAAGAAAGAACCTTCACATGTTGGTAATGCATGTTTCTCCAGGGAGGTGAGGGTTTGGAGAGTTGTAATTTGGGGCACAGCAAAAGTGGCATTCAGGCCTAGATTATTTGAAAATCAAGGTGGGGACTCCTGTTTAAGTTTATACTCAAAGACTGTTTTATAGAAAAAAAGTATGAGCCTTCAGGCTGTTTCAGAAATATTCTCTCCATAGGGAAACATGTTCCTGCACACCTTGTACATATACTGGGAATTAATAATCAGGCCAAGAACTCAAAAAAAACTCCCACAACTGAAATAATAAATAATTTATTATTATTTTAATAATAGTGCTTTGATCTGATGCTCAATATAATAAACTGACGTGATTCCATAGATTTAAATTAATATGGAGTAGATCTTTTGTTAGGGAAAGGCTTCAGACAGAGCAGCAGTCATTAAAGATGATGGGATTGGTGAAACCTTCTATGTTAGATCAGCTCAGCATCTAAACTGAGGAAAAATTGAACTCTCTGTTTAAATAAAATAACTGGGCAAGTGCATATGACAGAAAGCAAATAGGCACTTCCCATACTTCAACACAATAAACGGAAATAAAATCAAGCAAGATAAACTTTAGCTTTGCTGGATGATAACCTCTTTTACAGAATATTCTATAGAGGAGTGCTTGACGGCTGATTTTTACATGAATATTTTGCCTTTGTGTTGCAAGGTAAGGGAGAAGTGTAAGCTAATCAAAGCTACATTTAACAAGCAATTATTAAAAAAAATGGAATCATTTTTTTACAAGTGAAATGGTTAGTGATAGCTATTACTGTGCTCTCAGGACCAGCCTGTCTTTCTTAAAAATGAAGCTGCTCTTTGTGAGCCAGGAGCAATCATTATTTTCTGCTGATTTCAAACCTCTGTAGGAGAGAGAATGCTTTTAACACTCCATAGAGACAGTGCAGAAGAAAAGACTTTAATTAACAAAAAAACCTACAGTTAAACTGAAACTACATTAATTGAAAGTGAGCAACCTTTGAAATATAGGGAAAACAGTAATTTCTTTTCTTATGATTTACTCAAGCTTTTATTCCTAGTCAAACATGCCATGGTCTCATTCTCATCCTTTGATTCAGGCTTATCAAAGATGCAAACGACTTCTGTAAAAATAAAGAATTTACTAATTGCCTTTCCACAATGCACTATTGTTTTTTTATTTTAACAGTTGTGGCAGAAGCTCAGACCCGCTGTAAAACTTCAATTATTCATTAGGGACTTGAAACCATTCCTTGCTTTGTTTTTTAAGGTGCAAAGAGGGTGATATTGCACTTCCCACTTGCTATTTTACCTTCTCACGGATAATTTAGCTTGCTGACAAGAATGCATTACCTTCTGGCACGAGCAAGTGGCACAGAGCTCATTAACCTAGTGACTGGTACCTGGGACCCTCTGGCCCTGACCCTAGCTGTGGACAGCTGTAAGCTCCTGGTGCCTGAGAGCAGCTCTGCAGACTGAATTCTTTGCTGCTGAAGACTTCAGTTTTGTGTTTTCAGCGTGTAGATCTATTGAAACAGTGCCTGAGCAGCATCTGTTATCTTCAGGCTCCTAAATTATTTACATGTCTTGTTAATTATGCTTTTCTTTTGAAATGTCTTGTCTTTATATGTGATGTAGAAGTGAGTACCTTTAGCTGGCAACATTTAAATGTGGTTTTAACTTTCCCAGAGTAAGTATTTATCCAGATTTGTTGTCAGCTATACCCTGTGTAACTGCAAGTCATTTGTGACAGGAATCATCACAATATTTGTTAAATGGACATATTCTACAAGAATATGAGCAATACTAGGGAACTAGATGGCATGATTTGTAATCAGCTGTCCATGAAATGAGTATAAGTATAAAATGACACTGTTCTGATCTTGAATTCTTCCGACATTTTTTCCAAACAGAATAATAATATGAATGCATAATTCTAAATATTTCCTGAATAGACAATACAGATCCAGATATCTGCCACATCATATCCCAAAACTGCCAATGAATCTTCAGGAATTGAGGTTGTCTTAGCCAATAGGTTTGTTGCTATAAAATCATCTGTGATCATAAAATCACAGAACCACAGAATGACCTGGGTTGGAAGAGAACTTAAAGATCATGCATGTCCAACTTCCCTGCCATGGGTAGGGACACCTTCCACTAGACCAGGGTGCTCTCTTTGGTCATATTTCTTACAGTGAAGACTCTTAACATACATTAACAATAAAAAAAAAAATGCTACTCACTTTCTTGTAGGAAAGAAAGCAAAATGAAGGTATATCAAAAAAACTTTTCTGTTGGTTATGCAGCTCTCAAACAAAATATGCTGTTTATCTTCATAGTAGACTTTTAGGAATGAACTGGGAAAAATCTAACAATAGTCTTTAAATTATCTTTTAACTCTTACATGTGCACTCAATAGCAAATATATATATTTATTTAAAATAAAATGTGCCTTTTGCAAATGTTCTTTGCAGGCTAATTTTTGAAAGACATGTACATTGTCAAAATTGTGTGATATTGCAGATGAGTCAAAATCTCCCTGTTTTGAGTCATTTAACCTCTAATCCTCATAATCAGTGATGTCTGTATTGCAGAGACTGGCATTTTTTTAGGCATGTTATTATGGTTTTAGCTTCTTGTGATGTGTATGGAGGTGTTTGCTCACATTTTCAAGTCTTGGTCACTAAAACTGCAATTATCCTCAGCTTGTGTATCTCAGTGGGACTGAAGATTTTACTTCTTTGATGTTGCATACCTTGCCTTGTAATAAAAATGGTCATGCAGTTTCTAATTGCATTGCACTTTGCAACAATCAGATCAAAACCTAGAAGGAGAAGGCAGGAATAATTTCTCATGAATCTTTCACACTATTTTCTTCCTTCTGAGGAATTCTGAAGGAGCATCACTAAGCCAGACTAATAACATGCTTAGACAGGGACAGACTATAATTACTCAGTGAGGAATACCTGGGAAGAAAATAAAAAGTAAATCAGCTTACAGGGAGTAGTGTTCTTTGCTGAGCACAGAAGACATGTGTCTGTTTTGTCCACTCAGAAAGGGAAAATTCATCCATTATTGAGGAAGAGGCTGGAAAGGAATCTCAGCTGTGTGCAGCATGCTGAACAGAGCTGATATTCCCAAACCCAGATCCTGCTTTGCCTGATCTGGCAGCCAACAGCCTGATCTTATAACCTTTCCCAAACAGATCATTAGGAACAGTAACCATTATTTGTGCTGGAGTGCATTTGCATGCCATAACTCTTATTTCTTCATTTACTTCTTGCACTTCACTGTTTATGCTGGGAGAAATCTAGAGTGGCATATTTTCAGCTTGGGCACTTATCCAAGACACATGCCATCTATCTTTGCATATGCTGAGCTGCTGATACACAGGGAAAGCATTCCCTTAGTTTTAGTTTGTTTGTGAATTGCTTTATTTTCCAGTTTGGTATTGTCCTCCCAGTATGGCACGCCGTGTTCACTGTAATTCAGACGGCCCTGGGGTCCAATCACACTGATAGCACACACAGTAAAACTGACAGGCAGACAAATGCTGACCCATCAAACACAGCAAGGCCAACGATTCCAGATATGCCAATCAATTGGATCAATGTGAAATGCTTCTATATATCTTTTTTTTTTTTTTTTCACTGATTGGTGTGCTACATCACGGGAGAGTAATGATGGAGGGTGAAACGAATTTTCATTGGCATATGTCATCTTGTACTGCTATTTTAAATATTGAGGATATTTGTCAAAAGACATGCCCTGTTGTCACAGATTTTGTCATTTATTTATCACTGATGATCTTAAAGGCAAATTTGGAATTGGAACACAATTTTCACAATGAGGTTTATGGCCACGAGTTCTTGCATGTGAACTTTGATACATAAAACTCAGGGATACCCTGGATTTATGATGCATGATACAATAGGGTTTGCATTAAAAATATGTTATTTCCTCATTGTTTCCATGTGAAATTCAGCTTATTACTTAAAATTCTCTCTGTGTTGTCGTATTTTGTGGTAGTAGGCTTCCTGAAGAAGAAAGCAGGTTTAGTTTAAAAACTCTGGTTAAGAGAGGTCATCTGACAGTTTTAGAGTTATCTAATTCCTTTCCTGGACAGCAAATGTTTTTAATTAGGTATCATATAAAAATATACACATTTTCACAATCATGAAATCAGCAGGCAGTGAAAAATGTGTATTTCACTATACTCTTCATGAAGCCCACTGGAAAGCTATTCCTGGTATCTGGATGAGCACAATCCCATGTATGTTCTGCATGAGAAGTCATTCACCTGCCTCACAGCATTTAAAGATTCTGGTGTGTTCCTTGATTTGTCAGAAATCACTGGTCCAGCCATTCTACTGCAATGATAAAGTGCTGCATGGCATTGAACTGGTGAATCACAACATTGCAGAGATCTGTCTACTCTGGAGTGTGTTTCCTACCAATATTAAGTCACCCCCCTAAGTTCACTACCTGATCAAGTGGTCAATAAACCAATAATATGTCTGCATTCTTCTTTACTTGTGAATTTGTACAGCATGGTCTGCAGCATTTCTGAAGTGGTTTTACCATGAAAATTACTATACACATGTGAAATAACAGTATTGTAAACATCTACATTGCTATCACTTTAGAAATAAGAACAAAATAACATGCAGAGATATAATTTCTTAATTCAGTGAGTTCTTTATTTTAAAATGTGTTTCAGGGTTGATGAGAGCATGAATAAACTGAAGTAGGAAAAGCAATCACTCTCAGGATCATGCACCTATCTTCTATGAATGCTTCAAGAGGCACAGTGCTATCAGATCTGATGATGCCAAGTATTCTTTCCCAAATTATATCTTGTTATTTAATTCATATGTCATGCTGAGTAAAATGGCATCATTTAGTAATGGGAGCCAAGAAAAGATTTATCTACAAAATTAGTGCATGCTGCCTTGAAATGCTGCAGCAATGAAAAAAGAGAAAAACATTTAAAAGAAAAAGCATTTTAAACATCAAGTTGACCCTTCACTATACACATCTGCAAATCTTCTCCAGTTCAGTATTTAATGCTTGAAAATTATGACCTTAAAATAAAGTCTGCTATGATCTTTTCTCAGTGATTCAAAACAGTCTTGTAAATTTTCTTATGGGATGAATTCTCCACAACTCAGAGCAGATAGGCCAAACACATTCAACTATAACTGTATGCTTGAATACTACTAAAAAAATTTTCTTAAATATATGCTTGAACACTTTCATAAATAAATTATTTTGATGTTTAGCCGAATAACATCTGTACTAGAGATTCTTAGTAGGATTGTGTCTTGCCAGCATACAGAATTGATCCCAAATTCAAGCAGTTTGTACCACAGGTTTACACCAAAGTTGCTTAGGTCTGATAACTAGAGTAAAAATAATTTAAATTTTTCAGCAAGAGTCAGAGAGACAAATACCTAAAGTGTATTTTTCCCAAAGCTTCAGTTTTGTGTTGACAGCTTTTAACTCATTTTTTCCATCAAGGTTCTCTTCAGTTTTAAGAGTTTTTGTCCTTTTCATCTTAAACACATCCATTAGTGCTGGCAACAGCTGTACCTCTATGTTGAAGAAAAGAATTTGATAGAGTTAAAATTCTGTCTCATTTCATCACTATTAACTCTAAAGCCTCCATCACAACGTATGACTTCTAATTCTTTTAAATTAATGTTGGTGGTTATATATACATAATACATATATGTACACTTCCTTCATTGGTTTCTTTGGGGTTTTTTTTTGTTTTGGTTTTGGTTTTGGTTTGTTTTTTTTTTTTTGTTTGTTTCTCTTTTTCCGATTTCCTCAGATGACAAAAAGCCTCTCTTAAGATAAATATTTATAGCAAATTGTATCTAGGACAAGTCTTCCTAAATAGCTTAAATAATGGAGAAGGCTTAAAAAGTGAATGAAAGAGGAAAAAGACAAAAAAGAGAATTTAAGGCTAAACAAAATAAACAGTGGCGATATTCCAGCAGCCATTTATCTGTTGCACTTTGGTAATTTTTTGGGGTGACAATATGGGAATATTGGAAATGTTAAGAATTGAAAGAAACAAGATATATGGTTTTTACACAGGATTTTACCTATGTGAAATTCACCTAACTCAGACAAGTAAAACACAGCTGTTACATCTACTGTAATATAAAGGCCTTTACACCCACTGAAGAGAGTAGAAATTTCAAGACGTGATTCAGCAATTGTTGAATAATGTCACTATGGCATCTTTTGCTTTGAGACAGATATAAAGATTGTTATCAATTATTTTTAATATATCTGTCATATGTATATAACATATGTATGTTTATATATGTCACTGCAACAGCAGCCTCCTCCAAGTTTAAAATCTCTTCTGCCCATCTGTCTTGTACTACAAACTCAGCAGAGATTTCCAGAAAGCTTCTTGTCATTGGTGAATAAACCACAAGTTTGGTGCACCTCTTCTATTGAGAGAGGCTGAGAGCTGGGGTTCTTCAGATTCAGGAGCTGAAGACTCTGGGAATATCTTTATAGGAAAATGCTGAGAGAGAATTTTAACTGAGCCCGTAGCTAAAGGATGAGGAGTACCAGTTTGTAACAGAAAGAGTTAATTTAGAGCACTTTAAAATAATTCTTTTAGTGATGAATAAGCTGGGGCACTTTCATAGGGTGCCCAGAGCAGCTGTGGTTGTGCCATCCCTGGAAGTGTCCAAGGCCTGCTTGAACAGGGCTTGGAGCAAGCTGGGATAGTGGAAGGCAGTGTCAGGATGTGGAACTCATTGAGCTTAAAGGTCTCTTCCAACCAAAACCACTCTTTGATGCTTTGGTTCTATGAAACTTAATGGTGCACAAGCTGTGAAATCACAACTGACACTGTTTATAGTGATTACTGCCGTGAAACATCACTCAAAGAAAATAAAACATATTGGCTAAGAGGCTTTTATTTCTTGCTAGTAGCAAGCCACCCTGGCAAGTCCTGTAATTTCAGATTTTAAAAATTTCCTGATTTTCCTTTATATAATTTCCTTTGGTTGCTGACATATACAGCCATATTGGTGTCACCATTAAAACAAAGCAGAATTACAGACAACTCACCTGCACTGTGCCTGGGGCTGAAATAAAAGCGGTATGTCACTTTTCAAGACCTTAAATACTAAAATTATGTCTACTTTAAATATGAAGCGTAGTTGTCTTGAAACCTTTTTAATTAGTTCCATAAAGGACTCATGAAGTAAGACTTCAGAGCACCTCTTGTGTGAATATGAACAAATGGCAGTCTGTGGGCTATGCAGAGGATATTTCATGTCAGCAGATGGTATTTGAATGTCAGATTTACATCCTTGTGTATTAGGTGAAATTTAGGGTTAATTAATATATTCTACCCAAAACTCTATAAATATTCCAAATACAAGAATCTTTTATTTGATTTAATTCACCACATTTTCAGGTTATATATTATGCTTCACAGTAATCAACATATTTTCAATAAAAATATTGCCAGAAGCTCAAATGTTAATTTTAAATTTTCCCAGTTAATCAGGAAAAAAAAAAGCCAAAAACGTTTCTACTTGATTTAACTTGAAAAGTAATTTCATAATCTTTGACTTTTCTGATATTTTTCCTCAAACCCTGTATTTTTTTATCAGGAAATTTAATAAGTAAATTAAATTGATTGCATGTGATATATCTGCTGCCTACTTAATAGAAAAAGGGTATGTCACACAAATGATAATGGACATCTGGTTGCATTCAGTGTATAATTTGTATGTTCTACAGAATCATAAAGGAATATGTGTTTTTTCACCTGTGGTGCCTGAATAAATGTGTTTAAATATTACTTTTAGGCACACAGTATAGATTTTTGTAGCAGCACTGTCAATAAAAAGAGACAAGTTCGTGTTTTTTTTAAGTTGTGCATGAATAGATTTTCATTGTGTCCCTTTGATCCAACCTGAATGTCCCACATTAAATGAGGCTGAGAGATAGAGGTTCAAATAGGGCATTATGGCAGTGCATAAATAAATGATCCGCAGCTTAACAATATAAGTGTACATGTGTGTGTGTTTATTTTTTCATATGTTCTCTACAAACAATTATGTGCATGACTGTGTATATAATCATCATTTTTCACCCCATATTTAACATTTCTGTATGAAATGCAAAATTGGGCAGGTAAAACCATGATTTATTGTTGGAGGATGCCACTAGCTGCTTATTCAGTATTCATCATTGCATGCAGTGCAAATTCAACCTCAAGATTTATGCTAAGGAGAAACTTCAGATAATTAATGGAATGCTTAGTTTTGTCTACATTTCTCAAATTTAAAAAAAAAAAATAGAGAAAAGATAAACAACACTCCTTCTCTTTCAGTTACTTCCATGCAATGTTTCTCTCAGGTAGTTATTTTAGCAATAACTATTTCAAAAGTAGTTAAAATAAGTGAAGCTTTTAATTTGATTCTGGGAGAAACTCAAGCTGTTGTTACCCAAAGTTCCATGACAACCTTTTAGAAAGCCTGGAGCTGTGGTAAGGGGTGAATTATCTCCCACTTGTAGTCCTCCTCTTTCATCTAGATGGGTGTTATATGTGACCTGAGCATTACATTGGTAAAACGGGGGGGAAAAAACAGCTCTTCTGAAAAACTGTGAGGTAGCATTAATTCCTAGGTAAGCAGTGGAAATTCAGCTCCTTTCTGGTGTCTAGGATTCAGTTCCTTTGTGACTTCTTCAAGGCATTAAAAAAATCACAGGAAAATGTTGTTGAAATGAAGGGGAAGCGTGATGACATCATCAAATAAAACGAGTGACAAAATTCTGAATCAAATTTTATCCACAGAAGAAGCTTGAATAGACTTTTGAGCAATCAGTTTGGGTAAAGGTGAGGATCAGTGCAGGATTAGTGGTTTAATGTTTTTGTAACCCCTGAGTCAGTGCGCCCTCATCACAAGTCTATTATAATGAGACACATGAAGGTTATTACCTGAGCTCAATCTGTAAATTGTTTCTTCCCAAAAATGGCCCAGCCATTGGTGCTGGGCCAGATGGTGATTCTCAATTTTTGGCGGTGCTCTGAGCTTCAGGGTGTTGCTGTAATGTTTGTTGTGCTCAGATGGCTCATGCAACTAAATTCTAAATATTGTGTGTAAGCTGCTGCACCTGTTCTAAAGGTGAAGTTATTTGCTGCAGATTCTCCAGTCGAAAGCTAACACTTACAGGCAACTGTGACATTTGGGATGGTCATTCTGCCTAACTTGGGCACAAGCATCTGCCTTATCAAACATCTGCACCTGAGATGCTGAACTGAAACATTCACTATAGAGCTGTGGATATGACCCAAGGACCACTTTCAATTGGCTTCAGTGCTCATCAGATGGAGACCAGAAGACAGAAAACAATCTTGAAAGTCATTCAGCTCTAGGGCTGAACACAGCTGTCTCTGTGTAGGCAAAAACTAGAATTGCAGGGTCTCTCCCTAGTATAAGAATGAATTTCAGTGTGACAATAAATATTTTTATAAAAATAGGACAAAAAGGGCCATAAAGAACTCATAAAGCTGCACCAACTCACACATTGAAAGATTTGCATTTATATGTAATAGATTCATAATATTACACTACATCATGACGTTTTTGAACTTTTGACTGTTTTATGCAAACAGACCTCAAAAATTGTCAGATTTTCCCCCTTACTAAGTCAAATGTCAGCTTCAAACTGCTATGCTGTACATATTTGGACAGTACTGCATACATGGTTTGCTTAATTTTGCTGTTATTGATAGCTGGGAAATCAGACTCAAGCTCTAATTTAAAAGAACAGGTAGTGTGGCAGCAGAGATACACCCCCCTAAAATAAATAAATCCCCCACTGTAGCTTGGAATATCCTTACTTCAGCATTTCAATGGCCTAAAAGTCTTTATTCAAGAGTTTGGTCAAATCCTTCCCAGCTCCGCAAAAGTCAGGAGTTTTATCATCAAATCCAAGGAATGCAGAATTAGAACCTCCCTTTCAGAGAAATAACTTCAAAATTCCTAATGGTTATTGCTGACCCTGCTGTTCATTAAGGAAATGTGCCTTTGCTTGCTGCCCCTAAATGATTTTCTATCTGACTAATAGCAGCTTCAGCTTTTTTAGAAAAAAAAATCACTGTGGATGATAACAGGGAAGCGTGTGGGTCTATTAGGAAGGAAAATCCTGGCGGTAAAGGTGACAGCTTTATGGCGCCAGTCCCTGTGTTATTTACAGTAACTCATTTTGTATCTAGTGTTTCATATTGGGGACGCCAAGGGCTGGAGCTGTTGGTTATTTACGCCAACCCCGTCAGGGGGATGGGGGTATCTAAGGGGGTGGAAAATAGGTCTGTTGATTAGAACAGTAAATTAGGGGAAGGCAGAAAGACAGAGGAGAATAACTGGATTCCACAGACATGCATAAACATTTCTTGTTTTTTGCTACTCATGACTTGGCTTCCCTATAAACCGTGAGCCAGAAGTCTTTAAGGTAATAATAAAGCTTCCCTCCTCATCCCACTCCTTGGGTTATTTATCTCTCTGGTTTGTCAGACCTTCTGTTTGTCTGACCTTTGCTATGGTTAAAAAACAAGGAGTTGTTTAATTCAGAGTGTTGAAACTGCCAAGGAGGCAAAAATACCCTCTGTACAGCTGCATAAGCACTTGTTTTTGACCTAGGTGAAACAGAAACCCATATGTGGGAGGTAAATTCATCTTTTCCTTCCACCATATGGGATTTAGATCTTCAAAAAATGCCCTGAGGGACCACTGGTCTGCACAAACCAGTTCAGAGACCATCACAGAGCAGTCTTCCTGAGCTGTAAGTTCTCAGGGGATTTTACAAAGTTTTGGGTTTTTTTTATGATGTATTTTACCTATATTGTTCCAGCATCAATAAAAAAGGTAAAAACTTGAGAGTGTCACCTGTACCAACATATTAACCAATTACCAAGATGACATGCAAGTCTTGTAGCATATTTAGTTTCTTCAAAACTTTTGTTTCTCAAAATATTTATTTATTTCATACATAAATATTTTAAAAGTCACAAATGTATTTCACAGATTTCACTATTTATTCTTTAAATACATAGTTTTAATAATAGCGTCTCTAAATTTCTAAATCCATCCAGAATAGTTTTTGGTTAGGCTTGATTTGATTTTCAATCTTTCACCTTTCTGCTAACTTAAAATGATACTAAGAGAATTCACTGAGGACTGCTATATTTTGCAAATTAGCAGATTATACCCAATTCTGGCAATTCACACAGCATAATTTTGTCTTTAAACATACAAATAGCCTCATTGCCTCTAAAGCAAAGTAGTTGCTCCAATTTTGACTTCAAAAGCATATATTATTAGAGGTAGCAATGAACATTCCTTATGAAATTACACACTTTTGTCTTCTGATGGTAACTAGAATTTTGTTTAATTCTCTTCCATTATTTGCTCTTTTTGCGTTACTTCTGCTTTCTTGACTTTTTGTGTCTGCTTTACAGACATCTTTGACAATTTCAAAAGCATTTAAAGATCTCGCATGAAGTTATTTTTCAAAATTTATATCAGAGTAAGGAGAAAAATTTTCAAAATGCTTTTAAAGAGGTAAATTTATCACTCAGAAAATAAGGCAAATTCACATGAACAGCCACTGGTGCTGTGACCACTCTCAGCTCCTGCGGGGTGAGGCATCTAAGAAGCTACATCACTCTGATGAGAAACTGCAATGTGAAACCATTTTCTGAATGTGACTATGAAACCATTTTGTAGGTGTCTTTTCTTTTTTTCCCCCAGAAAATACTGGTGCATCTCCCTTTCTTTCTCTTTCCCTCTCTCTCACTCCCTCTCTCTCTGTATCTGTTTATCACTCTTTATATACATTTGAATCAGTTCTCTCATTATTAGAAAACTTCTGAGGAAAAATAAAATCTACTGAATGAAATAGCATATCTGAGAATAAAGAGCTCCAAAATACCACTGACAGCTCTTGCTGTTTGGTCTTTAAGTGAAATCAATCAATTTGCAATTGGCAGGAAATAATCTGAACAGGGTCCATATACTCTATATTTTCTTAGGTTCCTCCTATGCACAGATTTGAAGATCCTGTATAAGTGAAACCCTTTTTTTATGTCTTGGCTAAAGGAATTAGATGAGTTCTAGATCTGAGTGTTTATAAAAATGCTTTTCTTTGCAAGAAAATATATTTTTCAATTTATAAAATAATAAGGAGCTGGTTTTCTTTAACTAAAAAAAAAATCAAACATAAAGCTTTGTTTAATGTCTCTTCTTTCTTCCCCTCTTTATAAAAACATAATATTTTGAGCTATGAAGTCATTCATGCACCAAAGAAAAGTTATAGGTAATAAGTGTGTTCATTTGCAAAATGTAAAGGCAAATAGCCATAGCTATATGTAGATAAAAGAGAAATTTCAGCCCAAATAGAAAGGTTTGCCACTGATCTCAGAGTCACAATTTCACTCATTACAGTTCATTTTGAAGATTTTTAAATAATCCTGCTGAAAGACATTGTGGAAAGAGCATTGCAGAAGTAAAAACTTATGTGAAATGCCAGCTAATATCAATGGAGAAGCTCACAGTAATTTCTGTGAATCTTAGTTTATATCCTTCAAAACTTTTATGCAAAGTTCTCTCAAAGGAAGAGGTTCCAAGCCATGTCATGCATGCCATATAAAACTGAAGTAAAATCTCTAGTGAAAGACATACTGCAGAAGAAAATGTATTTTCACAAGAAAACGGACAGAGATTATTCATTCTGTGCTTAGGTGAGTGCTGCAGAACAAATATTCCCTGAATCAGAAACAGAGAGAAATGCAAAAAGCAGATTGTTCAATGGATTTGATTTGGCATTAAAGTTGTGGTCAGGTTATGGAATGCAGTGACCTCATAGTCAGATGTTAAAATCCAGGCTCAATATCCAGATCTTTTTTGCTTACTTCCCTTGGATTGAGTGACTCTATTTTCCAGTTATAAATACTTGTCATTCAGCCAAAGACTTTGCTGACTAAAACACTGATGACGGATGAGTCATTCTGTCGCATCTATATCACTGTACCTTTGAAAAAGACCTGATTCTCCCCTTTTCTGGTAACTGAGCTGAGTCATTTCTGAATCAGCATAGCACAATGTCCTCACACTGTTAGCATGCAGAGTACTTCAATATCAGCTTACTTCTAAATCCTTTCTTAAATATATATATATATATATATATACTTAAGGGAACATTTCCAGTGGTTGTAACTTGAATATGTGTGGGTTTTTTGTGCTTAAGGTAGTCATAAGCTTTTCAAGGTCTTAAAAAAGTTTCTCTATGGTTTTCAGCTGCCAAGTTACGATTTTTAGGGAGATGAGTTATGATACCTCTGCACCACCAAGACAAAATTTCAATGTTATAATTACTGTAGAGAATGGGAAAATATAAATCCTAGTCCTACAATTGAGCAGATGAAGTAAATATCCTGACCATGGGGTACAATTATTTTTGTTAAGGAGATCTGATTATAGAACAAATTTCCACAGTAATTAGGAAAATCCAGAAATGGCTACATATATCTGTCTTTTATGGCCTTTTATGAACAAGTCAGTTTTGATTCTAAAGATTTTTTTTCAAAAATATTTTTATTCAAAAATATTGAATAAAATATTTTCACAAATATTCAAAATATTAAAAAATATTTTTATTCATCTATCTCACCCCAATATATTGTGTTCCAAATTAATTTCTGAAATCCTGAGTAGAATTTTGCCTCTAACGTAAATGTCAAGACTTGTATAAGTACACCATGTTTGTTTGGGGAGAGTGGGAAGATTTGGAAGGTTGTTTCTGTTTGGAGTGGTCAGTTGGTGGGATGGCTGGGGTTTTTTACCTGCTGCTGGCTTTTTATGGAAAGTTCTAGGATCACCAAACAGGGCTTCTGTCAGCCATCAAGTGAAGGTGATGTATAATACCATAAACCCCTGAGACAGCTGGTTCACACCAGAATAAATGACGCCAAGGACAGAGAGTACATTACAAAATGCACAAAAGTAAGTTTAGCCCAGAAGAATGAAAGACTGAGCCTCAGCCTATTCTGGGGCCTAAGAGTTCCTGGGTCATGAGTAATCTCATTCCAGCTGTAGGGAAAAAACCCCAACCTTGTTAAGTCTTTTCACGTTGCTCATATTAAGAGATTTAACATTTCCTATTCACACTGAGGATACAAGACTGAATGGGATAATGTAGGTTTTCTCTGTGAAATTACAATCAACCCCCTAAAACTTTTTGTGTGTGTGTTTTGCTGCTTTCTGACCTTTCCGGTGGCACACTAATGCTGTAATAAATCACCTCTTTTAGTGCCTGAAGTGCTACCTTTCATCCCCAAACATTTCTGGCAACTGTGCCTGCTGTTAATATATCACCATATAATGTAGGGTGTACTTGTGTCAAGTCTTATGAATGTGCTTTTGGCAGATGTCAACTTCCAGCCAAGTTTTCACCGAGAGAGCAGGAAGAGGATGAGAGGCCTCATTTCACTTTTTTGTAGTTATTCTTTGTAGTCTTTTGAACTCTGTCACTAACTTGAATGTCTTGTGAAAAATGCTTGATCTCAAGCCCCCTGCCTCCTTTCCTCCACATAATTTCATATTGAAGGGATTGGTTAGGTTTGTTCTTAAAAATTTTATGGTTTTACTAACTTGATTTTAGATGAACAGTAAAGGAATTCATTCACAGCCAAGTCTTATGTGGCAATCCCATAAATCTCAGAGCCTCCTGCCCATGTTGGTGTTGCTTTGGTTTTCTTGCAGGTTTGGAAACTGAGGCAGAAAAGATGCTGGTGATAATCAAAGGACGGAGAGCTGGTAGCAGTGTCAAAAGCTCAAAACACCTCTCCCAGATTCACACAATCACATAAAACTTCCTCAAGACATTTTCAGTGATTGCTACGTAAAGTGAAAGTAACAGAAAGCACAAGGGTCAGTATTGCCCTTTGAGATAGACCATTATTTCCCATTGGTTTGTCTCCAAATTGCCTGCTGTTTTCTGGATCTAGAAACTCTCTTTTCCCCAATTAACTACAGCCTCTGGAGTGTTTAGATGTTAAGATAATATGTTCCTTTCCATGTCATTAAAATGTTAAAGCTACTGTTTAGAACTGTAGGATGTCTATTACGCCAATCTAAAATTCCAGGGCCAGCTTGGATGGGATTTTGAGATTCCTCATCTAGTGGGAGATGTCCTTGCCTAGAGCAGGGGGTTGGTCTTTGAAGCCCCTTTAAGCCAAATTTTTTCTCTGACTCTCTGACTATTGTTATCTTTGTGATTTTTGTTTTCCTGCATAACCTTATTCTAAGTTAAAACGCAGAAGTCCTCCTCCATCCAGAAAATCTCATTTTCCTCATTTCCAGGCTTTCTCAATAGTTTGATTTGTTTTTTGGGGAACAGTTCATATTTACCAGGCTTTTAGATTTGGGTGTGCTCATATGTGGATGCAGGGAGAATAAACTGAGGAACCTCACCCTTCTCTGATCTAACAGAAACGTTTTCAATACAATAGCAAAGACATTAAGAACTCATGTTGTGCAAGAGTTCATGTGGCACATTTGACTTTGTTGTGAAGTGTTGCCTAATTAGCTGAGAGAGAAAACATCTGAGATATGACAAGTAAAATATGTTGAGTGCAAAGTCACCTGGGCAGTGAGGAACACTTTCCCACTCATATAATGCAGATGATGTTGTATTTATCTTCACTGAGATAAATAACTCCGCTAAGAGAAATGTAAATTGAAATATGTTAGGAAATAAATTATAGAAGACAACATTCTGGGAAGAATCAAATGTTTTTGAGGAATTGAAATATTCCTTTGGATTTTAACAATATTCTGGAATCAGTTTTCTGACTAAAGATGTATCTTCAGAAATGCTTCCTTTTTTGTTAGTCTACTTCCTTCAAATATTATTTGACCACCATGATTATTAAAGAAAAAAAATGTGTAAGATATTGAAAGAAAGGATGAGAGAATTTCTGATAAAAATACATTGTTTTAGATTTTGTTTAAATTTTTATTGAGAAAGAAAGCCAGCATATTAAGCTACAGTAATAAAAAATGAAAAAATAATTATGAAAGTGATAAATAATTATCTATAATTTATGTTAATTTATAGTAGAAGGGTAAATATATGTAATTTATTACAAAATATATGACATTAGTGTTAGTAAATCAGTTTCATACTTCAAAAATGCTGATGCTATCAATCCAAATCAGTAAATTTTCCTCTATTTTAGTACAGTTTCCTGTCTCAAATTTCATCATAAATCAATTTTCTCACAGTATTTTAATTTCAGTGGAAGTTATATCAGCAGCAGGAAACAAGACCATAAATTTAATCATCAACAACACTTAGCACTCTCTACAACTGCCTTTGGAGGAGGCTGGAACCAGGTGGATGTAACAAGATAATAAGAAGAAATGGACTGAAGTTGAGCCAGAGAAGGCTTAGATTGAATATTAGGAAAAAATTTCTTTACTAAAAGCTTTGTAAAGCATTTGCACAGCCTGCCCAAGGCAGTGTTGGAGTCCTCATCCCTGGAGGATCTAAAAGCCACGAGGATGTGGCACTTGGGGACAAAGGCTGGTGGTGATCTGGGAAGTGCTGGGCAAATGGTTGGGCTTGGAAGTCCTTTCCAACCTAAAAAATTCCCTGGTTCTATAAACTTTCAAAAAGGCACCTGAATGTTTGAGAGAGGCATAAAAGGTTATAGTTCAGATGGCTATGGGCAGATAAACACCCAAAACCTGTTTAGTCAAAGGGAATTAGCTGCCAACAGTACCTGTGAATCTGGATTTTATCCTCAATTCCCTATAACTGATATATTGAGAAAACCTGGCATTGGAAAGAAAAGAATGAATAAAAACTTCATTTCCACTTCAACCCTGAATAATATTTCTGAGAGGATTTAAATGGAAGACTTGTGTCTTCCTCTTTGATGTGTCATCCATTTTCCAAACTACAGGTTTGATGTTCAGAAAGGTTGGTGCCACGTTACAGAACAGCAGCTACTCTGTCCCACTCACAAGAAAATACAGCTGCTGTCACTGCCAATTCCTCACTGCTTGATGCATGGGGTGTAATTTCACGTGGGAGGCAGCACAGGAGCTAACCACTAGTTTATGTTAGCAAACCTGCAAACCACCTCAATTTGCCACTGCCTGAAACAGGAGCAAAGCAAGCCTGGGCATCTCAAGTTATCATTACAGGGAAACATGTCAACAGCTAAAAAAAGAATGGGAGAGCAATAAATGTGGTTGTTGAGAGGGTTTTTTTTCCATTGAATGAAATGACTTTATCCTTTTTTAAAAGTGTTTTTCTCAGTGAAGTTATGATACTTAAAGCTGGTAGCAGCAAGCCAGAGCTTCCTTCTATGAAGAACGACCCTATGTTTCTCTTGTTTGCTGTATTCCTTTTGTAAAAATGAGTATTATCCATTGACTTTAATTGAAATGTGTCTATCTGCAAAGGTTCAAGATCAGTTCTATTCTTTTCTGAAATAATAGGTGAAAATTGAGTCTTTCCAGCTTTATTTAATGTGTTCTGCTTTAAAAATCACATTATCCTGGAGCCTGCTTTTAAACCTATTTATGTCATTATATTTTGGATTGCTCACTAATGGAAGGCTTAAGTTGCCATTGCATTTGCTAACTGAAGAACAGTAGAAGACACATTAAGTTTTCTCTCTGATTTTAACTTGATGGAAGAAACACGGTGGGAAAATGCACTAATGGTAGCATTTACCAGCAGTAATTTCTGTTTATTAAGGCATCTTGTCAAGTCACATAAGCTAAGCAGGGTAGGGAATGTTCAGTATTTCTGTGGGAGAATTTCTGGGAAGGGATCAGGGATACACTGTGGAGGAAATGGTTTGTAAGTGGTGGCAATCTACCTTATCATTATCGTTAATTTGTATCACATTAGGATGATGCCTCTTATGGGGGCAATAAATGCAACTCCCATCTATTTTCTTGTTTCCTTTACCACTAAATGGAATTTTTAACACAAATTTTACAACGCAGTGTGTTCTGCTTTCTGACCTGGAACTGAATCTGGGTGTAGATATTAATGGTGGTTAGAAGTCTTCAGTACTGCCATTTTTCACTTGACTGTGCTGATTCAGAAAACATGAAACTTTTTTGTCATGACAGCACTTTTCCTACACGGTGTTTTCCTACAAGTTTCTCATGTCTAGGGTGAATGTTGTGCTCATTTTCTCTGTTCATCCTTCAGTCCATGCTGGAAAACTGTAACCACTGCCTAGTATTCATCATTTTTCTACTAATGACACCTTAAAGGAAAATAATGAGATTTCATTCCTCTACAGCTAATGATTATAGGAAAGACTGGGGTGAGAACTGTTATGTGAATAGTGATTTTTATCTATTCATTCAAGACCATCCAAAACAAAAGATAGTTTTCTACCTTTTTTTTACACTCACCTTCTTCCTAATTATTTATTTTTACTCTCAGGGAACACATAGTCTCAACATAAAAGTTTCTGCATTGAGTTCTTTGTTTCATTCATTAAAAACTGACTATTTTCCAAAGAAAACGTCTGCCTTTCTCAGTTACCACCAGCTCCACCTCAACATATTTTGATTACAGTCTGCTCTTACTTTACAGTGCAAGATTTACAGTGGATTAAGAAGAGTTCCTTGTTTCTC
This sequence comes from Serinus canaria, assembly GCF_022539315.1. Lineage (NCBI taxonomy): Eukaryota > Metazoa > Chordata > Aves > Passeriformes > Fringillidae > Serinus > Serinus canaria. The sequence goes on along the minus strand of NC_066343.1, from coordinate 71,812,388 downwards.
CAGCTGCCCTAGTAACTTGATTTTCTGTGTAAAATTTGCATGGGGTTTTGTGTGTTTAATTTTCATTCTAATAATAAAAATTAAATTTAAAAGACTTTTGATTTTAAGACTATTCTTTTCCAATGACTGCTATTCTTTTCAGTGGACTTCTGCTTCTATAGATGGAAGAAACACCCACCAATTTAGCGAAAAAAAAAGGTATAAAAATCCAATGCTGTAGCAGCATGCCAGCCTATGCAGGGGATTCTGTTACAAAAAGCTTCTGTATTTTTCTAGTACACCGGAATGTGCTTAACACAGAAACAAAATTCCGCTTACCTTCATTTCAGAGCTGCTGCTCAATAAATAATACATTGTAACACCTAAAAAATTAATAATTGCAGCTCACAGATCTTGCAGCATTCACTCCTGAAACAAGTGGTAAAGCTTTTGGCCAATTCCTTAAAGGGTATGACAATGTAAAAATAACTGTATTGGGCCACAACAAAGGTGTCTTGAGACTGTTCTCCTGTCAGTGCATCTAGTCTGTAGTGGTGTTTGGGGAAGAACAGAGTAAAAGATATTAAAACTTCTGCTTAGAAATCCTCACATCCTCTGGCACTATGAAGAGAAGAGTACATTTTTGTGGGGTGAGATCTTTGAGTTTACTGCAACTAGTTTTAAAAAAGTCAAAGCTTTTGATCTAACTATGCACTTTACCATTTACTGTGTCGCGGGGCAATCATACAAATAACTATAATCAACCTACAAAAATACGGATTGCTAGAAAACTTAGTCTTTATCTCTAGGTACCTGCCCTTTACTCTTTAAATTTCATAAAGCACAATAAAAAAATCCCCTCAGCCTCCTCTTCTGCAGCTGCACAGACCCAGTGCCCTCAGCCCCTCCTTCCCCCAGGACTCTTCCACCCTCACGGCCTCCCTTGGATCCTGCCTAATAACTGGAAATCTTTCTTACATAGGAAAAGGCCCCCAAAACTGCTTACTGCTCCCCTGTGTTCAAGGGGAGGCATCCCCAGGCCAGAGCAGAGTGGGACAATCCCTCCCTTGCCCAGCTGGTGATGCTGGGCCTGATGTCCCCAGGACAGGGATGTCCCTCCTGGCTGGCAGGGCACTGCTGACTCAAGTTCCACTTGCCACTGACCAGGACCCCCAGGTCCCCTTCCATGGCACCGTCTTCCAGGATCTCATCCCCCACTCTGTCTGCACATCCAGGGTTTACCCACCCCAGGTGCAGAACCCATAATTTGCCCTTAATGAGCCTCACTTGATTGGTGTCTGTTAATTAAAATTCAATGGGTAGAGGAATAACTGAAAATGATGACTCATCTAACATGCTAATCTAAAAATGCATAGCTAATTATTGGGATGCTTGTAATTTTTCCAAGCTAACAAAATAGAAATAAACATTACAATCTTCAGGTAAGAACTTTTGCAAAGCCAGTACATTTTAGAAGACGACTCCCAAGATCTTGTGGGTTAGAAACCATCAGACAGACCAGAACTGATCAAAGGCTTTAGTATTTCAGAAATAAAATAGCAGAAATATAGTTCTTGCCTAGTTTTTAAAATAGTTTAATTTTGATAAAATATAATTAGTATCTATTTATTAGTAATCAAATTCTTTATAAAAATAATAAAATAAGATATGTCCAACTTGCCCTGATTATATTTTAGAAAGTTTTTAATGTTCCATATAGACAGGGGCAATGTTGCATGTTAAATTTTTAAATAAAACATATTTATTTCCTCTTTTTCCATGACATTGTCTCTTATTATGGTGCATTATTTGTTTTTAGACTCTGTGCTTTCTTTGACACCTTCTCTATTCTAATAATATCTATGTGCTCTCTCCTTTTTTCATGAACTTCATAAAGTAATCCTCAAGTCCACCCACTTTACCACATTATGTTTTTTTAATGTCCATCTCCTACACTGGTCTCATTGAAACCTCAGTGTTTATAGTTGTTTCTATATATGTTTCTATAACATTTCTGCAATGGAATAGAAAACACGAGTTAAGGATCCACTGGAAGGGTGGATCTAAATTAAAATAATGTGATTCTACCCTATGGAATCACTGGTCTCTGAGATGCAGCTACTGTGGCAATTTTTTTAGGGTGCTTAAAGTGTAGGATTTGTGTTGAGGGTAAGGATTCTGTTGGAAACAGATTTATTATACTGTCACATCATCACCACCAGGAGATGGTCAATATGTGGAAGCTCTTGGGTGAATAAAGAGGGACAAGAAGAATGAGATATTCACCTCAGGGATGCTATTAGCATAAAAAATATTGTGTAAGCTTGCAACATAATCTCCAGCCTGGAAAAACAGGACTGCTTTCAGTTTTTGGTAAAAATAAAATTTAGAAAAAATTAGGAGAAGAGTGTGATTCTATTCTATCTGCTTTCATAGCTGTAGGAGTATCAAAATATTTTTCTTATTGGGTTGTGAACCCACTCACACATATATATTTTTTATGATTTATTCTTTCTTTAGATGAATTTTATTTTTGCTTTACTGGTCAAAAGGATGCTTCAGAATAAATCTGTGACTTCAGCCATTTTCTAAGCTTGGCATTTTCTACTCAGTGGACAATAAAATAATTTTAAGAGGGATTTTAAATTATGTTGAAAGTAGAAGACAGGAGTAAGTTTATCATTTAAAGAAAACATATATATTTCTATGCCAGCATAGATGTAATGTACAGCATTTTAGATAGTTAATGAACATAACATGCATAATAAAAAACAAAACTGAAGGATTTGATCTGAAGGATCTGAACCCCTTTCTTGTTTTAAAAAGACAGGAAAACTTTAAAATTGCATAGTTACTCATGCATGTCAGGCTTACATTTGCTCAGCTGGGGCAACCTGCATTTGCTTAGCCACAGATGGATATAAAGAAGATGCTATTCATCTGAAACAATGATCCTTTTACTTATCATAGCTTCTGTGTGATGTACATGTCCCATTTAAATGAAATGATCTTTGCAGTGTCATAAAATATTCATTAAAAATTTTCACACAACTTGCAATTCAAAATGTTTCACAATATCTGCTATGGATTAAAAGGGTTTTGCTTGGTTTGGTTTGGTTTTTTTAACCATTTCTTAACCACCATTGTTTTTACATGTATATGTATTTATTCAAGAATCAGTCTTATGAATTTATTCTATTTTCAAATCCTGCTTTAAAGACTCATTTATATCAGAATAAATCAGAATCAAGGGTCCTTAATTTATAGGCCCATAAAAATTTGGTGTAGTGTAATTTGGATTTCCAAAGGGGAAAGTTCACAAAATATTCAATGACAGTTTGAATTTATTAGGTGTGGGTGTTAATTTACATGGGGGAAAAAGATGGTAATGGATGAGGAAAACCATGGGACCAAGGAAAATATTTTCCACACACAGCATGAAATACCAATACCATTTTTCTGTTAGTTTTCAAAATTAATTCACTCTGGAAAATGAGTTTGGAGCTGATGTTAGTAGCAATGAAGAAGCCAGCATATTCCAGCTGAGGCAGGTGTCCTGCTGGGAAGCCCAGATAGGGCAGGTCTAATTCCTGAGGTTCCAGCTGAGCTTTGTGGTTTTATGCCAGTAGTGATTGAAGGTTCTTTTCCTTTGGGAAGCACTCTACCACCCTTCAGCCATCATTCAGAGCTAATTTCTGCACATCCAGCAGCCAGGTCTGTGGAACTCCTGGTAAAACTGGACAATGCTGTTGTTGTGCATCTAATGTTTGGAGACTTCTTTGTTCTTCATCCTCCTGATAAAAGGAACTTATTTTTTGTGCCCACAAATCAGTTATTGCTTTCCCTTAGACGAAGTGACCAGCTATGCCTGCTCTGAAAATACTTTCTGAAGTTTGGTATAGCAAAAAATTCAAATTTTTCTCTTAAGGAACACACAGAGGAAGATGGGTTGCAATTCCCACTACCTATACACCAATTTCCTTATCTTGCATCATAATTCAGTGATTAAAAAGATCAGTGTACCTGAATTCCTTCTGTTCCCTCTTTCTGCGAGAGAGTGCAAAATCCCTGGGTGAGAGGTGACAAAGGCTAAAGAGGCCAAAGAAGTTCCTTCCCCTGGAATTTCAGAGGAACCTGTGACAAAGGGCTGTCAGGGAAGAAACTGTGGGACAAAACGAGTAAAAGAAGGGAGCTTTTATTTGTCGTTTTTCTGAGGAGATTAATGTAAGGTGTTCTTACTTCATGACTTTGAGTGCTTCTCTTGACACCTTTTTCAAATTCTGCACCCCTCCAGATTCATTTTATACACAATCATAGAAACATAGTTCCATTCAGACTGGAAGAGACCTCTCAGATCCTCAAGTCCAGCCATTAAACCAGCACTGCAAAGGCCTCCACTAAACCATCTCCTCACATTCACATTCCTCTGGAGCACTTCAGCTTTTGCATACCACACTAGAAAATTTGATATTTAATACAACATGATTCTTTCAGTTATGATTATTTCAGTCCTCTTGAATCTGGTGAATTTGATGAGGATATAAATGATGTATTGACTCAGGGCTGTCTCAGGCAAGAGGAAAAACACTTACCAGGAGTTCTGCCTCTCCTCTGAGAATTTTTGTTTCCATTATAACTACAGATTTTGTGACACAGGCATAGCTCCAGAAGGAAGCAGAATGAGATCAGATGCAGAATAGTTTGGGGTGTTTTTTAAAGAGAGAAAAAAAAAAAAAAAAAGCTTGGCAGGAAAAAATAGCAGGTAGTGAAGCAAATTGAATTAATTTGTGGTACAAGGCCTCAGAAAGCTGGAAATGTGTAGGCATAAACCATATGAGCAGCACCTCTGCTAGCTGCCTCGGCTCCTGAGAGCAAACTAGGCAGACCACATCAGACAGGAATTTATTCTTCATAAGCCACTAAGAGCAATCAGAATGGAGGTGGCTAAAAATCTGTCACAACTGAAAAAAAAAAAAAAACCAACAAAACCAGGTGTCTCTCCTGGAAATAAAAGTGTCAAATGTATATAGTGCTTAAAAGTAATGCATCTGAAAGCATATAATACAGAAGACATGAGTGTGACTGTACATAGATTTATTGCTCTATAATATCTATGGAATGAATGAGCTTTTTCTTACACAGTTACCCTCTCTGGGTATCTATGAATTTATAATGCTGCTTCTTAGCATTTATATTTGTCTACACTAAAGATGCAATAATTTATTAACATGCTAATAAATGTTTAATACTTCTTCTCTTTACCATTTTATAAAACTATCTCCCTAGACTCTGTTTCTTAAAAAACTGAGAAGGACAATCATGAAACTAAAACAATGCTGTTTGAAAAGTCAATGTATTTATATTCAGTTTTTTAAAATGTCTCACATCTTGCTCATAACCTCAGTCGTGCACGTTGTTGAAAGTAGCTGAGATGTTCAAGACATGAGGCAAAATCTCATGTTGGATTTCTTGTTTTGTGACTGATAGTTATGTTTCAGGTAGGCAACTTTTTTAAACAACTATATAGTAGCTGTGGATGAATTTTAATGCTGAGGAAAAAAAATTGAAAGAAAATGGTTTACAAATCAAGCAGTATTTTAAAAATTCTCTTTGACCTTTTTTCCCCCCTTCTATTTAATTGGAATTCACATATTTAACTTTTGAAAGGTTTTTATTCACAATTGCCGTTGTTTGGGAGATTCAAATTATTTGAAATTATAAGGGAAAAGCAAAAAGAAAATGTAACTCCCCAAGTTAATCTAATTGCTATGATGTTACTGTAGTCACTGAATACCCAAGTTTACTTTCATGGCTTTTCAAGGCAAATGAACTTCAGACTTCATGTTGGACAGGACATGAAAATTTGTTTCTACATAAATTGGAATTTCACTTTTAATTCATAACTTTCTACCTATTTCACTTCCCACTTTCATAGCTGGCTACCTATTTCAAATGACAGAATGCAGTTTTCCTGAAGTCCCATGTAACTTTCCTAAAATATCTGAAAGCAGTTAATATTCAGTCATAAAGCAAACTCTTCAGAAGAAAGGTCTCTGGGTGGTTAAGAGAAGTCTTCATCTGTGACATCAAGTTTAATTAATTAGGTATTGATAAATACACCAGAAATCAAATTAGTCACTCCAGTTAGTGGCATTTAGTAGCACTGTGAAAACCTTTATGAATCAGTCTTGTAAGTCATGTTTTATGTTTTTTGTCATGGCAATTTTCATCTGTATGCAAATTAGCAGTAATTACCAAGTGTTAAAAACATGTAAGATCTTAACACAGGAATGGTACAAAGAAGTTTGGAAATGAAGAGAGGTTTAATTCATATTTTTTTTCATTTATCAGCTGTGAGTTATCAATGTAGAGCCAATGTATTGTTGAGTTGTAGAAGCGGACAGAACAAAATAGCGCTCACAATCTGAGCTGATACTTGCATGAGTGAGTTATCCATGTCTCCTTCTGGCTATTTCTATTTAATGGTGGTGATGCAATTATTTTTTCTTCCCTCTCTCTTTTTCCTCTGCAGCAATGACAATGCAGTTCATTAGCCACCGGTTCCCTGACTACCATGACCCAACTATAGGTGAGTACAGGCTTTTCTCCCCTTCATCCCTTTCAGTTTCTCTGCCTGTGTGAGACTGTGAGATATTGTAGTTGCTGGGAAGGTCACAATGAAGGCAGGAATGATGAATTTGACTCTCTGTTCTCTGGTTAATTTATTACTTTATGATATTATATTATATTAAAGAATACTATACTATGCTAAAGAATACAGAAAGGGTACTTACTCAATGCTAAAAAGATAATAATAAAAACTTGTGACTCTTTCCAGAGTCTCGACACAGCTTGGCCCTGATTGGCCAAAGAGTCAAAATAACTCACAGCAGAATCCATTAAAACAATCACTTGTAAGTAAACAATCTCCAAACGCATTGCACATGTGAGCACAACACAAGAGAAGCAAATGAGGCAAAAACTGTTTTCCTTTTCTCTGAAGCTTCTCAGCTTCCCAAGAGAAAAATCCTGGGCAAAAAGATTTTTTTCAGATAATGTGAATGTTACAGTGAGACAGTGAGAAGCTGCTTCTGAAAGCCCCATAGATAGAAGCAACATTTTCAAACTTTAGATTACACCTTAATTTTGTGAGGACAATTGAGTTGTGTCATGGCCTTACACAGATATTTCCTCCTGATGCTCTTTATACAAACTCTCTTTCAAAAACAGGGTTCTGCATTCATGCCTTTAGGCTCTTAATGTCACACATTTATAATTACAGAACACGAAACAAAATTGCTAAAGAATGTGAAAAATCCAATCTGGAGTGGGGTTTGTTTTTCTGCTTTTTAAAATTCTGTTATTTTGGTCCTATTTCCCAGCATTAAAGTCTTAGCTGACCTCCTCTAAAAGGATCAAATGGCTACTCAATTAAACAAAGTTGCGCTCTGGGATTACACACTCTGCTTGCTAACTGTGTTGGGTTTACTTGCTTTATAAACTTGTGAATATAGAAATTCATACACATCTGTTTTACACTTTTTGACAATACATGTTTTTATCTGAAATAAGCTTCAAATGCTGAGTGACTGCCAGAACTGTATGTTTATTCATTTAAGAGTGCCTTTATTACTTAGTTTTACTTATCCTTGCATTTATACACACTATCCATGAGAAGTATTTAATTGTAACAAGGAAACAATGGCAGAATCTGGGTCCAATAAGTGGAGAAGGCACTAAAACCATCTGCATTTACAAAGATTTCTTTGGGGGAAAAAAGAGAAACCAATTCCTCTCAGCCAAAATCTTTTTGTTTTCTTTGAAATTTTCAAGTATTTCAAACTGATCTTTAACTTCTATACATTATTGTTTCACTCTACAGAGCAGGCAATGACATCCTTAGTTTTTATTTGTTATTTATATAGTATTCCACATTTCCTGGATTGTAACTCTTGGTAAATTGTTGTAATTTTAATAACGAAAAAATTTGTAAACTCTTCATGTCACTAGTAATTTTAAGGCAGTAAGAAAAACCTGCAAAACACCAATGGGATGTGTCATTTCTAAAGAAGGCAAAACTACTGTGGAATGGCTACAAATTCATTTGCTCTTCTCAGGAAAAAAAAAAAATGAAATAACTACATCTAATTGGAAAAGAGGAACATTATTAGTTATCAACGTCACTAACTTCCATCTTTATTATTAGCTATTCACCTGCCATCACTATTTATTCCAATATTGTATCTCGTCACAATCCCAATTTATTGGTCTCCAGACACCACCACAATATGAATAATAGATAATCATGAAGAGAAGGAAAGCTTATGGTGTATTCTAAGTACATACTGCAGGAAAGCCTTGATGACTTGATCAGGATGAAGGTCTCCTTGAGTGAGAAGGTGTTTCTACTCAGTAAAACCAACACTAAAGAAGAGGAGAGAGGCTAAAAGTGAACAAGGAATTACTGAATTCCATCTCACCCAGCTGGCTAGACACAGAACTGAAGTACAAGTTTTTGTCTTCAGCATTTCTCTTTCTCAGAATGTGATGGAAAATTCTTTTTATTATCTGGGCTCTAAAATACATACTAAAGAGAAGAGAATGATCTTGGCTAAGTATGTATGTTTTTCCTTAGGAAAATTTGTGTATGACCCCTTAAAATTGTACATAAAATGAAAAAAAAAAAAAAAAAACAAGTAGAAAGAATCACTTGCTGTCACATCTATAATAATAAACACATTATTTTCAAATGACAGCCCACTGAAAAAGTTTGTTGAGATAGTTTTTACTACTTTTAAGCTAATGGTGTCAACTCACAGAATTAATCTCATGTTTAGTTACACATCCACAGGAAGGATATTTTTATTTAGACTATCAGCCTAAACAAAATAAGGGGATCCAAAATGAGCACTTCAGGACCAAGACTATGCTGATTTCAGGAGAAAAGGTTATTCCTCAAAGGCCGTGAGGAGATAGACACAGATGCTTTGTGTCATGGGGAAGTTATCATCTAAGGTCTGAGCAGTGATGTCTCCAGCAAAGTTTTGTTTCTCACTGTAACCCAGCAGCAGATGATGCAGAAATTACAAAACAGGCCACATATGAAATCTATATTCAAGCTGGAAAAGTGACAAAGCGAAGAATTACATGCAATTTTTCTTCTCTCTCCGAGATCCCTGATCTCTCTGGATATCAATTTATTGCCTTTCCTTTGCACCATACATTTCAGGCCCCTTCCATTCCTTAGTAATTTTTATCTTGTTTATGGAACCTATGTGCTGTCCTGAACATTTATGGGCACTTGGCCTCACTTTTTTTTGGGGTACTTCTTGGGAAATAAATAGTTCTGTGTACAGGCAGTTTTATTTCTCTGGGAATTTTTAAGGAAGAGAGTAGAAGTCACTGAACGGGTGATCCTGTCCAGAAAAAAAATTTTCTATAGTGTTTTTAAATGATAAAACACAGATTTTCACTGTTAACAAAACTATTGAGACTGCAGCTCCTCAGCTGAGCATTAAGGTAAGGTGGATTGTCTCATTTGCTTGGCATGTACAAAGAACTCTAATAAATACCTACCTAATTTTTTTCTGATGTTCTTGCACTACCTATTACATTCTCTTTGTTTTCTATGATATGACATTGTGGTGGCAGTGACCATGATGCTTAACTGTGCCAATTTAGCCAAGAGTAAAGAGGTAGTGCTGACTGAATTGATGCTGTCCCTACTTGCACTTGATGGAACTTTTTTTAATCAATTCTCCTAAAACAAATGGATGGTAGTGAAATAGAGGGGCCATTCCCTGAAATACCAGAAGTCTATCAGTTTCAGTTTTAAGGGCAAGTTGTTGATGACCCTGGACCTACCAAAATACTGATAATCACCTTATAATTTTAAACTTTTCATTTTCCATTTTAAGCATTGGCATGGAAGTAGAATATTAATTTCAGTTGTGTTTAATTTCTGTGGATTCCTGAGAAATAATTTGTTATACATACATACACTTCAAATGTGTTAATTTTGATCTTGAAAGGGCTATGCAAATAGGTTTAGAATTATTTGCATATCTTTTCTCTCTATATTTATGATTTATGTAGACTTTTGAAGAATTTAATGAATGTTGTGTGCATACACATAAATACAGAAATATACGTGTCAGTATTGATTTAAAATATAGAGTAAACATTGATTAAAAAGTTAAATGCTACCTGAATTGCTAATTTTAATACTGTCACTTTGAATTTAATGCCTCTTCAAGATCAAATATGTATAATGGCCATATTTTAGGTTTGCTACAAGCATTGCAGTTCAAAATTTTGAGACAGAAACATATTATTTTGGAAGGAAAGGGGGAGGGGAAGGGTAAAATTGGTATCAGACTGCATGTAAGAAAAAAAATCAGAGCTTAGCACTTTGTGAAAATGAAATTATTTTTGCACACATTTGATATTTAATTGTAGTCAACAATGGACATAAATTCCAAATGGCAGTGGATGTGATGATTTTCTGGAACAAACGGCTAAGAGCAATTTGCAGTCTGCCCGGTCTTTGGCAACATCACAGAGAGTTAATGCAAGTGGAGCGTCAGGAAAGGAAACACGACATCGAGCAGCAAACTGGTCAGGCTCCAAGATGCTCATTAACCATGTGACTAATCTTAAAATGAATACATAATGCAAACGAGATGCGAGAGCAGCTTCCTGTTTTGGTGAGATATCACTGCGTGAGATTGTGTCAAATGAGCAGTTGAGGGCATTAAGGCTGTGTCAATGTCAAACTCTAATTGAAATGGGTGTGGGATGGAAAGCACTCTAGCATTAAGCACATGAATTTCCATGAGGTTCCCTAACGGAGTGCTGCCTTCACCAATGCATCAAATAAAATGCATTTACTCATCTTTAATAAGATGTTGGAAGTGCGGGGGTGAATTTCAGACAAAAAAAAAAATGGAAAACGTAGCTGGAAATGTTCTAGGTTTATGTAATGAGTACCAAAAAATGTCTGTGATATAAAGATTGTATCGGTTTTGAAGGTACAATAATGAAAAAGTATATAGCAAGGAAAATACAAACTCATTAAAAATTAAAGAAGACAAATGTGGGATATATCTGCTAGATCTGGGGAGAGGCATCTTGCCACAAAAGTTCTATTCATATTTATACTTAGTTTCTAGAACATATCTGCTCCTATATAAAACATGAATGCATGTGTAAACCAACCCTAAATTTATTCTCATTCTCTTTCTTTGTATAGAAAATAACTATTTAGATTGGACTGAGCATGTCACAACTGGATTTGAGCCCGAAATTGTTTGTTTTCTTTTTGTTTTCCTTTTTTTTCCTTTCATGCATCATTCTCCATATATTTATTGGCCTTATCTGAGATGGCATAAAAGATTCATAAAAAATGATCAATTTGTCTCCAAGGACTGTCTCCCAAGGGTATTCACACTGATTATGTAGATGTAGCAGCATTGCCTCTGTTTTCCATATTGCCTCTGTTTTCCACTGTTCAAAACAAGAAATTAAGAAGGTACGAGAATACTGGTCCATGCCTTTGAACCATGTTCTTAATATTGTGGTTTTATTTTTCATTTTGCTGTCTATTGGCATTACTTGCAATTTTAAGAGATTAAAAACCACCTTTGGTGTAAAGCATTTTGACTTAGGTATATCAAAAAGAGCAGAGATTATGGATATTCTGTTTGAAGAAGGCTCACATTTAGACATCCAAATTATAAATTCTGCACATAAATCTTGTATCTTGGTTCCAATTATGTGAGATCCAGGGAGATTTAGGAGAGGAGATTCAGTTCTTTGCTCACTTCCTTTATCACTGTTTGTGGCAGCAATTTGAGATCCTCTAGAGTGTGTCCAGAGAAGGGAACAGAGATGGGGAAGGATCTGGAGCACAAGTCTGATGAGAAGTGACCAAGGGAGATGTGAGGGCTCAACCTGGAGAAAAGGAGGCTCAGAGGGGATTTTCTGGCTCTGCACAGCTCCCTGACAGGAGGGGACAGCCAGTGGAAGGGTCAGGCTCTGCTCCCAGGGAACAGGGCAGGACAAAAGGAAGTGGCCTCAACTTGTTCCAGAGAAGGTTTACACTGGACAATTAATTTTTTTTCCCCTGAAAGAGTATTAAGCAGTGGCACAGGCTGCCAGGGTAGTGATGGTGTCACCAGTCCCCACCCCTAGAAGGATTTAAAATCCCCATAGTTGTGGCACCTGGGGACATGGGTTAGTGGTGGGCTTGACAGTGCTGAGTTTACAGCTGGACTCAGTGATCTGAGGGCTCTTTTCCAACCTAAGGTTTTCTGTGAAGGATTCTGTGCCCTGCAGTCCTGCTTTGGCTCGGGACCCCCACCCAGAAGGCTGTAGATCTCCCAGAGTTCCTGTGAGGCAGACATCTGTTCCCCTCTGAGTGTGACACAGGATCTTTGAATCACCAGAGCCCTTCCAATCCAGTGAAAGAAAACCAGAAAACATTCCCAAGAGCATACCAAACATCCAGACTCCAGCATGGACAACTAGATAGCATCCACACTTCAGAGCAAGGAGATTTTAGCTACCTACCTTGCATATAGACAAATATTCTGTAGGTCTCTAAGTCTAGATACCTGAAAATGAATTGTGGTGCATCCTCTGTCAGCTCTGTCAGAACGAGGACCTTCACAACTCACTGAGATACCTGTCAGAGTGTCTGGGTAGAGGAAAATGAAGAGTGAGACGTGCTGTGTGCCATCCTTGCTAAGGTGGCATAAGAAAGGAGAGCACTGCCAGGTGTCTGGCAGTGTAGGCTCTTCCATAGTAAGAGAAAAATAAGACACGCATAGAAAAGTAGGAAGTAGCATCAAGAAATTAAGAATGAAAATAGTGCCCAAACTTCTCAGTTAGTTTAGATTTCAAGGAGGCAATAACATGCCTTCTGCTTAGTGTTACTATTTCATCTAACTATGAAAGGAAATACAAATTATTTGAAAATACAGAGAGGGAAGACTGGAAAATCACAGCAGATTTTTCTCTCTCTGATGGAAACAATTAGACTTGAAAGCCAAAAATAATCCTATTTCTCTTTGGGATATTTCTTTTTAAAATGCAGTATTTTTTCTTTAAAGTGCACATTAATGATAGCAGGATAATCTGTCAGCATTTTAGAATGAGATATGTTTGTCTTAGATGAAGTCTCAGATCATGATGAAATTTGATTCTTTCCATTGAGAACTTCAGTATTTTTCTTGTCAAAGGGCTAGTCTGGTCCTGCTCTAAACAAGCTGTGTTACTCAGACACATGATCTCCTGCTCTAATGGTAAACTTTCTTTCTTTAAACTTTGCCTTCATAAGGCAGCTATTCAGTCCTAAATTGTTTTCAGATTTCACACAAAAACTATCAAACAAGAACTTGTATTTTTCTGTCTGTACTCAAGGGGAATCACCCCTGAAATCCTGGTCATAATTTTGATGTCCAACATTCAGGTTTTCTTACACATATGACTCATGGATTTATTTTTAGGTCTGTTTACACCTGGTGACAGTTCTATTTCGATTAACATTTTCAAAAAACAGGGAAACATTGCTTAACATAATAATTTTCTTTAAGTAACATCTCCAATACAAGCAATACCAGAGAAGCAAATGCAGTCAGTGTCTTTTTAGAGAGTAAGAGCCCCGGAGGGCTGATTCTCCAGTCATCATCTCCCCTCTCAAGTCACAAAACACCTCCTAAAATTTGGATATTGGTCAGAACACCTAGAAGAGACTTATGTCTTGCATTTCAGCCTTGGCAATGCAGTGGGGTGTGTCTATCTCACACACCTTTAGAAAAGTGAACACAGCAGCTCTGCTGGCACATTCACTTCAGGCACAGCATTGCCAGACAGCAGCCATAGCTGTGAGCCCCTGCTCCACCAGGCTGTGAAGTCTCAGAGGAGGAAAGAGTGTAGAGATCAAGTGTAGAGCTATCTCTCCAGAGCTATTAATATTATAATATATTAATATAGAAAGATATTAGTATCTCCATGTAGATATTAATACCTGGAGCTATTCTTTACCCTAAAGCATGGGCAAGGATTGATGCAGGAGCCATCACGTGTTAGGAACAGACACTGGAGGCTCTGAAACAGTCTGTAGTTTTGTGAGATGGAATAAACCAAATCTTAAAACTCATTTGTGAAGAAAATGAGGAAATTCCACTCTTCATCTCTGCCCTTTTCCCAGCTTTACTTGCTCTCTGACATTTATTGAACAGCTTTTCAAGCTGATTCAGTAGTATTCCAAAAGCAAATTAAGCCACTCCCAACATGGAATGGCTGCCTGACAGGTTACTGAGTTTAAAAATTTGGTGACAAAATAGTTCTCAAAGCTCAAAAAGTCAAAAGGGATCATGTAGAAACAAATATGTGGAAAAGATGGTATAAGTGGGAAGGAAAGAGATCAGAAATAGTTTTATTTCTGGGACAGGCGAGGAGTGAAAACCCAGTCAAGCATCTCATGCATTCACTCTCAGACTCCAGCACATGAGCCAAAATTCCTCCACAAGCTGATCCCAAAAATAGCAATGGAAATTACCTGTGCCACAGTGTGGGGTTCCTTGGGCTATGGAATATCTCCAAATGAGGAAAAACTAATTAAATGGTCTTTTGACCTTTCATGGCTCTATATATTCTCTGTTGGAGCATTTATCTAATCAGAATTACCTTAATTGATAAGCTGGCTGGTTATACAATTTCTATTTCTCCACTGTTTTAGAAATTAAGAAAACAAACAAATGACTGCATTATGAGTAAAACCTGGCAGCTGGTGATTGGTGGTCAGCAGAGTTAAATCCAGTTGGTAGACAGTTGGTAGAGGGGTGATATGATTGTATGATTCTATTTATCCAAAATCTCTGCTCAGCAAGGGCTTATTATGGCTGGAAGAAGACAGGAAAATGTTTACCCTTTGTGCTGTCATGAGAGATCTGTGTTTGCCCCATGTTCACATGCAATAAAGAACCAATACCCCTTAGCTGCTAATGGCTCATCTTTATTATTTCCATACTTCATTAATTTTCTTTGTGCTGGAAGTAAAATATGTTCCTGCCTCGGCCATCTTCTCTTCACTGAAAAGGGTCAGTGGAGGACCAAAGTATGGTATATTACCCTTGTATTTCTTCTGGAAACCTGAGATTAATTGTGTATCTGCTAAATAAAGAAAGAATATAAAATATAGAAATGTGACTTGGTGGTTGTTCTTCTTAAACACTGATTGGTCAGATTAAAACTGAGGAAGGAAGGAAGAAATAAGACTTTTCTTATAAATGTGACAATACAAAAACATTTCTGTGGTATATGTTTATAATAATATTAATAATAAGAATAATTATAATAAACATTTTTATTAAAATTATTTTATAATATCCTCTATATTCAGAGTGTAGAAAGAGTCAGTCAAGAATAGAAACCTTTTTTTTTTGCCTGTTCTACACAAAACAGTCAATTTTTTTCTTCATACCATCTTTGTACAGAGCAGAAACTTCCAATTCAGCAATGGGTGGTTTTGGTTTGACTCCACCAAAAAATCTTTGCTTCCCCTGCTTTGATCCACCAAGTCTCTGATAAATCTAGTAGTTTGAAACAGAAAAAGAGTTTAAATGGTTCTGCTGGCAGAAGAGAATA
The DNA here is from genome assembly GCF_022539315.1 of Serinus canaria. Lineage (NCBI taxonomy): Eukaryota > Metazoa > Chordata > Aves > Passeriformes > Fringillidae > Serinus > Serinus canaria. Next base: position 71,796,758 of record NC_066343.1, on the reverse strand, counting down.
TTCTCAGAGCTGAGGTCTTCAGTCCTCCTCTCAGGCCTACAATTATACCCTAATATTAACCCAAAAAAGAAAACTGGGGCAATGTCTCCTTCTTAGGTTCTTCTCTGCCCTCTTGTAGTAGAGTTTCAGTGGCACACTTTCGTTGGGCTGAGCCCCACATATGATCTGTGGAATTCAGCTCTGAACCTTTGGATTCTGACTGACTTTGGCTGCAGGAAATATCTGCATCTGGGTGGTGACATGGAAAACAGGAGAGTTTATGTTTTTACCCAGAGCTGCTGTCCACAGGGAAGCCACACACATACTGTAGTTTCTGATTAGAAGTGTAAGTATGCAAAGTGGTAGAGCATGATTATCTCACCCTAACCTCTGCATCTCCCCTTAGTTAGATGGACAATTCTGTGAAATATGAAATACAATGAAGAAAGCCAAGTTCTTGGGGTTAAAGTGGGGTAGAGTTGTGTTGTGTGGCAGGTGAGGATGTCCAATGTCCTGGAAACTATGTGGCTGAAGCTGGAGTGAACACCCAACTCACTCTGTGAATTTAGCCCAGTGGTTCTGCTGTGGGTATCACAACCCTCAGCTGGTGATTGCAATTACCATTAATTACCTGTAATTACCATCAGGGTCATGAACTTAGTGATCTGAAGCAAGACTTGCAGTCCATGAATAGGGAAAACTTGCTTACCTGAATCCTGTTTATTATTCCAATATGATTTTTGAAATGGAAAAAGACGCCCATGCCATGGTTTTCCAGAGGCAGATGATTTATCACCCTCAATTCAAAATTCCTTGTGGCAGGACAAATGTTTCCATTAACCTTTCTTTCATGGAAGCCAGCAGCCATCTACACCTTACTAAACCCACGGCACCATTCCTGCTAACAACCATGCAGATGTAGCCAACTTGCTCATTACTTCCCCTGAAATGACAAGAAGTGAATTCGTAGCCCTCAGATTCTCCCACTCAGTAGCACAAGCACGGACTTGAAAGAGTGGTGAAATTGCTACCTGCTATTCTTGTTCCCCAAGATAAGGGTATGTGGACTCCTGTTTGTCACTGACATGTTTTATGAAAAATCCTTTACTTAGGATTTTTCCCTTCCTGAGAGCTGAGAGGCCTCAGGAACAAACTGTAAACAATTCTTATCTGCTGCTGTGGAATGCAACAGAGAAAATCTGTGATTGGCCCCGTCAGACTGTTTCCAATTAAGAGCCTACCACAGAACACCTGTGTGTCCGGCTGGTTTCAGTCTGAGAAGACTTTTTGTTTACACATTCTTTTCTATTCTTAGCATAGCTTTGTAGTGAAATCCTTCTCTCTATTCTTTTCGTATACTTTTTATATCTTATATATCATATAATAATAAATCAAGCCTTCTGATACATGGAGTCAACCTTGTCGTCTCTTCCCTCATCCTGAGACCCCTCTGAACGAGGTAACACCTGTTAATCATCGTGTTTTGGTTAAACAGGAGTATTTGGTTCACTTTGTTCATGTACTTTGTATTTTGTTCACTTTGTTCATGTACGCCTTTGGATGAAATGAAATTTTTCTGGAAGCAGAGGAAGTAATGATATGCTTTTATTAAATATTATCTTCATGCTTTTATTAAGCATTATCTTCATTGCAAGCAGTTCCTAACAGCAAGTACAATGGTTTGCCTGAGTTGTCTTTAACCTTAAGTTGCAAAGTTGCTAGTTTTTGCAGAGAAATTGCAATTTCTCTGTAAGAGTTAGCTCTGAGAAAAATAGCTTTATTCACTCGGGTGTGGGACACAAAACAATTTAAATTTAACCCATTTGGTGGACTGCACTGTAAGCTCTGATGAAGACCTGAGCAAGTTCTCTAGGCAGCAAACTTTGTCCTATACAATGATTAACACAAAATTAGTCACGTATGTGCATATTTGCAGGTTAAAATCATAAATGGTGGCTTTGTTGATAACAGCATTTGCATCATAACTGAAAGCTGCTTCACTAGACCAAATTATGCAGCTCTTTTACTTAAATCTGTGTCCCAGCAGAAAGTTATCATTTAAAGGAGGTGGCTAAACCCAGAAAAATTCTGCATTTCACGATGTGTTACAACGTAAGAATGGAATGAGTTTCTCCATCTACGTGTTTGGGGAAATGAAGGAAGTGGGGTGCATTGTTTTCTAGACTTCATCTTGGTTATATAAATTGTAAAATAAATTTGATCTTGATTAGAACTTTTAACCACTCTGTGGCCTTGTGAAAAAGCATTTTGCTTTAGTTAATGAGAATTTTATTTTGGAGGGGGAAACACTTATCTGCAACTAGAAAATAAATGTTGCAAACAGTAAAAATCTAATACATAAAAATACAAAAAATACTGTTTCTGTAGAAAGAGATATTTGCATTAGTGGTTTTGTGCCTAATTTTCAATCTGCTAATGGGCCTAAGATTTTTCTCAGGAGTGGATAAAGTCACATATACTGTTATGCTCACATGTCCCGCTGTAATTCATAAACTTTGAGCCCTGATGACAGAGTTCTGACTGGGTGCAGAAAAGGTAGCAAGGAGTTTTCCTTGCTGGCTACCAAGGTTTATATTTTTACCTCCTTTGTCTGGAAAAAGGTGTCTTTCCTTGAATTTTCTATTGTACATTGTGCTTTGTATCCTGGTTGATTACTCCATATAGAAGAAATTCTCTCCTGTGCAAAACTGTTCAGCACATTCATTCTTAATTTTAGTTGTTCTTGAAAGCTGGGCAGACCATTGCCTCCTTTTATTATTTTATTAACTGCTTTTTAAATAAACTTCATGATCATGAGAACCCAAAGGGAGAAGAGAAATTAAATTGAATTGGCTCAATGTTCAATTCTCTAAGATTTCTGATCACACTAAACATTTTAGAGCACAGATAATGCTGTCGTTTTTTGTTTTTTTCTTTTTCTTTTTTTTTTAACTTACCATATTCTAAGTGAGATTAAGCTGCTTTTGCTTCCAGTGCTTTTCAGCAAATAATGAAAGAGCACCACAGTAATGAAAGAACAAGCTGATATTCAGGAAGAGGTTCTTGAACACATCTATGGGTAAAACTGAATGAGAAAAAGAAAATAGAAGATGGATTGTCCAATGGATAACCCATTTCCCAATTTAAAAGGCACTGAGTGCATTTCAGGTCCCCAAGAAAACTGGCATGTACTTAGCCAAAACTGAAAATCAATCAGGCTGCTTCAGCAGCTCAGTGTTATCAGTCCTGCCCTGCAGAGCACAGCTCTGAAACATTAGGCAGCCCAACAAGAGGGAGAAAGTTAATTTGAGAGCAGCTGTTTTAAGACAGATACATAATGGCATTAGGAGAGGAGCACTGTGGTGAGGTGAGAGCTGAACAGAAATGCCCATTAGGCTGAGGGAGCTTTTAGGTGAATTATTGGAAGCAGATGCAGCCAAAGCCTGAGGTAAAGGAGCCAGACAAGAGTATGATGAAGGCGGATACTAAAAACTACTAATAATGAATAGTGAGGCTGCATGAGACTTAGTGGGCCTAAATTAAAGTTTTTGTTCTGCTACAACACTTCCAGAGGTTCATCAGGTTTGCAGAGGTGTTCAAGGGAGGTGAACATCCCTGGAAGTATTCAAGGGCAGGGCTTTGAGCAACTTTAGTCTAGTGGAAGGCATCCCTTCCCATGGCAAAGGGCATTAGAATGAGATCCTTTTAGGTCCCTCCCAAATCAAACAATTCTGTGATTCCGTGGCTCTGTGCACTGTGCCCCTCTAAGCATTTAGACACTGCTTTTCATTGATTAGGAATAAATGAAGAGGTTTCTTTGAGGATCTGGACATAATCTAGTTGTGCTTCGACTTTCCATGGAAGATATTAGCATTTCCTATATTAGGAGGGCAAAAGCAATTACAAGATGTTCTGCTCTTTTGTTTTCAAACACAGATAATATATTCATTGCTTTTTTGTGTTGTTTGTTTTTAATTGGTTTTATTTGCATCTTCATTACTTGAAATTTTGAATTATCCTATAAACTGCATAATCACAGAAAAATTTTCATTGGAAGGGGCTACAAATATTATTCATTCCAGCTGCACTGCCATGGGTAGGAATTTGGGAAGATGTAAGGATACCTTCCACTGGACCAGGTTTCTCCAAACCCTATCCAACTTGGCCTTGAACACTCCCAGGGATGGGGCAGCACAGCTCCTCAGGGGAACCTGTGCCATTTAGAACTCAGGGGTAATATTTATGTACTGTTGGAGGAACAGAAACCTCTAAAACAGAACACAGCAATTAGTTAAAAGCATTTTATGACACTGAACAAAGGCTAAGTATAGGAAAAGTTGTGTTTTCAATTGAAATTAGGGAGAGATGGAATCTACAGCAGTCACGCTTTTGAATTTAGGAAGGCCATTTGAAAACATTACAGAAGATTTTCTGAAGACATATGTGGCCAAAGCTCTGGTTCAGTATCTTATCTGCAAATATGTTTACAGAAATTTGAATGCTAAAATGAAAACAGGGATATAGGGGTTTTAGTATTTATTATCATGCAACTGAATGTGAAATGAAAAAATTAATTATTCTTTTTATGATAAGCACTTAACATGAATCACGCTTCATTTTTTCTCAGATTATTTTAATTTTCTCAGGTCCTACCCTATAAGTTTTTTTATAGGCTAGCAGGGAAGTAATATCTACATTAAATGCTGCATTACTTACCTAGGTCTCTTTCATAGAAACAGCTGAGGTGAAAGAGAACATGTGGTTACTGAAGGAAGTGTTTCTGGCTGTGGGTTTAGAAAAGAAGAGGTGTTTTTTTTCTCCCCTCTGAAAACCATCATCAAGATTCCTCTGCCTGGAATAATATTGTCTGTCACCATCACTTTTGTAGGCTGGTAGCAGGCAACGCGTGCTGTTAACATGAAACTGAGTGAAACCTGAAGGATCTGACAAAGGCATGACAAGGCTAAACAAATGTCAGGTGGCAAAGCTCAATGCTGAGAAACAAAAATCTTCGTCACTGGGAAGAAAAGTATGATTGCAGATATAGAAATTGATTGCAGAAAATAGAATCACAGAATAAGCTGAGCTGGGAGGGACCTACAAGGATCAAGTTGGCTCAAGTCCCACTCCTGGCCCTGCACAGGACATCTCCAAGAATCACACCATAATGATGTAACAGAGCTTAGAACTGGAATATTTTACTAACCTAGTTAATAGCCCAGTACTAATATCCCTATTTGCATTATATTAAAGGATACTGCTATCTATGTGAGTATTTACAAAATACAAGGCAATCAAATCTGTCAGTCCTGCTCCTCTAAACCACCCATTGCTTATCATGTCTGCAGAGCTTATAGGAAGGCAACCTCTGTGACTTGGTGTCCTTGTCTGCAAAATGCTGATAGCAACGCTCACCCAAATTGTAAAACACTCATAGTCCAGGAAAATAATTATTTGCTAAGGGAGGTTTTAATAGCAATGTATTTGGATGGGTAATTCCTATGACATGCATATTCTTATCTCAAAGAGGAGGAGTTTATGTGTAGTATTTGGTACAGTGGTTTATGTCTCTGTTCATCCAGTCTTTTCATTTAAAAATTCCTTGCTGTAAATAGAAATAGCCCTCATACAGGCAAAGACTCATGACCATCCTGCATTCAGGAGCATTGCTAAATTAAAATGCATTTGTAGCAGATAATCTAAGCAGACCAAGAGCTGTGTCTCCTGCCGTTGCTTTGGCACACAGGGAGAACAAGAGGCAGAATTCCAGGTGTGGCTGACTGAGCTTGGATCCCTTCTGCTGGCTTGACACCTCCTCAGTCAAGTAAAATGTCTTTTGGCTCACCTAGATATGTGAATCTGATAATTTTTAACTGCAATTGGTATTGTACAAGAGAGAGAAGAGAGGCTTTATTTAGAAGGCATAGAAACAGAATTAACAAATGGAAGAACGAAGCATCTCACCTTAATTTCAGGGACTGGAACATGTCTGTGATGCAGACAAAAAGCCCAATACAACTCCCCTTTAAATTGTACACCATTCAAATCTATTTATCATGAAGCAGTTACCTGCTCATAACTGAAAAAGTTCATATATATATATATATATATATATATATATAATATATATATATATATATATATATTATAAGTTCAGATTCTCCAGGATAACTGGCCATAATACAACCTTGCATTAATTACTGTATTTCAGTCTGCAGAATTATGTCCTATAAAAAAAGGAATCTTAAAAAAAATGATCATGCATTAATTTCCAACACACACACAAAAAAAAAAAAAAGAAAACCACAAAGCCAGGTAACATAAAACTTAAACAATATTTTTATTTAATTTTTAACAATGCAAGGGGAAATTAAAAATTAAAAAAAGAGAATTAAAAAAAAAAACCAAAAAACATAGATATTTATTAAAGGGGGAAAGAATTTAAAATTAAAAACAAATAGAATTATTCAGAAAACAGCTGGATCTCTATGTTTTTGTCCTGACCTGCAATACATTAAACAGTCAGTATTCATTGAAGCCATATGATATAATCCTCTGAGAATAATTTTGTATCCATTTTCATTTTTAATCTTTGTAGGAAGTAAGATTCTAAAAAAATCAACACTGTCTGTAGGAAAAAAAAAACCTCTTTCATGGTACAGTTCATATATCCACACATTGTTCAGATTACAAGGATGTGGAAGTTTTGTTTTGTTTTCTTTCTGGTACCCTAAAAAGTGTTCATTCTTGCAGTCAGTGTTTGAAATAGAATTAGAAATGTCAGTAAATACCATTCACAGATTTTTTCATGCAATTACCTACTCTTCTGCAGAATTTTACCCAAACCAAAAGCTGAGACTTTATGATTAACCTCACAGAAAAAAAAACTAATCCTGAGCTTAATCTGAACATTATAGTTATTGTCTGATTTATTGCCTGATGTCTGGTTATCATTCATGCCTATTTTGTATGTTCTTTTAATGCTTTACTGAAATAGCAGCTGGATTTTGGCCTTTTATTAAATACCACTCCTTAGAGCTGTAGGATGCAAAGCATTAATACATGTGGTTTAGCAGTCCCCAAAGTAGTTTTATAGGGAAAATTATATTCATATTATGACTTAATTAGGTGAAAGAAAGTTTGGCATACTCAAACAGTGGGAGCACTGGAAATACAGCAGACACCATTTGTAATTTTTAAAGGGAGGATATTGGAGTGTGAGTTTGTTGGTGTTCCTGATGGAGATTTTCCCACTTTGTTTCATAAACATTTAGATGCAATTTCAGAGGATCATCTCAACTTCTGTCCCCTGTCCATGTGTGAGCAGCTTGTTCCTGCTCTTTACAGCAAGGTCTCAGAACTTCCCTTACCAGCACCATAAATTGTACCATGCTGCTTGGACTAAAAGGACCAGCCACACAGTAGACCCTCCTGAAATCCTTTGGGAAACATATAAAAATACCAGGATTTCTGCTTAACCTCACAGCTACTAATAAACCAAAAAATATGGGTCCAAGATACAGATTTTTCCAACTCTTGACTTCTAGGAAGAGGCTTCTTTCCAACTTAATGCCTCTGCATCACAATTTTAAGTAAAATAAAGATGTTTGCCCATGTAATAGACAGAAAATAGAATTAAACCTCTATTTTTTCATTACTTTCAAAATCCCAGTTTAAAAGTATTAATTGTAGAGCAGAACTAAGTGGTATAGCTCTTCCTCTTGGTCTTTATGACACGATATGGGAAATTTGAAAGTGGTTTCATTTATGAAACCAAAAGGGGTTTCAATTTATGCATCTTGCTTCTTCCTGCTGCATTGGAAGGAATGAAATGCCCAGGAGAGCAGTGACTCCACAGGAAAATGGAAAGGCAGTGCCCTCACAGGAGTGTCTGTGTTTGAGCATTCAGGAGGTGATTAAGGAGGTGAAGCTCATAAGTGGGTGCTATGATTTGCTCTCTGGTATGAGTGAGCTGGCTCAAGACAGTGATTTCTTTGGCAAGCACTCACTTAAAGACTTCCTCTTAAATGTCTGCCTGAAGAAAATTAGGGGTTAAATCTCCCACCTATTTTCCATCTACATGAAGGTTGAAAATACCCCTTATCACACCCCAACTGAGGACACTTTTAGGCTTTTCTCTATATTATCTGTGCCATCCAGCTTTTTTGCACATAGGCAGAGAGAATATTACAAAGGAATCTCATGTCTCCTTTCTGTTTCATCACGACATTTCTTGGGGCAAAATAAAATCTTACATGGGAAAAGCATTTGCTTAGAAAACTATTTAGATTCATGAACCTGGTCAAAGCATATCAAAACATGTTTCTCTACCACCAACAGAAGACATCAGCACACACCAAGAATGAAAATGGGACAGTGATGCTAACATTTCTTTGTGAAATATTTTAAGGTCAGTCGTTAGGGAAAGCAAAATAAATGAGAATGACAAAATGTCTTTCTACAATCAGTGTTAGGTCTACAAAGTAAAAATATTGTAAAGATAGTCTGGCTCCAGCTTCTAAGAGCTGAAACTTTACTGATGACAGTGACATTATAGCAGGGTACACCTGGAGTAGCTCAGCAGGGTAGACATCTAAAAGCTGTGGCTTATATTCAGAGGCCAGTGGATCTTTTAGTTATAACTAACTCTTAACTTGTAAATCCTTTCCTTGGGAAAAAAAAAAAAAAAAAGAAAAAGAAGAACTAAAAACAAGACAGGATTTATCTAGTTTCATTTTTATCCAAGTAAAATTTAAGTAGGAATATTTTTTCCACATTAACAGTTTTAAATCTTCTGTATGAAGATTCATATCAGTCAAAGTAAAAAGGGAAGTAGGACTGCTGGCTTTAGAGAATTCAGCTGCAGAGCCAAGAATGGGAGCTAAATTTGTGGAAGTCATATGTTAATTATGTATGCAGTAATGTAATGCAAATGGACACCCACTTGTATGGAAGTACATTAATAATACTTGATAGTATCAATAGAATTTGTGTGAAGGAAATACCATGCTTGATTTTTAAATATTTTGCCTTTTTTTTAAATTTTTGGTTAATGGAAAAGAAAGGGAAAAAAAAAGGAAAGACAATCTACTGCAGGTAGATTACATTGTCATGCCATAATAAATTACTTAAACTGCAAGTAGTCCAATGCCCTTAATATAGTCCCACTTTGCCACACAGTTTCTTGTTCAGCAATCCCTACAAAAAGATCCATTAATCAAAACATATGGTGGTTGGAGTGTTCTGGTTTCCTCAGCAAGGTAATATGTCATACAATTAATTAAGCCTCTGGGCCATCTTGATATCAATGGAGTTAAGTATTTGTTTAAAGAAAGCCATGTGCATATTTGCTGAATTGAGGCCTAAAGTAAAGGGGAAAATATACTGTGTGTGATTATGTCATAAAAGACAGCAGCCCTCTGGCTGGACAGGAGGGAGCTGAGTTAAGGTTATACAGACTGGTATACAAATGCTTTCTTTTTTCCCTCTGCTGGTAGAAAGCAGATTTTCCCACTCTTTTATAAAGTGTTGTACAATGCAACAAATATATTATGGCACAAACTGGAAGGTCCCAAGTACTCTGACTACCTGCCATATTATCCCATATTATAATCTCAATATTATTTCAGCAGAGCTTGAGGGTTTCTGCTAGGACAGACTCAGGACAGTCCCAGCCTGCTCGTGATGGTTAATGACTTTTCTCAGGTTCAACAATTGCACTTGTCTTGTCTTCATGCCTCAGTGCACTTCCAGTGTCAGTCACAAAAAACACTCAGACTGCTCTGCATGATTGTGTAATTAAAGAGCACAGATAATTTCCAAGACTATTTCAAGTATAAACATGGGCCTGTATCTGCGTGCCTTTTAATCTTACCAAGAAAATACAAATGTTGAGGGGGGAATGAAATTATAACGTGAGGAAAATAGCTTCTGCAAATAGTAGTTCACCCTTTCTTTGCTCATATTCTTCTAAATTGAGTTAGCAAAATCATGAGCTGAGGGAAGGGTCCACAAAGTAAATTCCTCCTCCTCTGCCTGCATCTATAATGAGTGTAAAGACACAGATTAGAGAATTTATTTTTAAAAAGTTTTATGTTCAGCCTTTCTGGAGATCTACAGAAGTTTAAATAGTAGCTCCGAGCCAGGACCCTTTTCAGCCACAGGGAGTTTGTCCCAATAATTTAGACAATCTTTAAAATGAAACTGTTTTCTAGAAAATCTCTTGGAATGTTTCATTGTGGTAAGTAAAAAACCACTCTGTTGCACAGCACCAGCACAACGCCTCTGAATCTTTGTGGCCTAAGTAACATCTGGGGACTGGGTTTAAAGAAAGGGAAATGTTTCCTTTTTAAAGGAAGGAAAATTTAATTTTTGTATTTTGAGGCAATGTGATGGAAGAGACTCTCTTTTGCTAATACTTTTCAGTGACAAAAGGATTTCAAAAAGGAGCTTTTGAAATAAAACAATGTTGGGCCATATTGGAAAGCTTTTGAAAAGCCTACTCCAAACTAGCAAAGCTGTTTCATTTTCCATTCTCTGAGCCACTCACATGCTTAAGAAAACTGCACTGTGTTTTTCAGAGGATGCCTATAAAACTCAAGTCCGAATTGATGATGAACCAGCCTATTTGGACATTCTAGACACTGCTGGACAGGTGAGTAATTTTCCAATGAGAGTCATTCAATCGGAGATAAACTCAAAGATTTTAACCTCAGAGATATGGGTCACAGTGCTTAAAGTTCCTTATTCAAGCATAAAGGAAGTAGTGGCAGAATAATATAGAGGAATTAACAAAGGGAAAAATTAAAGAAGTGCTGCAGTATAAAACAGCATAGCTTCCAAATCTCATCAGAGGAGACAGGCTGAAATGAGCAATAGATAAAAAGATATTTGTTTCTTTTTCTCTTGTGTGCAGGAACATCTATCACAACAATGAAATTAATAAATATTGTGTTGTTTGTCTTACATTTTTCTCATTCCTCCTTCTCTTCCTGTATTACAGGAATTTCCTGATCTACTTGTGGATTAAGTATTTTGTTACATTTTGTCTTCTCCCCACATTATATCTAAATATCAAATGCTCACCCACAATGAAAATGCCAAAAGTAACCCACAGTGTTACATACACAGGTTTTCCAGAGAAGCTGTGTCTGTCCAATGCCTGGCAGGTTGGATGGGGCTTGGAACAACCTGGGATAGTGGAAGGTGTTCCTGTCCATGACAGGAGGCTGGAATGAGATGAAATTTAAAGTTCCTTCCAACCCAAACAGTCCCCTGATTCTGCCAATTCTATGACAGCATGTCTGCTGTTGGGGAATTAAGCTTCATATGAAGAAATGAAGAATAAATTTAAATACAATAATTTCTTCTCCCTGGCTCAGTTAATTTTCTTTCTACCTCTAGATATTTTTACTGTTTAATCAAAGTGCTGCCACTTGCTGATCTTTTCCTCAGGGTCCCTTTGAAGGCTTTTGTAGTTTTTGAGTTTCCATAGAGTGTGTGCACCTCGTGCAGGAACAAAACAACCAAAAAGGAACTTAAACACCCTTAAATAAACAAGAAAATATTTGGGAAGCAAAAGCCTGGCTAACCTTGTTCTTAACTTCCTAGAAGTTTGAATGCACCTAAGCTAGGCACTGCAAATGGTGGGAAATGCAGTCTGCTGCCAGAATTCAAAGTTCAACTACTGTCAGTCATTTACACATATATGCAATTTTATATTCATTTAAAAAAATTTTGATTGCATGCAAAGGCTAGAACTTATTCTATTTCTTAATTTATTTATTATAATTATTTATTAATAATTCCTAATTATTAATTTATTTATCCTTATTCTTAATTTATGGGAGGAGGATATGATTGCCAAGGTTATGAATTTTTTCAGAATAAACAGTTGTAAGGTAAGAAAATAAATCAGATTAATTCGGTCAAAGAAAGGTGATGAGCACAATAATATGAAAAAGATGGAGTTTTATCTCTAAGTTTTATCTCTATTAGAAAGCAAGCAATTCACAGTATTAGATTTCCATGGCATATCATGGTGCCCAAGTAATGAAATGTGGTGCAGCTGTTTCATAGAATCATAGAATTTTAAAAGTTGGAAATTATCTTTAAGATCATTGATCCCAATCATTAACCCAGCACTTCCAAGTCCACCACTAAACCATGTCTCTAAGTGCCACAGACATGTGATTTTAAATCCCTCAGGGGATGGTGGCTCCACCACTGCCCAGACATCCATGGGCCAGGGCTTGATAATCCTTTCAGAAAAGAAATTTTTCCTCCTTTCCAATCTAAACTTCCCCTTTTTCCTCATCCATTCCTCTTTGTAGCATGCAGAAGCACCACGCTCAGCAGATTTATCATCCCAGGCCATTTTACAGCCTGAGCATAGCTATTGTACTTCTGTTGAAATGTTGAAATTAATCAACCAAGTTGATTCGATATGAGCAAATCTCAAATTTAAATTCCCCTGTTGTTCCAATGTAGATTGTCTCACCGAAACACATTCCCAGCATAACTAGGAAGTTCTTCCCACTTTCCCTCCCACGATTTTTCAGGAGCTGCCCGTTCTAAGTGTCCTGGATTTAGCTGCTTGTCTTTGTAGATGTCTTTGGATTTGTTGCCTCT